>NW_026571133.1:31514353-31739353 GCF_026225935.1 Boleophthalmus pectinirostris
CTAAAAACAAATATTTTTTCTGTTTATCTTGGTGAATATCAAATCTCAAGTCTGATTCTTTCAATAGGAATGCTGTCAAAACTTTAAAATATCAGCTATATTTTTTCTGTGTCAAAATTCAGTACTTGTTCCGCTACTGTTCAAGCACAACACAAGTCCATCATTGATGTCCTGTAAAACCTATTGGACACTGTGAAAAGATCTGACAGGTGGTGTAGATTTGACACCTGAGCTAGCGTGTACTCCGTCAGGGGCCAACCAGTTTTGATGTGTTGATTTTTGGCGTGACTTGAGTGAAACACAGGTGAGGTGCAGAAGGGAAACTTAAACCTCATGTTACGTCTGTTGACATACTCATCAGCTGAAATGAAAGATGGAGAAGTTCTTTAAGACGAAACTGAAAGGGCTTATGGGGAATGTTGAAACTACTAGTACATCCACTGAGGAAAAACATAAGTTATCTGAGTTAATTGGTTGTATTATTATCATTTTTGTTTCTCATTTATATTTTCATTTTTACAAAAATTACTGTTTATACATTATCTTCTTTCACTGACATAGAAACTTGAGACTCACATCCCTGCTCTCAGAGATCTGTTAAAAATATAATTCCAATTAAAACTGTATATACTATGAGGTCAGTGATGCACTATCAAATGTTGAATGACTGTAATAAAGTTTGAAACAGGTATATAAAGTATATAAAGATGCTCATTCTTCAATAAAAATAGAATAAATCCAAACAACATTCTTATTTGTTACACTTTTTTCTTTTACTTACTATAAATGGAAAAAAGCTGTACTTCACAAAGTAAAAAGTCATATATATATAATTTAAAAAGTTGGCTAATGATAAAAAAAAGTACTTTCTACCCCATTTTTCCCACAGCAGCAGAACCATCTGTCACATCAGCCATTCCTCTTCCCCTTTGTCTAGACTTCTATGTCTATCAAATCACTACTGTATATAGTGCACCAAGGTCAAATAGTGTATCTCTCTTATCCATATGTTTCAGAGTAATGAAAAGTTAGGACTGTCGCCATAGCAATTAACAATTCAAATTACAATTCCTTTTGAATAGTCAGCCATTCTCAAAATGGCACCATACAACAGGAAGCTGAAACCCATGAAAACTACGCGGCCATGCAGACTTATTGGTGAAAGTCCACCTGGGGCCGTATGGTATGGGATCTCTTCAGTCAGTGAGCCGGTGAGTCACTCTGTTGCCGTGACCACTAAATCAAAGACCTATTTGAACAGCTGCATTCCTTCACACTCCTCCATCCTCTCCCTCTCTCTGGACATGCCCCAGTCCTGAGTGGAGTGTAAGCCATCGACCTAAGCCCCTCTCTGGACCTCTCTGCACCTCCTCTGCTGTGATGGAGATGGGGGCTAATGGAAAAAGATTGCGAGAGCGAGTTTAGTCACTGGGGCTGACAGCGGACAGGTGTCTATTAGGGGCCAGGCACACACATTAGACAAAGAAGTCCAGTCAGGCTGCACATATGTGATTTATGGTGCGCGGACAGTGATGGAGCTTTTACACTTACACAGCATCACTTCCACACGAGCATTGATCATGGAGTCTTTAATCATCGCTGACAGCCAGGGGAATAGTATGGGCAGGTCAGACAGAGAGCTCGCATAGATGGATTATTTGACTGTAGAAATAGTATTGTATTAGCTTCAATTAGGGAGTGGGTGCAGTATGTATCTGATCCCATGTTCAAATTGAGTATAGCTTCTGCTGATAATTTTTTTTTTTTATTTATTCTTAGTTACAAAAACATGCTTAACTCTGTTTGGTTCAAACCTAAAATAACTTTCTCTGATCTGAATCCTCACTACTTAAACCCCAGCACCAGATGAGGCACGGTCTGTCTATATACTGAGAATGAGAAAAACTTGTACGTGTCCTCTACCTGAAGGTTAAGGCACAAGATTTGTTTTGACATGTTGCCACCACCTACCCCTAGCTTTTTTTTTTTTTTTTTTGAAACTTATTCTTTTCCAACGTTTATGCACATCTTAATTACTTAAAATAAATGTAACTGCTTTGAAACAAGCTGTTTGTTCCCAAATAAAAACATATCTCATATTGTCCCAGATTGTGAGAAATGACCATCGTTGAACATATCCTGACAGATGATCTGCAGATGAAGACATATCTATGAGTGAAGCGCAGCTGTCATCACACAGACAGAGCCAGTGGAATTATGGGGGTAATAAACGTGTGACAGTGGAACATCACACTAGATTGAGTTTAGATTTCTCCTCAGTGTAATATCCACAGCAGCTGATCAAACTCAAGCACACATTATTGGAAAGACAGCCCTGAGATCTGACAGACAGGTGCGCTGATGTCATTTCATAAAATTCAATGACGAGGATAACATCCACTGAAAACAACATCTGTATGGTCTGAATATTGATGGCCTCATAGCATAACAGTCTTTTTTTCTTTTACTTTCTTTTTTTGAGCCAAATTGAGTTTTTGGTCTCATTCACTCCAGATCTTATTGCATCTGGAGGTATCATTGGATCTGTCCTTAGACAATCAAAATGATTTTTACAACCCAAAAAACACAAACAGCCCAAGTGATCTCATTGAATGTTTATTTTTCTATTTTCCTTGAAAGCCTTGAAAAATGACACAATTATTTAAGGTAAAAATCCTCCATCCTCCAAAAGTCCTGCACAAACCTAGCTCAAGATCTGGGGATGGGTCCATTGGCCTGACTGCTGCTCGCAGGTTACCCCAATGGCATTTTAGGATGGGTCAAATACAGAGGAGAGACAAATTTCCTCACAGGGACAGTAAATGCTAACTTAACCCGCTTTCCCTCACATATTTTGAGTTATGAAATTCATGTATCATTTCACTCTTTTTAATTGTGGCACAACTTCAGCCAATTGTTGATTTTATTTGTACATTTATTTATTTCAGAAAATGTAATAAAAGACACAACATAAAGGCATCTCCAAACTGGCAAGTTAATGTTACAGACAGAATATATTTTGGACAACAACTAAGTGAAGAAAGTACACAACAGTTTTGTTTTTATTCACACAATTTGACAAAACACATAAATGCACCCAATTAATCTTTACTGCACAAACTCCTTGCCCACTATTGTTTCAACCTGGAGACACAGAATTGATTATAGCAGGCCAAGTTACTGACCAGATCTGTGGAGAGGATACCCCACTGACTTGTCGGTTTGGGGTATTTTGACCAGTAATTGGCATCCATAATACAAAAAATGCAATAAAGAGATGCTTAATGTTCATATTAATATAATGTTAATATTCCAAGCAAAACAACAGTATCCTCGTGGAGACCAGCAGGTGACGGACCCAACACGGAAAAAGTTATGCAGTGCACCTTTAAATGCATGCACGTACTATTTACAGAAAACGGTCATGGCTGGATTACTGTGTATGTGAAGTAGTATCAAATGGCTGCACGCAGACAAGCAAGGAGACTGACCACAACATGCAAAACCACACCAGGAAGCTGTGTGCCCTTTTACAACACGAGTCTCACATGGAATAGTTTGTGGCTCTTCCAAATGTCCAAAACACATTTCATCAAACTGAGCCAGTGGAGTCTTCCTCTGACTAACTGCCCCATCATCCGGCAACCACTTCCAACTCAGCTCCTCGTGTCTTTAGTTTCATCGTGTTTTTAAAAATGTGAAATTCTAGATCTGTGCATCAGAAGGATCTTTGAATATGTTGTGAGTATCACAAACAGCTCTCATTTTGTGGTTTTCTGCTAAATTGGCTGGGCAAACGGATAGAAGCCACTAGAGTGTAGGATCAAACAGGTAGGATTACGTCAAAGTGGCACAAAACCTTGCTTCGTCACTGGATTGGTCAGGTTAAATTAGCACTATGTGAAAGGAGAGGAAGCTGTGTGAAACCAGTCTACAACTATCAAACTCTGAGCCAACCACAGCTTAAGAATAATGGAAACACAAACTTGGCGAAACTTTGTGACATAAACCAGTAGAGACATTTGAGTGGGATTTGATAAAGACTGCATTCTGTTATCCGTTTTTGTAATAAAACCTTTTTGTGTGTGTTACTAATTATACTAAATTAGCCTATCTAGATGATGCAACTGTGATACTGGCCAGATTTATCAAATCCATACAACAAAATCCATAATATTCTGCTCCAAAGTTCCATATTTGCTCAAAGACAAAAATATAAATACAACTTTGTTCTCTGTTCTACAATTGATTGTGTTACACAATTGTGTGATTTCTTCACTTCTAAGTCTCTGATAAGATGATGCAGTAATCATTAGATTGATTTTTTTTCTTTTTCTCAGAACGGTGGATATGGTGGAATCTTGGGTCCGGTTGTGGAGTCTTTGAAACAGCCACTTCTGGATGAATGAGGGAGACAGAGTTACACTGTAAACCGTATCTTTGACTCCATATAGACTATAATGCAACTTCTGAAGCACCTCTCCCAATTGTGTCACTAAACTATGTGTTACTAATAAAATTTTTTCGCAGGATATAGCCCAGAAAATATGACTGACCAAACAGACTGAGTCAGATAAACTCATAGTTCCTGGAAGCCTTTATTACTACTGTCTCCTCTTATGTCTGACTAAGTGCAACAAGCGAATAAATCCATTCGGCACTCCACTTATGGGAAACTTGGATTCTGTGGTCACTTTAAAGCAGCGGACATGCAAGTTGCAGCCAGTATGATTTTTTTTTTTTTTTTTCCAGTGAGAATAAAAGACAAACTCCCTTGCTGACACCTGACAGGATCAAATACATCCTCCACCTCAGAAGCTCCATAAAACCAAACATATGTAATCAAGTCCATATTGTGAGGGCCTTTTGATGGGGCTGCTACACTGTTTACTCTGCAGCCCTCAGAAGTCCTCACTTGTGTTTGATCCAAACAAACGGACACTTTCAAGTGGAAATGTACAGATGTAGTGTGGGATCAACATTGACACAGGTCACAGAAGTCCTGCAGAGACTTCAAAAACAGGTCTGCTTTTGATACAATGATAAAAAAACAACAAAGTAATGAGATAAAACGGACAGCGCTTCAGAAGGTGGACATGAAGAAGAATGCTATGTTTTGTAACGTGTTTAGAAAGCATGGAAGCATTTAAGCAGCTGACACCGTGATTTATTCATAGTTTCATGCAAATTACAGCAGACTAGAAGAATATGGGCATACGTGTTTATATGAAACAGCCTCTGCTAAGTGAAGACAATAAAGAACATGTGTGCATGTGAGCGAGAGCCGCTCAAACAGATGCCCCTTCACAAATAACACGCTTCTAAAGCTTTGGCAAAACGCACGCGGAAGCAGCTGCAGGTGTCCTTTTTAACTTCCCTTACAGATACACAAATAAAAAGCAGGAGAGCTCGTCATTACCTTCATCTTATTCAGCAAAACAAGTCTAGACCTTCAAACTCCTCACAAGCCGCTATATAAGGCATAAATAGCCAAACTTGAAGCAAAGCTCAACAACTCACTCTGAACACTAAGCTTTTATTTTTAGGTTGTTAAGAGTAATACTTTCACAGTGAGATGAATACTGGCATTTCAATAATGGATGTGATTTAGTAATGAACATTTAAAACATTTAATTAACATTGGCCGCTAATGAAGCCACAAATCACTTAGGTCAATTTTATGACTTCCACAAGCAGCTGTTCCCACACCCCGGAAGCGCACGTTCAGCGCGTACACAGGCCTGGCTATGTGCAGCCATGCCTGTAGCCAAAGCTCTAGTCCTGTAGCCACAATGGCACAGTGAAATAGAATTTGGATTCGATGCATTCATGAGAGCCCTTAATGGAGACAAAAGAAAATAATTTTGATAAAATGGTTGTGGTGCCACTGTTCAAAACCACAATGCACGTGGTGTCTGGCCATGTCCACCAGAGGGAGCTATAACAACCAACCAAAAAGCCATAAGAGTGGACAAACTTGAGTAAGTTTTATAGAAACAGTGGGCCTGTATATTCGTGTTAGTTGCTATCACTTTTATTTTTAATACAGTATTCCATAATTCAATGCGTAGAATAGATCAGATTTTTGCGGTCAATAAGCGTTTTCATCGCTATCTTAACCAGACAGACGGATCAGGAAAACGTATCTTAAAAGTGCAGCCAGGCTCGTCATCTCTTTGGTCTGAATCCTGTTATTTGTCTGCAAACATTCGCCGATCAGAATACGGCCTGGGGTTATTCCTTGCGTAAACAAGCTCCTTGTATTTACTCAGACGTCTGACAACATGTGCCCTGCTCTCTGTGTGAACCCGCGGACTGATGGAACCTCGGGGTGTTGGGGACCCGCGTTGTCTAATTTGAGACATCAGAACACTGGTTAGTTAAACCCATTACCCGTGGAGTTATTACGCACGACACAGATGTTGATCTGGCTGCCACAGGCCAGACATGTCTTTCCTTTCATTTCACTTGAAACTAATGGGTAGGAGAGAGACCTGATGCCAGCTGATAAAGAGGTGGAGTTATTCATCCATATGTCTGCCCTCACTCTTACTTTTGCTAAAGAGCTGTTATTACACTCTTTCTTATGGTAATGCGCGCAGTTTGTTGGCATTAACTGCGGGGCCATGACAATCTTCTTCTGGGATCTCACTGGCACCTGGCTCCAAGGCCTCACAGTGGGAAAAATAAGACAGAATCAGGAAAATAGCTTAATACCATTGTTGGGAGACGACTGGTAGACGGCATTATATACATTTAACTATAGAAAAATGAAAGAAACGCGTGCGTAAAAGAAGCCATGTTAATTAAGCGTAGCAAGCCTGTAGCCCTAAAACAGGCCTCATGATAAATAATCGAACGACACGATTAATCATTTAATGGCCTAAGGAAGAAAAAATGTACTTTGTGTCTGCAGAAAATCAGTGACTTATCTGGAGTTTGTTTTTTTTACTTTGAAAAAAGTACTCACTTCACTTCGTTTTAAACATAATGTACAATCAATAAAGAGTACTACTAATCGTTACTGTCCAATTTACAATTTGCTTTGATGCAAAAAGGTCTTAACGCAGCATTTCTACCGCGGTGATGTTTAATCAGATTACTGCTGTTCGCGCGCGTGTGTTGGGAGAAGTGGAGGGAGGGGTGGGCGACCCAGGGGGTAGGTAGCCTATGGTCGAGTTGCATGGCCGACAAAGATGCTCACACACACGCCGAAGGGGGAGAGACGAGGGAGTGCTGGCTGAAGACCTTTCTCTGGAAACTACAACTAGTTTACTACTTACTCATTCACTCAGGACGCGACTCAAGAGCCTTTTACGCACGTTTTTCCTTTAAACGCAAACTAAAAACAAACATTTCTCTGCCGCAGGTAGGGTGACGCAACGTGGACCTGTTGGAGCGTTTCAACTTGCGTGGAAAGTTTGTTACAAGAGATTATGAAGGAGATGAGGAGCGGACTGAGCGGGTGATGTGACCTCGTAACTCCGATGTCTTCGCGTCGCGGTGGGACCCATGAGAAACGGCAACCACGGTCCATGCCCCGTGTACGGCCAGTAACATGACCATGTCTGTATCGGATAGTTGTCCGCTTGTCCTGTGCGGCCACATGGAGCTCGGGCTGTGGGAATAGGAGATAACTTAACACGCTTTGAGTGCATCAACATTGCCAGTGACACGCTGTTTTGTGTGTGAAGCAAACACGCTCCCGTCCACGTTGTTCCACCGAGAGCTACGATGCGGGGAACCGTGGCAGCGCTCATTCAGTCATGTCTAATTCTTCTGGTCCGGGCTGACCAGTGGCTCAAGGACTCGGGGAACTGCGAACTCAATAAGAAAGTAAGTCGCCACGTGAGCTTTTATAACACCTTCCAAGCTTGTTGTGAAGTGCTGGAATAATTGGCACGCACATCCCCTGCTTTTACGCACACATTGGTTTGGTAAATGTTTGGTTTACGACCCTGGTCTCACGCGTGAGCAACTTTCTCCTCAGCTTTTCTTGTACCTGCTTAAGACTGTTTGCCAGCTTTGACTTAAATTGTAATACAACTGATAAAATAAATTTGATTTACCTAACAGGTAAAGGTAAAGCTTTATCAGGATTAAGATGAAATGTTGACAGTATGATTTTAGATTTGTAAAATAAACACTAGCCTAAATATGTTGCGTATTGTCTACTGGAGTATTCGTTTAACACTTATTAAGTTGAAATAGTAAATAATTAAGAGAGGAAGCTACAGTCCACTTCGGTTTGAAATGTGTGTTGTTTATTTTGCGCTGAGGTCCTAAGTGGCCTGTTAATAAGTCATTATCAGTGTGTTAACAGTCGCTCTAATAAACAGGCTGTGCGGCTGGTGTCAGACAGCCTGGTGTGGCTGAAATCCTGCAGTGGCTGACACGAATCACAGGCCAGGACTATGAAGACATTGTGAACTTAAGGAAACACCACACATGGAAAACTACAATTTAATTAGTGTCAAGTTTATTCACAGAACCTTTTATTTGACAAAATAAACCAGATTGAATTTTATACAGATATCCTTAGTCACTACAGCATAGTATTTTCATTTTAACATTTTCAGTTTTGCTGTACAAACGTTGATGTCCAAAATGAGTTGCAGCATAGTTTTGTATAATAATGAAGCATATAAACTAGCTGTCATTCTGTAGTGTAGAAAAGCAGTTTGCTGTTCCAGTTATTTGTTCATTTCATTGGACGTGCAGTATTGGCCCACCACAAACACAACAGGGTTTCTTATGGGGATGAGTTGTCTCTGTTTTACAAGAGGTGGACATGTTTTATTTCTTTCTCTCTCTTTTTTTTTTTTACTTATGCCATGTGTGATTACGACATCATTTGAACATTTTAAGTCATCCATACCAATCACATAAGTGAATCAATTACACTTCTGATATAAGCAGTTATTTTAAAAAAAGATATTGTAATGGCTCATTTCGCAAAATGTATACATTTATTAAGATTTAGTGTTCATGTAGTGACTCCCAGATTTATTATACATGCAGCGGCTGTTCTCACACTCTCCTGTCTCTTCTTCATCCTCAGCAAAGTGAACTCAACTCCTTCCTGTGGACCATCAAACGGGACCCCCCCTCTTACTTCTATGGCACCATCCATGTTCCCTACACCCGCGTTTGGGACTACATACCTGATAACTCCAAGCAGGCCTTCCAGGAGAGCAACATTGTCTACTTTGAGTTGGACCTCACTGACCCTTACACCATCTCAGCTTTGACCAGTTGTCAACTCTTGCCCCAGGGCGAGAACTTACAAGATGTTCTACCACGAGACATTTACCGCAGACTGAAGAGACATCTGGAGTACGTGAAGCTCATGATGCCCTCCTGGATGACCCCTGACCAGAGGGGCAAAGGGCTGTACGCGGACTATCTGTTTAATGCCATCGCGGGAAACTGGGAGAGGAAGCGACCAGTTTGGGTGATGCTTATGGTGAACTCTTTGACTGAGGCCGATATAAAGACTCGAGGGGTCCCAGTGTTGGACTTGTACTTGGCCCAGGAAGCGGAGAGGATGAGGAAGAGGACCGGAGCAGTGGAGAAAGTGGAGGAGCAGTGTCATCCGTTGAATGGACTTAACTTCTCTCAGGTCAGTTGGAATAGCTTGAGTCGTGTTTTTTGAGATTACCTCAAAACCTTCTACACAGACGTAAAGTGATACAAAAGTAGGGGAGCAGATTTTGTGGAACGTAGTCCTTTAGTTGTTAACTCAATTAATCAGTTGATGGTATCTTAGTCAATCAAAATTTGTAATAGTCGAGCTATTATTTTCTTGGATTATAAGAATTTATATGGGCCAACAGCAGAAAGAAGGTATGGAGTGAGACAGCCAATGCCTTGGATTGAATTATGTGTTTAATCAGTGTCTTTATAAATACATTGTTTCTTAGACCATTTTTTAATATAGTTGTTTTTACATGAGAGTGTGCCACACCTCCTTTGTAGTCAACTAAATGATCTGCAGGGCATGTCTTTAATCAACCAAGATTTTCTTTAGCTGACTACAGCCCTAGAAAATACAGTGTAATTTTGGAATGTTGGAATCTATTTATGTTGCTGCTTGCTATCATTTGACCTGTCATGGTTTTCCCCCATAACAACCAAACAAATTGTCATTATCAAACAAACTGCACTTTGACAGCTACTATGTCTGACAAGGTAGCTAAACTAGAATCAGTAACTACAATGTTTCAGAAGATATAATTACAGGTAGTTATGGGGGTAATTCTTCAAATGACTCAAATAATGATGTACAGATGTGGTAGTAAGTTCTATTTGCTTACACAGGGATCTCTAGCATAACATACATTTGGTGACTTACACCAGTAATTCTGAGCTAGTTTTACTACTATTATCAAAATGGCCAGTAATGAGGTTATTTGCTAGGGTTCTCATCTCTGGTACTAACCTACACTTCCGTAGTCTCCTTTTGGCCATGCTACAATATATAAGTGAGATACATTTTCAGAAACTAACCATCAAAATTTCAGTTTATTTCATATTAATTTATTTTTAAAACGTCAAGAAAAAACATCTTACATTTTAGCTATTAAGGATGATGCTCTATCACCTGTGTCTCTCCATGGAGATGTTAGTGTTTGCTTAGAATTTTCCACACTGGCATTAAATTGATCCTGCATTTATACAGTTGCAGCTGAAAGAAAAAACACAGAAAAAAAAAAATCTTATACAAAGATCTGACCTGTAACTTTGATCACCTGCTTGCCACTGTGGAGTTTAATGCTTTATCTATTCTACACAAATCAACCTCAATGACCCTCTGCCATAAAAGTTACTCAGTGCATCTTTAATAGTCTCAATAGATTGACCATAGAATTTCACAAAGCCCTCCCCTCCCCTCCACATTTCCTTGGATGGAGAGAATTAGGTGGTTCATAATCAGCTGTACAAACAACATCTTCCACCCTGTCCTTTATTATTAACGAAAAATGGATGTTAATGAGCCGAGTCTCCGATCGGGAGCAAAAGCCCTCCTTGTTCTTGAGTTGTGCCTGTCTCTCTTCCTGACCGTGCCCCCACCTGACCCCTCTGAGCACCGCAAACAGCTCTCAAAGGCACCAGTCACTATGAAATCATGTTGCGTATTATTGAGGAATTTGGACTAATGCTGGTCAGGAGCTGGGGGGATTACATTCAAGTAGTTACCTTAACGCTGACAGTTGTTATTTTAAAGTGAAACCCGCTGAATTCACATCAACCCACAACCTCCCATCAACCCTTTTATTAGTGTTTCTATGGATACGGGATGTCAACGATCATGAGGTGTACTGTATAATGGGTTTAATATAAGTGTCAGCTGTATCAATTGTAAATCTGTTTCGGAAGTTTACTTATCCTCGCTCCTAGGACAGAGTTTGATTGTGCAATATGAGTGGCTCACAGTTTTAAGCTCACTTTTGTTTTTATAACAAAATCACTCAGTTATTTAATTTAATGGGAGTGAGTTTGATTTAGCTGTCACTGCGTCAGTGCAAGGATAGCAGCCGTCTACAAAATTTGTGTTAGCTCGCCCTTTGTGATGCCAAAAATGTTTCATGATTTTTTTTCCTCATATTGATTTGATATCGAATTTTTTTTTGTCCCATTTTCCGTATTAATTCCACCAATATAAGCAGTGCAGACTTTTAAAAGGCTCATATTATTCTATTTTCTGATCCATGTCATAATGTTGTTTCCTCATCATAAACATTGTGTTGTGTTTTGTTTCATTCTCACATGTGTAACACACAAACCCTGTATATTTAGGCTGAGCTCTTCTCTCAAATGGAAAACACTCCACCTTGTGATGTCATGTGGTAATACAGGAAGTGCTCCACTGTGTTTTTAAACTCTATACACCTTCTCGAGAATCATTTGGATAATTTCAGCCCTGAACTGCCAAAGCAAAAGGTAAAAGGAATCTGTTAACTTGAAAAGTCCCATTACATGACATCACAAGGTGGAATAGAGCATTTTGAGCTTTGGAGATGTAGATGGACTAATAATGAAGCTTTACTTAAACATGTGAATGAAACAAAACACAACTCCAGATATGTTTTTCAGGAGGTAATGCCATTCTAACATGGCTTAAAGCTCACAATAGTACATTTTGCATAATACAGGATCTTTAATTGTCATTTAATACAAAAAAAAAAAAAGTCAAATTTCCTCCTCCAATGAACTTCTGCTCCAAACCACATGCTTTTACTGACAGAGGATTGGCTGTAGCCCTCTCCATTAAAAAGATCCACTAGAAATGACTGAATCTCAATTAAAACTTTACAAGCTCATGTCAATATGACAACATCCATGAAAAAATTTAAAATATTTAAAGTTATCAGATTTTCATAATTACATCTACATCTTATTTTTAATCTGGAGGAGAGCCTTTGGTTTGTTTCCCTTAATTGCAATATAAAACCCAAAACTGGCACACTTTGCTCTACTTTCCTGTAAGTAGGAGCGCAGAGCTGTTGACAGAGTTGCCCAAAACCGTAACAGAGGACTTTACTAACAGTTGGCATCATAAATCTTGTAGGTTATTTCAAAGCGGTGACACAGTGGTTTTGTTTTGATGTAGCGGCTCTGTTGTCATGGCGGCTGTAAAGGGGAAAATGAGGAAGCTGGGTGGGTGAGCTTGTGTTTGTCAACGGCCCCATAAAGAAGGAACAGCTCCCATCATCAGCACTGTCATGGACTCAGCCCCAACAATGAATCCTACTGCCCCAGCCATGCTCTGCTAACTGGGCTCTCTGTCATGTCCACACTCAACCCAAAGTTCAGTCAACTACCGCGAGATTCTGTCTCCACCCGCTTGGCTCCGGAAGATTGTGTAAAAGTAACTGAACATAGCTTATTGAGTCCATTTGAGAGTATTTGTATTTTACTGAAATCTAATTATGGAAATGAAATTAATTATGAATTGCACAAACCCAGTATCTAATCATGCCCATAAAGAACACTGATGCTTGGTATATCACTGCAGTATTATTAAAGCTGCATTATCTGAGTTTCTGTACGCATTAAAGCGTATCTAATAGTTCAGCTCTTAAAAACATTGTTCATTTTATTAATGATAGCTGTATATTTTACACCATATATATTTGTATAATTTGGGGTGGTTGTACTTTTGGGAGTAGAATTTTGTACATAGCATTTAGTAATTATATAATTAGTTACATTTATTTATCCAGTCATCCCAGTCCACAGTATCTGGTTCGTTCTAAACCTATAAACCTAACAGCACTGCATCATCTTCTCTGATTGGCCAGAACTCTGCAAATGTGCATCAACTTCATTTAGCTTCTTTGTTGTAATAATAAATAACAAACAGCTACTTATACTTAGCACTAGCACCACTAAGATGTTGAGCAAATTTGTCATGCTGACTTTTACTTACATACAATTTTGGCATTAGTTCTTGTACTTGAGTACATTTTCAGCTATGTAACTGTACTCATTTTCAGTAGTCTGTTCCACTACTGCACTCAATACTAGTTTTGTTCACAGTTTGGTTGTGTAGTTGAAAAGGTTCTATTTGAAGTCTTTTAGGTCTGTTCAAGTGTGCGATGGACAGATAGACAGTGTTGAGTGAAGAACAGTGGAGAAATAGCGCCACTGTCTCACTCCTGACTGGAAGCACTGTTTTATCAGGCTACAGCTACACTCTGATATTTATGCTCTCTGATTGGCCGTCCAATGTTTTCACTGGCCCTTTAACGCTTGGCCTTAACGGATGGAGGAAGATAAAATAATTAATCATGGTGTAGCTAAATGCCTTTTTCCGATTTTAGATCCAAAATGCTGTGATTAGATTTGTGCAGGTCAGAAGTTCACTATACTGTTACAATGATACTTGTTCTTAACAAGTATTATATATTTTTTTTCTTATTTCACATTTCTTAGAGTAATTCATTAAAATGTGCAGATAGGAAGTACTCAAATACATTTAAGTGACCAATTTTTTTTTTTTAAATAAAATGTTGCTTTTCAGAGCAGTTTTGGTTACTCTTCCCACTGTAAGTTTACAAGTGACAAAAGCTTTATGTAGAATTATTTTAGATTTGAACATATGTGTTTTTTGCATGGCTACTTCAGACATGATTTAGTTTTTTTCAGCAGTTTAGTGTTTCATTTTGTTTAGTGTTTCATTTTGTTTCCTTTGAAAATATGACATTTTGTGCAGTGCCAATTACATACTACTTACTAATTACATACATACTACTTGAGTAGAGTTTCCCCAAATACTTTTTGTGTATTTAGTGATTTCTTAGACTGTAACTCTGTACTTCTACCTAATTCGCATTTTTTAAGTCACAATACTTTGGTAAATCTTTATGGCTAATCTACCTCCTCTGAAAACATCTGAGTCACATGAGTCAGTGATTAGTCCAAGCCTATGTTCTACAGAGTAGATCTAAATACAGATGTCCTGAGGGATGGCAAAATAAACGAGGGATAACGTTGTGGTTAATGACAAGGAAAAGCATGGGGATGCTACATCAGTGTTTGTTTTTCAAACTGGACCATTTAAATGTAGTTCAGTTGTAAAGACTTTTTGGATGACATAATTCTGCATCACTGCATTTAACGGAGCAGATGGAATCCCATTCAGACTGAGGTGCTCTGTCTTTTTCTGTTCTGGAATGTTTTTGTTCATCTTTTTATCTCTCCTTTGCTTGCACCTTATGATAATATAACCAATGAACAAAGCTGGTGAAGATAAAGGCCTATATCATGTTTATCATCATATTTGATGATGGGCCGTTGTTTGAAAAGGGGAAGCACTAATGGTCACTTTTTCTTCTTTTTTTTTTTTGAGTTCCAGATTTTCACACCACAGAATGAGAAAGTAGTGAGAAATATAGCTCCATAAGTCTCACAAACCCTTTAGAACAGGGGTGTCAAACAAATTTTGGTCCGGGGGCCGTATCCAACCGACTTTGATCCCAAAGGGGCTGGATCAGAAAACTCATGGTATATTTACCCCAAAAATAACGATAAGTTCAAATATTTGTGCAGAGAAATGCAAATCTATTACAGAAATCTTTTTAAATTGATGAACTTTCTTTTACAAAATATTATAATATTATGAACAACATGAAACTTTAAGAAAAATGCAATTTCAACACAATGTTTTAACATTAACTTGTATGCAAATAGGAATAAGTAAATTTTTCTTGGAAAATCCTGCACTCGGCTCCACTTTTCTCATTTTTGACATTTTTCTGATGAGGGTGTCACGGTCAACAGTCAAAACGATCGTCTTTTAAGAGCGTTTGGAAAGAGACAAGTCTTCATTTGTGCTGCTCTGGTGGGAGGGGCCACGTACAGAGATGCTGGAGACGCTGCTAATGCTAAGCGCCGCAGAAAATTACCAATATTTAAATAAAAAATATAATTAAAATATTTTAGTAGAAATAAACCGAGGGCCAGATTAAAGTTCTTGGAGGGATGCATCCGGCCCACGGGCCTTATGTTTGAGACCTGTGCTTTAGAACATAGTTAATATCCACAGACATCCATTTTCAGGCCTCTGCACGACTTGGCAACATCTTCTTCCTAATATGTATTTTCAGACAGGAAATACTGGACTCCCTAAACGCAGCCAAGCAGAGCGCCCTGCCACTTACTAGCAGGTTGATGAGAGATAAAATGACTTTTTAAAATGACTTGACGATGCAGGAGTCTCATATACTCATTGGGTGAAAAGACTACATTTTCTCAGGTACAAAAGTTGGATACCCTATGTTTAAACTTTCAAGGTCCTATATTACACAAAATGAATCCTTGTGAACTTCACCCATAGACTGTATATATAAATGGACATAGCTAACGCGCTAGCCACCACGTTCCACACAGTAAGTTTGCATGTGGGCTCTTCTGGCTCCTTCTGAGATTTACAAATTGTAAATTGTGGCCCCTCTCTCTGTAACTGCTGAAGTGAGCATGGTCTCAAAATGTTTGTAATAACTGACTTTACATGATCCTGTTGTTTTTTATTTCACTGTTTTGTTCTTTTAAAAAAAAACTATTCATAATATAGAGCCTGGCTCCAAATTCATCCCTGTAACTGCTAACATCGCAAGCTACATGTAAGTGGAGCCGAACACTATGGGTGACATCACACTCGCTTAGTCCACTTCTTTATATAGTCTATGGCTTTGCCTCTTGTTATAATACTGTTATCGCATCACAAACATACCCAGAGTTGTGTTCTGTTTCATTCACACATGTTTGACTAGTCCTTTATTATTAATCTGTCTACATGTGCCAAAGCTCAAAATGCTCTGTTCCATCTTGTGGTGTCATGAAGCATTAGTTTTCAAGTTAACAGCTACCTTTTGCTTGCAGTTCTGTAGACATGGGCAATTCTGGGTGTGAAATCATCCACATTATTCTACTGAAGTTTTATGGAGTTTAAAAACACAGTGGAGCTCTTCCTGTATTACCAAATGACATCACAAGGTGGAACAGAGTGTTTTCTGATTGCGAGAAGCCTTTATATGCAGGATTTCTGTGGGAATGAAACAAAACAGAAAAGCAGGTAAACATTTTGGGCCTTAACAACACAGATCTTAGAAACAGTTGAACATCTTATCTAATACCTACTTAACTTTCACGCTAAACCACACCTAAGCTAAACTTACTTACTTACAAAAACCTGTTGTACCTCTGTAGTAATTACCCTCCCTTACCTTACCTCTAATCTGTCTCCGATCAGCTGCTCGTACTGCTGCACGGCGCCCCTGGTCTGTCAGAGCCCGGCCCAGCCCATTAGCCTAAGTGGGCCTTGTGTGGACAACAATAGCGGCATGAAGGCCGGCTCTCTCCGCCCGTGTTGTCAAAAAACCCACAGGACATTCCACACCAGCGCGTCGACTCAAAGTGTTGTTTCTTTGCTGCCATCACTGGGAGTAATGGTGCATGCAGGGCCGATGAATGCAGGCCTCAGTGTATGTGCGTATGGGAGCGGACTCAGCAGAGGAGGAATGCTAGTTTCATTCAGGAGGACAAGGGCACAGATGCAGACTCAAGTCCTTAGAGGGGCTATTAGGGACGCAAAGTGTGACTCCTGGATTAGAGATATCATGACACTATACTATATTACCACTGTTTGGTGGGTTTGTGCTTGGTGTGATAGGGTTGTAACTGTAGTGCATTGCAAACAACTTTTTCTTGTTGGAGTTGTCATAGAAATGTTATGTCCTTGCCTGAAATGTTTCACTGTAAGGTATTAAACATATCTGTCTCCATGAAGACGAGCAGATGACTCTATTAGGCCAAGTTACAGAACTGTGGAGAAGTCCACTCACAGTAAGAATGAATTATTTTATTTGGAATAAATAAATATATTTAAGATATAGGTTTAATGCTATATTGTGGTAGCCAGATTCATCAGTTGGTTTCACTTCGTAGAAACCGTCTGACCCTAACTGGTATATTGAGCTTTTCCCAAATCCCATAGGAAGAAAGGCAATAATGTCTTTCCTATATATGATAAAATTCACCAAACATCTCGAGAATCATTGTCAACACAGAATGTATGGCTCTTCACTGATTGGCTGGTGCCCGGAATCAAACTTCCGGGGTTTTTGCGAACGGTCTAGTCTAGTGTATTCCAATTCCCGACCTAGTCCCTGGAGAGAAATGAAATTGAGCGGAGGCAGTAGATGGCACCAGCCTGGCTAATATTTTGGAGCATTCTAGGCAAATAAATAACATTTCCATGGAGACAAGCAGGTGGCAGACCCTCCATCAGAAAGTTAGTGCACCTATATATATATATATATATATATATATATATATATATATATATATATATATATATATATATATATATATATAATTTTTATTTTTTTTTTCATTGCTAATAGCCTTTGGATTGTTAGGAACTACTTTGTGTATCATGGTGAGAGCTTTTTGAGAAATAAAAAATAGTCTGAGCCAGTCTTCTTTGTTCTCCAAAGCAGTATTTTATAAATGTGATTTGCTATGTGATACAACTATTTGGACTACTGTCACTCTTGGACTACACATCCAGCTATAGATTTGTAATTACAACTAAACAATGTGAGCATTTCTTTCCAGTATACAGTATAAACCTCTGTAGTGGAACTTTTGATTCAATTTGTCAGATCTGGCCTGGCCCATGCCACCCCAGTCTATAATTTCACCCATGGTTGAATGTCAACCTTGTTTTTGATTGTGTTTGGCCATGTTTATAACTACGTTCTTTTAAGCCTTACCAAAACCCGGATGTGTTTCAGATCACAAGTCCACCCACGGTATCTGTCTGAACGTGGACCCTGATTATGTTTTGATTGTTTGCCGAGACCTAAAAATAATCTTTTCAAATGTTAAATTATACTTGGCTCCAACCACGCTGCTAAAGGCCAAGTCCTATCTCTAAAGCTAAAGATTTGGGGTTAGCCGATGCTTTCTAACATATCTCTTTGACCCAGTGTCAGGATTGGCTGCGTACTCAGTGGAGATGTCTGTTTTCAATTACAGAATACCCTCAAACATTGAACTTTCTCTTTTTTCCACTGAATAAATCAAAGACAACAATTCTTGAATCGGCAAATGTTTATGGGAAAGTGTCTCCTCTTATCCGTCAGATCGGAGAGGTCATTGAGGAACAGATGGCTCAGCTCGAACAAAAACTCATTGGACAAGATGGACTGTGTCACAAAGTATGAGATTCTCCACTCGCTAGCTTTTGTCCCTACGGTAATGACGGATAAGTGTGCTGGTTATGTAAATGTGATCAAATGTGAAGCGCTACACGGGACAATGGATGTTTTGAGATCCAGAAAACAGGCTTTGAGTTTTTGAGAAGAAGACATGAGGTTAAAGTTTAGGTTAGGGTTAGACAAACAGTTGTGAATGTACGAGCGAGTTATCTTCAATGACTGGTATGTATGGAAGAGCTTTGAACAAGGGGGAAGTGGACCCGCTGGCACGATGACAGGTTTTCACTGTAATACACCAGCAGCAAATCTGATTACATCTCATTTGTTCTGAACCATCCTGGCTGCCGATTCGCTAGCTAAAACATACTCTTGATTTATTCTGCTCATTAAAGATTTTCAAGTGGGAGTTTGATGTCTGGCCAGATAGTTGTGGCTTAAGGAATATTCATTTGTAATTTGGACAAAAGATGAATCACAGTGACTGTTGCAAAAAGCTGCCGAAATGCGAGGTCCAAGGAAATGTCATGTTATGAGATACGAGCAGGAAGTGTGTGGTGTGATTGTGTCCGACTTGTTAAAGTTGGATTTTAATGGACGGAAAATTACATGTCATGGTTTCTACGCGTGCTTATGCTATATTAACATGAACTGCAAATGTATACTATGTAACTTTTCTGGTGGGGGGTACATCACCTACTTGTTTCCATGGAGATATTGTTGTTTTGCTCCTTAGTGCCGCCACAGTTTACCATTTATTTCATTACTTAGGAATCATTTGAAAAACATGCAATTTTACTGTGAGTGCGGTTTCCTCTCTACAAATCTGACGTGTGTGTATACAGTACGCTAAAGCCATACTGTGGCACATTCTAAGCAGTGGTGGAAGAAGTACTCAATTTTGTACTTAAGTAAAAGTAAGGATACCAGAGCAATGAAATACTTAAAGTAAAAGTATCACATGAAAAAGTCTACTTAAGTAAACGTATTAAAGTACCCATTTAAAAATGTATTTAAAGAATAAAAAGTAAAAGTATTTTGCACCAATTTTGAGAGCTAATAAAGCTTCACATGCTTTGATTTTGATAAAGATTTGTGCAGAATTTTCTTAAACAGAAACAATTGAATTGATATTTTTTTCCAAGCTGTTTTTCTTTGTTGTTTGCTCAAACTACAAATGTGTTAAACCTCTTGGCCCTTTCAACAGATCTCAAGCAATAATAAAAAAAATACTTACACCTTTCAGTCCAGTTAAAAAATGTAGCGGCGTAGAAAGTACAGATACCGGCTCACAAATGTAGTGAAGTAAAAGTAAGAAGTTTCCACTTTAAAATCTACTTAACTAAGTTATAGATACCTAAAATGTATACTAAAGTACAGTACCTTGCTACTTTTCCTTTGTTATGTTCCATCACTGATTTTAGATAAAGCAATACCTTCTCTGTAGAGACAGAGTAAGATACCTTTTTAACAGTTAAGTCACCCTTGTATTCACACAGATTTGATTAAAACACTTTTTGTTTAATCTTAGAGGAAGTAGATGAATTGCTAGCATGTTTTCACTGCTTTGTCTGTGCCTATCAATTTTCTTGTTACACCTTTCACTGCAATAACCCATTATATTGTATCTCTGCCACTGATACTTCCCCTCACCTGCTGCTCCAGAGTTCACAGTGTGTTAGTGTATGGCTGAGTACAGTAATGCATACACTCCTACATGTCTTTACTTATGTCCTCCCATCAAACTCACTGGTTTCATGTCACATTTTAGGACTAGATTTCTTCTTATGTGTTGACCAAACAGTCTCATATTAAATGCCTGACATTTCTTCAACACTATCTGTCCATCTATCTGGATACATGACACCTTCAGGATCTCACGTTCTCACTAACCTTTTTCAGGGATCATGGAGAAAGAAAACTATCTTCTAACATGTGTTGTCACGATACGAAAATTTCAAACTAAATTTTGGAATACTAAGGAATGGACTCAATACTCAGCACCGATTCTGATACCACATTCTAATCTTTCTTTACAGTATGGAATGTGACTATTGTACTTTCTTTTTTATTACCATGTGGTCTTATATCTCTGTAATCCATCATTTGTCCAGGTAGGGTCCATAATGATCCATTGGCGTAAACTCGTCTATGGGGTTTTACACTTGTTCTAATACAGCTCAAGATCATTCTGAAGCTGTTCAGAAAAGGTTAATTTCTGTCCTGTGATTTTTTTGTTTTGTTTCGATACCTGCTGTAGTTTTACCTGAAGTAGTTTTAGTATCAGTTAGTATCTGATTTTCGACACTTTTGACATCCCATTTTCTAACTACAATGACTTAAAAGGTAGAAGATAAAATTGAGCAATCTATGTCATACGATAGTCCCAACTGTGTGCCCAAAAGAAGTCTCAGATCTGACTTGTTTATCGTGTAACGTATAGCCCAGTGAAGTATATCCTCCTCTCCCGCTGATCACCACAGGTTTTTCTTGGATGTGTAAAGAATACCTCTGCTGCTCTATGACGCATTTTATCGCTCGTCTTTGAATTTTCTCATGAGTAAGTGTAGTGTAAGCATAATAAAAGCTTTCATTGAGCAATAGCAAGTGTAACTGGTTTAAAAATATAGGTAAACCCAAAAACCTCACTGATTTATAGGCTAGGAGGTTAAAAAAAATAGGTTATAAAAATAAGTGCAGAACTATTCACTCTGTAGAAATATTACTTCACAATATAAAAAGTCTTGTAGACAGTTTCATAGATAGGCTATGTTTACAAAGACGTTAATCCACATGTTTGCAATTTGGTTGAAAATTAAAAGCCTACTTGTAAAATTTTTTTTTTACCATACATAAACCATGGCTTGCACACTTTTTAAGCTATTTGGTACTAAGTTTAGTGTACATGTTAAACGCTAATGGAGAAACACTGGTGTCCGCTGCCTTCATTTAACTGAGAAAGGCTTAGACAGGCTAAATATACTTAACACCCAGTAACAGTAGCCTTCCTGTAGTGCAAGCTAATGTATCTTATATGTATGTAACAGCCATTAGAGTGATTACAATGCTAATTCTAATCTGTTTGCGTCACGTCATGCTCTCTTTTGTTGTGCAAGTTCAGATTTTTGCAGCCAGGCTAATCATTGCAAAGCTACAGTTAGCATGGGGGAATTAGCATGTCACTAGCCTAATGCTTTTCCAGCGCAACATTTTATCCCCATAATTGAAACATATTTAGTATGCCTAATTGCCTGTACAAGTGTGATTAAATAGTCTTTATCATCTGAACAATAAGATATTCTATCTTACTAACAATGTGTCATAGAAAGTTTTTTTTTTTCACAGCTAAACCCCGTCACATGGGGTTAAAATAATGTTAAAGCATTTGCTTTGGTGAGTGACAGCTTAACCTTTTGCTTTGCTAACGTGGTATTTTATGCTAATGTTTGCGAAGGGTTAGCGACCAGGAGCTAACAAAAGAGGTGATTAGTTAAGAAAAAGACGCATTGGCTGTTAAGAGGTTACTACTGTCCACAGCTCTGTGTTAACTCAATCACACCACTGTGCCGCACTGATCAAAAGTGACCTCTGTCTGTGCAGATAAACATGTACAGTAAAGGCACTGGAGGACAGATGCACATGGATTTAAAATCCACATTATGACCTCACAGTAAGCTCCTGTGGATTGGCCAGTGGTGCCTCCTGTATATACCGGCCAGGTCTGTGGTCGTCTTGGACCCAGTCCAGTCTTCTGACTGCCTGTATAAACCTCAGTCAAGCTGCTCTGGCCAAAGCTGTCCACACTCTGGATTGATAGTCAATGCTTCCAGACGAAATGTAGCCGTTGTTGTCCAAATGCAAATCTGGAGTTGTGTGTTTAGTTATTTGGGCATGTTTTACTAGTTAATTATTTGTTTATGTTTCACATTCCAAGCCATCACCAGGTGCTAGGCTAATGCAGTAGAAAATGAGAGGAAGCCTGCATGCTTACTCCAATCTGTTTTTATTCTAATGTTTCATTCCAAGGTGGATCTTCCTTAGGTTCCTGTGGGTTACTTAGATTAAATGCAGATTGATTGGAGTATGCATGTTTCCTCTCATTTTCACTGCATTGGTCTAGCACCTGGTGAATGTGCGTATAGTTATTCTATTTTTCCCATTTTTAAAATGCCCCTCTCAGACCACCACCGACTTAAAAAAAAACATACATGTTTAACGTGTTATTAGTTTTTAGTCACAAAACTAAAGTTTAATAGCAGATTTAGCCATCACTGCTTATTTTTACCCCTACTGAATTTCATGAAATATGTTTTTGACTATGTAAACCATATAACTTGCGCCTTCAGTCGACCATAAATCCACCTGTGTTTCTCTGGCTCTTCTTTGCGCTTTCTGCCCTCTTGGTGGTATTTTGCAGGTGAGTACCACACAGGACGTTTCTGCAGATGTTCTAACCACAAATAAACCTGGACAAGCAACTGCCTTGAGCGTTTTACATCCCAGGAACCTCACCCCACACTCCAAACATGGACTCTTACATGACATGCTTAAACTTTGACTTCTTGCACTTTGGGGAATATACACGGGAAGTGCAGTGCCGGTTGCGGGTTCTCGATAAGATCTTCTCAGTGGAGCATGTTTCATTTTGATTAATACTTCTTGTTGTTTGGATGACTGACAGATATTGGTTGGAATACAACTGGGAATGTGATGGTCCACTGCTTAAAAGTGTGTTGTATTGGTAGAGTAGAAAGAGAAGGATGGATGTTGCATAAACGTGTGGTGTGCGGTTGGGCCCTGTGTATTTCTGGAGACACAACTGTCCATCTCTGCGGTTCTATATCTGTCTGTATATGGTTTTATCTGCGGCATTCCAAGTCAGGCAAGCACACTTTTTGTGCACTGGCCAGACCTCTTCCAGTACAGATGTAGAGGTTAGGTTAGGTTGCTTTATTTGTACCAGTAAAAGATAAATTTATTTTGCAGTTTGAGAGACTGGTCGACATTTCACATTTCATTCAAACTGTAGTCAACAGAAACATATATAAAACACATTGCGTAAGTGTTACAGTCCTCCAGTTCAAAATGGTTCCACAAATAATTAAGAGGAAAATGTATTGCTATAAACAGGGTTCATATACATTTGCATATTATTTGGATAATAAATTACAAAAACTGAACAGCAGTATGTTTCTGAAGCATTACATATTACAATAATTATGATTTTAACATATTTTAATTTTTTAACATTCTATATTGCTGTTTTCAGATGATCTCACTAATATTCTAATGCAGGGGTCTCCAACCAGTAGCTCTCCACCCTCTTTCAAGTAGCTCGCCAAGGAATTTCTGAATTACACATATTGTCCTGAATAACTCAAATTTGATTAATTATATGCCTATTATTATTGTAAATCTATCATTTTGATGCCGGACTTTGTGCACTCATAAATAAATAGCTCTATTCAACAGCTGTTCCCCAGCTAAGTCTTGCCATAGCGCTTATGAATACTTCATTTCCTGCGACCGCTGAAATTAGTAGTTTTCTGGAATTTTTGTTTTGTAAAGGTATCTCACGCAAAGAAAAAGGTTGGAGACCTCTGTTCTAATGACATATAAAACTGAATGAACAGTTTGAATATCCCTATTTGTATGTATTATGTCATCAGCAGAAAAAACAGAATCATGGCCCCTCATTTGGGAGTAGGACATCATTATATTGTGAAAATATAATAGTAAAAAATAGCAACTTTAAAGAATGTTCAATACATTTTCACATACAAAAATCCATTCAGAGATCAAGACATACATCCAATTCATAGTTAGATAAACATGTATGATTGGCCAGGTAAGATTGATATCTTTGGAAAATAGCTTTAGATAGGAAAGCTTCCAGACCCACTTGCTTGGAAAATGACTGGGTTTTTAGAACCACAAACAAAAACAAACAGCAATTCCCAACTCGTGCATATTCATCCAGCATCCCCACCGCCTGACTTCCATAAACATGTGCATCAGGTTTCTCCCACCCACAGAGGTTTGGAAAGTTTGGATTTGGGAGATTCTCCCGGCAGTAGCTCAAGTTGTACCAGTTTTATGACACCTTCAGTTTCCCAGGCATCCATGTATCATTCACGACGTTTACATACACACAAAGAAAACTGGATGACCAATCTACACAAAATTTTCAAAATGCATGCAAACCCAGGAATTGCGACTGAAGTGTCGTGATCCAAACCTCAAAGACCCCATAAACACATCTGTTGTAACAGCTGTAATGGTGCAGTCTGGTCACGCTAGGAGCAGACTCGGAGAGGCATTCAACTACATGGGGATAGGTAACCAGGAAATAGCCTGGAAAATATTGTGTTTGGTCGTGTAGCAGTGATTAAGCCTGTCATAGTAATTACTATATTGATTTATCATTCAATACATGAAAGCTGGACCAATATATTTTGGGGCTCGGAGTACTTTTTCTTTGCAAAAATGGGGAGATTTTTGATACTTTTTTAATAGATAAGATTTAATAAGGTTGAATAAGTGACTTCTATGGCTAATTATTGCTTCATTCAGCAGCTCGTGCCTTTTAATGATACTGTCTATTTAAAATCAGTTTACCTGGATCATTTTGCATTATTATTATTGTGTCAGTGGCATAAAATTATTTCAGTATTATCGTTTATTGCCATATATCTCAATAACAATATATCATGCTTCAGAATCTGAAAAAAAAAACTTCTGTTCTTCCACCATGGAGCTTGCGTTGTTTTATTGTTTTGGTTTGCTATTTTTAATTGAAAGTACAAACTACCTGAGCTTCAATGTGTTTATTTGCGCTGTGGAGAGATAAAAAACTTTTGAGCAAGGTTCCTAAAATATCCCCTGAACATCTTTTAGCCCCCCCCCCCCCCCATTTGCACCTTCTGACTCCTGGCACCAGGCTCTTTCACCTGCATGAGTGTTCTGACTGGTTTTAAGGCTAAGACTAATTGAATTTGGTTGTTTCGCATACTCAGAGTTCTCTGTGCATGTAAACGTCAAATTTTCAACATCTATAGCCATGGACACTTCTGTTGTACCCTTTTAAGGTATGCACTAATTGTATCGGGCCTTTTGTTTCAGAGTGAAGCCCAAATGAGCCCTAAAGTTAAAATTACAGACTTGATTTTGAGACATCATTATGAGAGAAATTGGATAGAATTTTGGACATTTGAAAAAGTGTTGTGAAAGCATTGTGGGTATGATTTGTGGGTTTCCTTAGCAACTTGAGACACCACCACGGAGGCCGAAATTTCTGAAGGCCAGACCCCAGCTGCGTTTTCTTCAATGAAACCAGAGCTTCCCCTAATGGTCAGAACAACGTTTAGAAGGAGTTGTAGACAGTTTCACTTGGTCAGACGGTCTCCAAAGACAAGACAAAGTACTATATTATGTTTAATGAAATAAATATGGCCACACCAGGTTTTTTTTTTATTGTAATGCTAAAATATTTTCTTTTGTACATCTGGTGAAAAATTTACACTTGCAGGAATTGCTTTTATGCAGAAATTTAGTTTGGCAGGGAAACAAACAGTTTAAATAAAAACTTAAATGTATGAAACTAGACCATGTGCTTTTCAAGATTTTAGGATCTTTATATAGAAAAATGAAGGTTTGAAATTCATGAACACATATGCAATGGTTCTACTATTCCCATGCGTGATACTGCATGCTGATGTATTTTACAGAACAAGAGAGCATTTGGTATGATCGGTTACTTTTTTGCATATTTAAACAGGCTGTACCAATTTTTTTCATGTACCTAATAAAATCAAATTTGTTTTCCCCCTATGCAGGTTTATTATAAAAGCAGTTCTTAGGGAAAAATCTGCATTAAGCATTTTAATCACCCAACAATCAAAAACAAAGGAAGTAATACTGGTGTGGTTAGCATGCTAGTTGTTAACATTACCTCTTATAACATTGCACATTAGGATGCTAAGAATGCATTACTAAAGTGAGGAATAACTTTGGAATGCTGCACTGCAAACTGTTTAAAATGGACTAGTTCTGTTTTTCACATTTTTAAGAGTAAAAATCTAAATCAAAAGTAAAAAATCAGGTACTCCAACAAGCTTTCCTGTTTCTATCATTCTGACTTGCCCAAAATCTCTCGTCTCGATCCTTGTCTCATTGTTGACAGCTGCTATCCTGGCCTAACCTCATGTGACAGCCGCTTGTTTACTACAGTAGTGCAGAGTTGAGTGAATGCATCTGGCCTTGTGTGTGAAAACAGTCTGCGTGTGTTTGCATGTCTTTCCTATTGTGTTTGCTGTTTATAAGTGTGCGGTGGTGAGGCTGTGGGCTGTGGTGCACATGTACACACAAACATCCATGACTCCTCTTTGCCACTGTGTACCATCCATCATTGGACACTGAGCTTTAAGCCGTGCTAGAATGTTACCTCATCAAAAACATACCTGGAGTCGTGTTTTGTTTCATTCACAAATGTTTGAGTAATCCTACATTATAAGTTCAAAATGCTCTGTTCCAATTGTGATGTTGTGAAGTGGTATTTTCAAGTTAACAGCTACTTTACGTTTCACTGAGATCACCCAAATGATTCTATTGAAGGTGTATGGGTTTTAAAAGCACATTGGAGCACCTGTGTTACCATGTGACATCACAAGGTGTTTTCTGTTTGAGAGAAGAACTCAGCCTAAATGTGCAGGGTTTGTGTGTTAAACATATTTGAATGAAACAATACACAACTGCGGGTATATTTTTGATGAGAAAACAACATTATAGCAGATCAGAAAATAGTGTAATATGGGTCTTTTAACTTGTATGGTGCATTTTTGTCAGTTTTGATTGAATTGTTGAAACATTTGGTTTGGTGGTTAAACACAGTGGTTCATTGTCAGGCGGCTGGCATGATGACAGTGCATGATGAATGAATGAGAAAGCAGACCAGTGTTTGTCAGTGCGTTCTGTTGCCTTTGTGTGCCAGGACTCAAAATAGTACGGAGTGTGGCTTTTTGTCTCTTCTATCTGTTCGGTGAGGCTGGACACTTATTTCTGGCTTCCTCTGTCTACTGCTTTTGTTCTATAGGCCTGTCTGGATAACAAACTTTGAAGTACGATATATTGGTGAAGAAAATATAGGTGATAGACGATAATATTGAATGCCATTATGCCACTGATACGATAACCATAAAGCAGGATTTACCCCAAAAAGTAATTCTATATGTACAGTCTTGTCTGCAATAAATACATGAAACTAATAATGAGCCTGCTCTGTGTGCTCATGGTGCATATCAGTGACTTGTGCGGAGCAAATTCAAGTCATGTACCCTCCTCGTGTGTTGGGAGGTGGTTTAATCCATGTATGTGTGCTAAGCGATAATATCAGAAACATTTATATGACAATAAATGTATTCCATAATCCACGGGACTTCCACCTGTGATGGGGAGTGTATGAGATAGACACTGGTCTGCTGCATAATGGGAGGCAAACGAAATGAAGAATGCAGAGAGTGGGACATGTGCATGTGGAGTTTTCTGTACACAAACTCATCCAGTTCTATCATGGCCCATGCAAAATTCTATATTCCTGTTGCCTCTACTCCTGCGTACTTGTATCGCGGGGCTCCGGAGATGTTTTATTGTACACATATATTATTTTTCCACACATCTCTCTTTGCTGCCGGTAAAAAGGCAAAGACTTTAAAAATTACCCACACTGGCAGTGCTTTTAAATGCTACAGTGGTCAGAGAATGCTGTTTTTTTTTTTTTTTTTTATTTCTATTTATGTGTGTATAGATTAACTAATTTAGTTTCATAAAGGGTACATTTCAGGGGGACTTTCCAGCTGACTTCCATACCCATTGATGTTTTTACTACTATGGCCTTTGTTGTTTTGTTGTCATGTCTTTAATTCTTTATTTTCTAAGTAATGATGCAAAATATATCCATGGCTTTGTAGTGGATTTATTTAGCTATTGATAATTTGCAGCTGATGTCCTCAACATTCTCTAGGGGTGTGTTGCTAACTGTAGGAACTGGTCTGTCTGAAGCTCTGTTACTCAAGTTAACTTTAATCTGAGGTTTGTTTTTACACAGTCTGACCATGAAGAAATGACTTAGCTGGAACTTCAAAAGGAGAGCTGATTTATGCTGTTTAACAAGTCCCTCTCACAGTTTTTCAGTTAGTGACTCTAGCCTTTTTTGCTGAAAATCAAATACCTAATCAGGATCATGAATCCTTGTATTGATCACAGGCTCCTGAAACTGTGCTATTTAAATATTAAATATTAAGTATTTTCTATTGATTCTCTACTATGTCACCATAGTAACTGCTTAACATTCCACCATAGAGAACCATGTACAACACCCCCAGCGTGATATACAAAGTATCAATAAGGTGTATGTTATTATTTTTCTAGGAGAAATTTGTTATCTGCATTAGACCCTGCACCGCTAAGACAGTGTTTCTCAAATTGTGGTACATGTACTTAGTGTGGTTCTATATTAGACGTGGTTTAGACCCGGAAAAGTCCTGATATAGACCTGGTTTAGATCTGGTGGTACTTTTAAGGTCCAAAATCATCTGATGTGAATAATATAACACCCACTGTGTTAATGCAATCTGTCAGGAGCAGATCTTTGTAACATATGTAACTATAGACTATTAGCCCCCAATGAATTAAATGGGAAATCTTACTTTTCTACTAACAAGACATTTTCTGTCTTGTTGTTTCACTCACAATGAACACTTTTTTCACCAAGACTCTAGTTCTTCTCCATTAACAGCTATTCCAGATATGCTTTTCCCAGGCTAAACAAACACAGATCCCTGCATTAGCTGTCTAGATTATTTACATTGCCCTGATGTAGTGGTCGGGGTAGGAAGTCCATTAGTGACCCAGCAGTCTCGAGGGGACCATAGGTTAGCCTTTCTGACCCTAAACCTGCGGTGCCATTTGTATCAGTGATGTCCAATTACACTGAATTCACAAAACCTATTCAAACTCTCTCCATTTATCAATTATACTTTTAATGGGCCATTTAAAACCACAGTATCAGATGAAGGAAGCCTCACTGAAAGCACAATTTAGTTTCCGTTTGGTCTCTCTCTGGCCTATGGGTAAAGGTACTTTTTACTGTATTACTCTAAAGCTCCACTATGTGACATTTCTGTTGTAGGGTCTCTGTGCTTGCATGCTTGTCTCCATGAAGATGTTATTGCTTTGCCTGGAATGTTGCCTTTAAATGAAAAATATCTTGCATTTATTCAGTCACAACTGTTTTTATTTAGGCCTATTGATAAATATATTTGAAAGCATACATTTTTACTACATGTGAGAGGAGGGTTAGGGTTAGGTTAATGTCATACTGTGGAACGCTCCAGGCATTGCAATAAGATCTCCTTGACAACAAGCAGGTGATGGTCCTTTCACCAGAAAGGCTACATAGTGAATGTTTACTTTGGACTGTCTTTTAACTTGATGGAATTATTGAATTACTACAGATTTTTACTCTGCTAATGCATTTTTACTGTGCTAATTCAAGATACAATACTTAATGAGTTTATACATGCTTTTTCCCAACTGTCTGTCATCAGAGTAAGGCTGACAACGACTAGCATGCTAACAGCACACCAGCACTTACTTCTTAGTTCACAAACTATAAACATTTTATAATTAGATGCAGACAGGTCTTATTTTCCTATCCTTCTTTTTCAGTATATCTGTATTGTGACAACACTAGTTTACTTGATTACATGAAAATAATCGGATACAGCCCCTTTAAGTGATTGATTTAGCATGCCTTGTTATCACTACTTGTTTCAGCACACCCACGGCGTGTCTTGGGGGACACATCACTTCATGTTGATCCACTTACTGTATTTTTATGACAACACACATGTATATCTAGCCTAAGTGCTCGCAGCTGTACTGATTTGAATGGCGGCATGAGGCTGGGTCCTGGTGTTGTTCTTGACTGGTGATGAACAGTGGTCCCTCAGTGCACAGATATCAGGGAGATGGATGGTTGTTATGCTTGTGGCTCGCTGTGTGTTTCAGGGCTCTGGTGTTGTTGCTTGGTGGACTGATGGGGTGGAGTGGCCGGCCCCGTGCTCTGTGGGAGACTGTGCAGGCGGGTGGGGTGATAGGCAGCTAAGAACAGCTCTCAAGTCTAGCTGTGTGGTGGTGATGTTTTTATTACACTATTTTTATTTTTGGAAGAAGCATGCAACCAGAAAGCTTAAAGGGCCCATATTAGGCAATTTTTTGATCGGTTATAATGTTGTTTCCTTATCTCAGACATACCTGGACTTGTGTTTTGTTTCATTAAAGAATGTTAAACACACAAACCCTGCATATTTGGGCTGAGTTCTTCTCTCAAATAGAAAGTGTCTGCTCCGTTGTGTTTTTAAAGTCCATACAAATTCCCTTTGGATGATTTTAGCCCTGGATTTGCCTGTTTCTGCTGAACTAAAGGTAAAAATGTAGCCATTAACTTGAAAACTATCACTAGATGACATCATGTGGTGGAACAGAGCATTCTGAGTTACTCAAACATGTGTGAATGAAACAAAACACAACTCCAGATGTGTTTTTGAGGAGGTAACAACACTATAACATGACTTAAGTCTCACAAAGAGCTTTTAGGGTTTTCAAAAGTATCAGAAATTAGACACTAGTGAATACTAAAACTAGAGACTGACTTTAAGCAAATATCAAAACTACGAATAAATCACATAAATAGGACAAAATCTGACCTTTCCTGAATGGATTTCAAATGGTTTGATCTTTATCAGACTTAGTAAAAGACCACATAAATGAAAACCACTATAATTACATATTCTATTGTCTAAAAAAAACAAAACTGTTTTACCACTGTGGCACTGAAATCGGTATTGAGTAGCAAACCTATTCGTTAGTATCAAAATGAAGTTTGAAATAGCAGGGAGAAGAAGGGGAGAGAAAATACATTTATGGCTTGAGAGATACTTGGAAGACATACCAGGGTGTAATTGGCGGGCAAAGATAAGTAGTAATTCTGAAAAGCAGAAACCCATATAAGGCCTCTAATTCTGGTCCCTATCAAGTTATTTATTTAGATAATGTAATCATGTAAATGGTTCTGAATTTACGTCTCCTCCACTTAAACCAAAAAAACCCAAATTAACCCTGACGTTTGATCAGATATAACAAAAAACATTACATGCAATACGCCACTGCCCCAATTTCTCTCACATATTTGCGTAAGAAATTACTTAGTTCAATCATTTCACTTTGTCTAATCTTATACACGATCAGAGCTTGTTCATTACGGATATCCAAAAAAGCACCCCTCAGCGTGTCTGCCAGGAGATGTCTGTATTGATAAGAATGCGATTTGGTGCAGTCTTGTTAAAAGGACACACGCTCGCAATAACACAGACCTACAGCCATTTGCTTTGAGGCTGATTCCATGTGACAGCCTAAATATTTGGCTGTGTCCGGGCACCGAGGTAATGTGCCCCACAAGAATGTTTTTCCAGGGCGTGAGACACACACAGAGGGGCGGAAAGGGGGATGCAGGCAGAAGAAGAGAGAGTGGGGGATAGAGAAAGAGAGGATGATCAGAGGACAGTATTTGCATTGTCCATGTGGTTTCTGTTGGCGAGTTTCATGCATGGTTAGATGTTGAGTTTGTGAATATAGTAGTGTTGTCACGATACAAACAATTCAAGCTTGATTTTGATATGAAGGAAAAGTTTTTTGTATTTATTTATTTCTTTATTTATTTTTACAGAATAGAATGTGTGTAATTTTCCACATAAGAAGAATTACTTTAATGGGCCCATATGCTACTTTCTGATTTATGTTATAATGTCGTTTCCTTATCAAAAAACATACCTGCAGTTGTGTTTTGTTTCATTCACACGTTTAACACATAAACTCTGCGTATTTAGGCTGAGCTCTTCTTTTCAAACAGAAAACACTTTGTACCACCTTATGATGTCATACTTCAAACACCTTCACTAGAATCATTTGGATAATTCCCAGTCTCTACTAGGAATGTAACAATAACGGAAATCATGATATCGTATCGTCAGAGTTCTCACAATAGTATCGTGGACCATCACAATATATCGAATTACAAGTCTCTTTGCTTAAATTAAGAGTTATGGTGCAACAAAAGACAGAGGGAAATACATAGACCATGATCCTTTGCTCCATTTTAGTGCCGACTACAAGAAGAAATAACAGTTCTAAGCACTTTTAAGTCTTAGTTCTTTGGATTAAGTCTTGTCAAGGCATTTTAAGAGAAAAAATTGCATATTAACAGTTTTAGCTGTTTAGCCTCCACAAAATATCACAATAAATATCATATTGTGAGATGTATATCTTGAAAATATCATATTGAGAGATTTGGATATTGTTACATCCCTAATCGGGAGCCTCTCCACCATATCGTGAGCTTTCCCCTGATATCACAATAAATATCGCACTGAGGTTCATACCGTGACAGTATCGTATCGTGAGACTTGGATATCGTTACACCCCTAATCTCTACTGAACTAAAGGTAAAAGGTAGCTAATAACTTTGAAAACTGCCACTTCATGACATCACAAAGTGGGACAGGGCATGTGAATAAAACAAAACACAACTGTTTTTGAGAAGGCAACAACATTATAATATGGCTATAAGCTCACTAGTCAGTTTTATAGATAGGTTCAGCATTGTTCTGTGTAATTTATTTCAGTATCAATACATGTTCAAATGAATATCTAGTTTTGATACTAGTTTTAGCATTGTTACATTCTTACATTCTGATCTTTTTTGGTAACTCTAGTATATCTATTTTTAAGGACAAAGCATTTGAGTGATTGTAAATAGAATTTGACTGCTCTTTGAAGTCAAGTAATTTTATTTAGATCTATATAGTCTACACACTAACATTTGAATTATGAACTGTATCCATTGCTGTATAATACCAAACCTTATACCATATGCACAATCAACAAGTGAATAAATACGGAAATCTGAATATATACTATGTGGACATGCCAATACGCAAACACATTTTAATAATCATAGTTCTGATTTTAGCTTACATATTAACTGAGACTCAATTTATGACCTCAATAGTTTGCAATGTATTTGTTGTAAGAGACATAACAGTTATTAATACAATCCAAGCTATTAGCAGCACGTTAGCAATAAATCATAACAGAGTAACAGCTGATGACATGTTGTAAAGACTTTCAGCATATGTCCCGGCGGAGCTAAAATATGTTATCCATTTTATGATCTCTGCTTAATTACATCCTGTGTGGTAACGGGCCAATTTTAAAACCTAGTCCTGAGCTGCTGTCAACTCGTCCACATGCATCTATTGTACTGAGGGAGATGAAAGACTACGTTATCAACTTTATCAGAGGACAGATTTTCATTTCAGAATGCGGTAGAAGATCATGATTATTTCGGCTTGGCATATTTTACTTTCTCCTCATCTCCAAATCAAAGGCCTCGTGTTTCCTTCCTTATGTCCGGTTTTAGAAAATCAATATCTTCTCTTCAAAGCTCCGCACAAAATCTGAGCGTAATCCACAATGATGAAGCATAGCTCTATAGGCACGTATGAGCACACGGGAGCTGCCTAATCTTATACAGGTGGAATCGTACACACTATAGGAGGTCATTACTGAACTGTGGAATGTGGGGGTCAGGTTTTAAAAGGTCTGGTTGATAGGTCGGATCAAATGCAGAGCTGTGAGGGGGCCACGGTGCGCGATCAAAGCAGAGAAAGCAAATGTAGGATATGTGGAGGAAGAGACAGTGAAAGTGGACAGACAACAGTGAGGAGAAGATGAGATGTGCAATAAAGATTAGTGGAAGTGACAGGTTGAGTGTGTGTAAATGCAGGCTTCTTGGCCGGAAAAGTGAACACCAGTTTGTTTAACATTGAAGATTTATTCCCTTAAAGACGTGCTAGTATCAGTGAGAGGATGTGACAGGAGTATTTCAAGCCAAAGGTGAGCCAAAGGGCATGAAAAGTATTGTGGGTGTGAATTTAAATAAACAAGATCTTAAATGAATCATTTGCATAGTTTACAAGTTCCTCAAAATTGTATTAACTTTGGAGGTTGTAGTACTGAACAAGACAGGAATCACTGAAAGAAATTAAAGGTGCACTCTGTACTTCCTTGTCTCCACAGAGATTTAGGACTGTAAGCCTTTAGTTGTTTAATCGGCTGATGGTGTCTTTGTTGACCAACATTTTTAGAAGTGGACTAATCATTTTATTGGGAAAATATTTGTGTTGAAAGTTATTTAGACATGTAGGTAGGTGGGTACTTTTTATCATTTAACCAATCTCTGCTATTTGGCCATGATGTATGTAATGTGCCGCTAACGGGGCTAACTGGTATATTAAGCTTGTCCCAAATCCTGTAGGAAGAAGGGCAATAACGTCTTTCTCCTTGATGAAATTCACCAAACATTCTCTTTATTCTGGCTTTAAACACTGAATATAAGGCTCTTCGCTGATTGGCTGGAGCCTGAACTTGCACTTCCGGGGTTTTTGCGAACTGTCTAGTACATTCTGATTCCTGATCTAGTCGCTGGAGAGAAATTAAATTGGGCGGAGGCACTAGGTGGCGCCAGCCTGGCTATAATTTAGGGATGTAACGATACAATACTGACTATGGATATCGGCGCAGATATTGAAAATTTTGGTCTACAAATTGCTGTAATGAGATGATTTACTGGTCAGTGTTGGCCCAAAACATCTCATAATGTTAAACTATTTTTACAGAGTTGTTCTGTAGTTACTTTAAATGATAAATAACACATTTGGATTTTTATTTTTTTACCATATGCTGTTTGTGTTTATAGGAAATAAATTCTATTCTTTCTCAATCTGTGCCCTAGTATCGATTGATATCAGGTATTGGCAGATACTTAAAGCCAAATTATCAACATGAAGAGAAAAAGCCAGATCGGTGCATCCCTATATTCTGACTCTGCCTTTTTTTTTTTTTACAAACAAATATGCGATTTACAAATGTATGGTCAGAGGAGATAGCTTAGTTAGTCAATCACAGTCCCTTAGAGCTGTTATTTCTTTGCCTGAAATGTTTCACAGAATGTCAGTTGTCAATTCCACTGATCGGGCTCCATGGAGCTGGCACCACAGCATCTTATAGCTCAGATCCATGGAGAGGCAACTTAAATGACTAACTACTACTAGTTTAATGCCATATATAGAGAATCTAATGTAAGATTTTATTTAGATCTGGATGTTGCCCAAAGCATCTGCTGCCAATGTTGTGTTGTGGCCAGTCCTCATCATATTTGATCCTATAGCTGACATCCATGAAGCAAAAATGGTTACTTTCCAAGGCATACAATTCACTGGCAATATTTAGCTGTCTCTAGCATTCATGACTTCTATTTTGACAGTTACTGCTTTTAAAACTACTCCAGCTCGCACAGTGACAGGACCTCACATAAAGTTTACAGCCCAAAGTTTAGATCTGGTCTTCACTGCATTCATTTTCATACCGACTGCTGCGTTAATGACACAGTAATATACACTTTCCTATTATAATGGATAAAACTCGGGTTGGCACTGTTTGTATTGGCTCTATAGACAGACCAAAGATTTCATGCTTACTTGACATTTGGGAGAGCGAGGATTTTAGTGAGTTTCAAGAAAATGATACTTGGTACTTTTCTTGGCTGTCTTTGCCTGTATTGCATTTTACCACAGCGTCATAAGATTTGAAACCTTTCATCGCATATTGATTTATTGGTTTAGATATAGAGATTGGCTAAATAGGGTTTTCTTTTTTCTTTTTTTTCCTGCTTTGATGAGCGGCCTTTGACAGTGGGGAATAGGGGTATGAGAATGGAGCTGCCAGCTGAACTTTGGGGTCACCTGAGTCTGCTATGTCTCCAGCCAAGTCAAAACATACACTTAGTTTTTCTTCTGACTGACATCTTCAAACATGGGGTGTCTATGTCCATGGCATGCAGAGAACCCAAATGGCAATATAATCTGTTTGAGCTTGAGAGGATAATAATAAAAAACAGTTAAGCCACTGCTCCCTACACTGAAATTTCACCACCTTTTTCAAAAAATTTTGCTTCTGGAGATATACAACATTAGAATATTGTTTGTATCACCAGTAATCAGAAAATTACTATGTATTTTTCCACACAGTTGTTATCAATGTCTGCACAAATTTTGGTTCAGGCAGGATCAACGAGCACATTTCTGATTGATTACCATAATATCAACTGAATCTAAAGAATACATATTGTGCTTCAGTCTGCTATATAGTTATAATCTAAGATACTAGTGGATCATTATGTTATAAGTTGCACATTTCAAATTGCAGTGAAAGAAACAAGTCTCCTTACTCCTGCGTTAGAAAACCCCAGTGCCCAGTGGGAGCTGTACCAAAATGACTACACGACGCTGCAGAATCCTACACGTGTAACATCGATTAAGAAAATAAAATTGGAGAATGAAGTAAACACAGAACTGTGGGTGTATGATGGTGGGTGGAGATGAAAATGTGGGTTGATCGCAATGTGGTGTCTTGAAAATAAGTGATTAAAGATTGCTCAAACATGCATGAATCACTCCAAATACTACTCCAAGAGGGTACTTGAGAAGGGGAAAACAACTATAACATTGTTAAGAGCTCTGACAAGTCAATTTTGCATAATATATATTTTTTGTCAACATCCTCTATTCTTTGTATCAACTCTTATCTTGGAAAAGAGGTTCATATTAAGAGAGAGTCCAAGTTTACAGTTACGTTGATTCTTTGCTATTCATCATGTGCAATGGTGTTTATTTTGTTCTTCACAAACACAGTCAACGGATGAAATTAAAGTTCGTATAGTTTACTAAGCCAAACATGTAAGAGTAGATGCAGCCAGTGTTTGCGTTTCCCCTAAAACATGAAATATCTCATTTGAAACATTCCCTCTTTTTGGCCGTCTCAACATTTGGCCCCGATCTGCCCGTTTTCCACCCAATTTCAAAGTAAATTGCTGCCATCTCTCTTTGTAATTACACTCCTCAACGGGCTAATGACGTTTGTGCTGGAAAGGTAATCCGCCCTTTCATAAATGCAATTAATGTAACCTTCCCTCAGAGAGCCTCTTCGCAAACATGCACGCCACTTTTCCTGCAAATCCCGAGCTTAGCCAACACCATCCGAACCAAAGAGCACCACGATTTTTTTCTTTTTTCTTTGGACAGACTGTGGGACACTTCACATCTCCACATGTGGGAATGAGAGCGGGCGCTGCTGGCTGTGGACGCTCACTTCAGTTGAACAAGAGGCAGCATTACCATGACAAAGGGCAATTATTGACTTTCATTGGCTGCGCTGGCTTTGATATCAGCCAGGGGTGGGTCTGTGTGAGTGTGTGCGAAGAGGGACAGCGGTGAAGAAGAAACATTTGGGCTGGACAGTCCTAGATCAGTGGGAAAATGCAGCCACTCGTATATGAATACAATTTGGGTTAACTAGCCATGGGTTTTCAGGATGATGAAAATGTGCCAAATGGATCATTGCTTTAGCGATTAACAAAAAATGTAAACAAAATATAATATCTTTTGAATGGAAGGTCCTCACTGTGCTGCATATAATATGAAGCTGAAATCCAGATAAATCCAGTTTTAAAATATATCTCAGCGTCATCGTTACTGCATAAACCAGGTGCTAACTTGATTCCAAATTGATTTTTATCTTATTTAAAGGCCACTGCATAGCGTACTTTTGAAAAATAAAAAAATATATTTTAAAATGGCCAGACACCAAAACATAAGGCTGGACAATAACACAGACACCATTTTTTATTCTCATATTGATCGATCACAATTTCCGTTTCTTTAATATTTTACTTTATTAAAAACTAATAAAAATGTCTTTCGATATTACTATCCTGCACATGAACAATACTTTTAATCATTGCCATTTATCACAAAAATAGTCAAATTTCTCCTCTAAAATGTGAACTCCAAACCACAAAACCACATGTTTTCACTGACAGGCTGAGGCTGACGCAGTAGGCCCTCTCCATTTAAAGACCTAAGCCGATCATTGACGATTAGAAATGACAGAATCTTGACTGCACACTGTGATCCAACAGGGCTGTCAGGATAACACATTTTGAAGTACAATAGATTGCTACAGAAAATTACGATAATATTGAAACTACTACCGCTGACACATTACCTCCAAAGCAGGATTATCCCAGTGATTTTTTTTCCCTACTGAAACCTACTGTAAAAAGTGTGGCCAGCAATAAATTACACACTATTAACCACTTTAATTGTTAATTCTAGTTTCTATAAAGTGTTATATATGTCTATTATTCAATAAACTACAACTGTTAACAAATGTTACCATAGAGTCTTAATACTACTACTGCTACTACTATTAATAAAAACTGCAAGCGATAAGTATTGAGCTTGAAAAAATATAATTCTTTCTATCATATTGAACAGTAAGTTGATATAGTAATTATCATGACAAGCCTATGATTTAAGTCTTCAGGATAAAACTGCGTTGATGCTTTTGTATGATGGAATTGTACAAACATGAGCCCTAACTTTGCACACTTTTGGGACTCAATTTCTTCATCCTTCCCCATAGCATCCACCTAGTCCCTCTTTCACACCCTCATCTCTCCCTTCTGCCTCCCTCCTCCTCGCTCAGTCATAATTTGCGGGGCTGAAAGGCAGTGTAAGCGGAGAAAAGGGGAGAGCCCGCAGATGAGGGCCCAGTTCGGCGGCCGCGCCACAGATGTGAGCCTTGTTTTTGTCGGGCCGGTCGGGGAGGGGCGGCGATAGGCTAATTTGCGTGGCATAAAGACGGGGGTCCCTTTCATATGCAGAGCGCCCACTTTGATGCGCGGCCGATGAAAGCCCAGGGAGAGGCTGACCCAGGGCTGCATTGTCCCCGGACAAGAAGGCATCTGCTCCACGGTGCTCCACGCTCCTCCTCTCCTCAGAATCCCACAAAAGGGCCCCGCGAGAGGGAAAGTGTCATCGCAGCACAGGGCAGAGCCGCACGGGAAAGACTCAGGGAGGACCAGTGGTTCTCAACCTGTGGTATGGGTGACAAGTTTGGTATGCAGGGATGCTGTACAGGCCAAGTTAATATGAATAAGGGGTTGTTTCAGTTATGCTCCTTGTTATACTAAAGCTTACATTTTAATTCAAAGAGTTTCATCATCTGGGCTTTTATTATGAAATTTTATATTTAAAGCACTTTTTTACAACCTATTGTTGTGGTAGGGCTGTGCAATTTTGCCAGATTTTTTTTTTTTAATGATTGTTTCCCTTCTCTCTTCTGGTCAAAACTGAAAAGACTGTATTCATGGATCATATTTAACTCATTGTCCATTAGGGAAATATTTTTTATGGATGAGATAAAACAAGCTATTGCTTATTGCTTATTATTAAACATGCAACTCCAACATTTTCTTCCAAACAAACTGATTTGAACTTCATATTTTATTAATAGATTTAATAGAATTTTTGTGTGGAAAGTTTGAAAATCACTGCACATATATCAGTACACCATTTGAAGATGAACATGGCAAAAACATTTTTTTTTTTCTAAAAAAAAAAATAAATTGAAATTTGTAAATAAAATGTTACATTAGATAAAAAAAAAAAATCATAGATTTTGGGCTTTAATTTTTTTTATTGTTTTTATTATTATTATCCAATGACTTGTTTTATAATGCATTTTGTATTTAAAGGAATCTAAGCCAGGAGCCGACACTTGTTACATAATCTTAACAGCAATCACAATCACAATCATAACAGCATGAATCACATTAAACTACTTTAAAATATTATCCTGCATTTACGTATCTCAACTCCTATAGCATTCACCTCAGTGCCTCCAACCCGAGATCTAAGCGTGGATAAACGGGACTTGGACAAACACACATTTCCATAGCTTCACAGCTGACACAACACATCTCCCATTGGACGAAAGGCTCCCATTGAGAGACAAATACAGCCTTGTGAGTCCTCCGTCCCCCCAACTTGTACGGTGAAAGGTGCGAGCAGTGATCAAAACGCTGGAGGTGACCGCTTTTGTCCCATTCTGATGTGTGTTTATGCGTACACAGAAAAGGGCCCTCTGATGAAACACTGGCCGATTTCACGCTCCCACAATGCAACGGTTTATGCGGCAGGGAAAGTGTGAGCCGGTCTGAGAACACCGCTCCGGTAAATCTTAATCAATCAGTGCGTGCTCAATGGGGCGCGACATGAGGGGGCAATTAACAGCCATCAGGGGGCACCGTGACTAACGATTAAGTCATCAGAGCTTTGAAGCGGCTCCCTTTGTTTGCACTGTAATGCCGCATTTAGGGTCTACTCCGATTCTCCGTATTTCCGACTTAAAATGTTTTACTGACTGTTTGAAAAGTTGGGTAATTTATGGGCATTTGAATTATTTCTTTCTTTTCCAGTGAGGAGTTGCTCTTGCAAATCATCATCTCCAAAAGGAAAATGGTCATGGGCACAGGCTTCTACTCTGAAAATGAATACACATACACACGACATAAAACAAACATGAAAGCTGATATAGACTAGTGGTTTTCAAACTATGGTACACGACCCACTGGTGGTAAGCAAGCTTGTTCTGGAAGTACGGAGACTATTAATATAGAAAGTTCTTGTTTAGAACTTCTAAACTAAAGGTGTAGTCCTAGTTTAGACTTGGAATAGTCTTGGTATTGACCTGGTTTAGAGCTGGTGGTACTCTGAAAGCCAAATATTTTCCCAGGTGGTACTTGGTGTGAAAGGTTTGAGATCCACTGACATAGACAGTGCACTGATACATGCACTTTAGGACCTTAGACCCTCATCTGTTGATTCAGTAGAAGTCTCTAGTGTTGTTGTCAATATGTTATTTGATTCTTTCTCTAAGATGCCATGTTTGATCTTACACAACCTGGTTCTCCCAAACATTGTATCTTTGTATGGGAACAGCATTTTGTATTGGCTGGCCCGGTTATATTGGTATTTGAAGTGTGGAATTAGATGGAAAGATTGAGAAAGCTGATGTTTTTGTACATACCAGACAGATCCATCCATTAATAGATCAGTAATGTTTTGTTTTGTTTTATTTCTTTTTAATTTTATTTTATCATATGGAAATGTTCCTTATGAAAAAAACAAAACAAAACACACACATGAAAGTCAAAACAGTTTGTTCTTACAGATACAGTATTGACTCTACAACTTTCCACATGGGTTCTTTAACTAACACCAGCATCCAAACTGGTGACAATAGACCCTCACAAGCCTATGAATCACGTTGGTCATTTAAGCTAAACTAAACAAGTCCAATCTTGACCTGGAGTCTCATTCATCAGAGGCAGGGACTCAAAGGAAACCCAGTAGCATGATGTATGATTTCCCCAGGCCAAACTCTGCAGTCTGCGAAAACTCTCCCAATCCCTCAAAAGCACAGACACATCCACCCGTTATTCAACATTTTTCTTGGACAAAATCTCCAAATGAAATCACTACTGCAAAGATTCAAGGGCAGATCTGGTTGGGTTGTGTTGCCTTACATAATGGCTTGTTACATTCCCATGGTAGGAGTTAGAAACTACTGGAGACTGATTTTATTATTTTACCCTTTATTTAAGCTTTATGTTTTATATCGCACCAAGTAAAACAATATAAAATTGTTATTTCTCACATATTTTACTTTTTGAGCTTTTTACCCTGTTATAGCATTGTTCTCCGTCAAAAACGTACCTGGAGTTGTAATTTACTTCATTGACGTTGTTTGATGAATCTTGTTCAGTAAGTCCACTTTTCCCTCAGGCACACTTGGTTTGAATTTTCCCAGGATTGTTGCACCATAGGTAGAAAGCCTGTGCAGTTTTTAAATCTATAAATTATTGACAGACTTTAAAATATTGCATATGTCTCATAATATTGTATATTTATATTTAAGTGTAAATATTGGTATTGTATGTACTTCAGACATATATCATGATATACTAAGGAAAAAGAGGTCTGAAGGATGAAAAAAAAAAGATTACTTAAAAATTGATAGCTTGAAGTTTCCCCTTGTCCAAGAGTACTGTTGTGTTTAGTTTATTTCACTTGTCAGGTCTGACACTCATCAACAAACCATAGCCCCATCTACAATTAAAATTTAATATTTCGATGAAGTGATATTTTAGGTGTTGATGGTGCCATTTTGCCACAAACCATTTTCATGAATGCATTGGGTTTCAGAGTGCCCTTTTCTGTGCCTTATTTTTTTTCCCCTTTTTTAATAAATTTATTGTTGTTGTTCCAGGTGATTTTTGCCCTGAATCAGACGTTACTGCAGCAGGAGTCTTTGAGAGCTGGGAGTGTGCAGGTCCCATACACCACTGAAGATCTTATCCGCCATTACAACTGTGGAGATCTCAACTCTGTCATCTTCAAGCATGACACCTCACAGGTACAGGTTATTACATAAGTAATAATGGGTTAATAACATTACATAACCTGAGAAATTGTCAGTATTGAAGGATTTACCACAAGAAGAGGCATGTCCCCATAAAATGACAGTGCATACATATTTTAGTCCTTACATTTCTAGTCCATCTACTAGTGTATTACTACTATTACTGATATCATTTTATTAGCAACTTTTAATTTTACACCTCTTCATCCAAGGTTTAGGATATTAAAAATAAGTGGAATCTAAATCTGTGGTGACAGTAGCGTGGATGACAACTTACAACTAGTGCACTAGGAATTATTACAACAATAAATAGCAATAATTAGGATGCCAATCTCTTATATAGACATAGACATTATACAATATTAAATCATAAAGTAATGACAACATTTTAAAAAGGAATGATTACATATTCTAACTGAAAATAAGAGATCCAGGATTTCTAACTTAACATGTCTCCTCTTGTCCTACCTGTTTCCACTTCTTCCTTTAGCATTAATAAGCTCAGGGTCATTGTGCCCTTTGACCTGTGCTGTCCCATTGACACAACCTCTGAACTGTGAGCTCACCTCTGCTCCCCCAGTGACCCCCCTCCCGCCTCCTCTCTGCCTCCTGCCGCACTGTTGCCAATTTGGCCCAATGTTCTTCTTTCTTCCCCTGCTCCTCTCTACTTTTGTCTCTTTTGTGTCTGCTTTGTTCCAGTTCATTGTTCTAACGTGTCTTTGTGTCTCTTTTACTTGACTCTGTGCACCTGCATCTTTCCAAATCTTCTTGAGTGAGTTAATTCTCTTGACGCTTATTAAGTAATATATAGGGCTGCACAATATTTGCTAAAAGTATTTATAGTAGTGGTAGTAAATATTTGCTAAGGCTATAATTGGTGTCGCAACAAAAACTATGAATTACTGTAACACAGAGGTCCTCTACCTGACAAAAATGTATTGTTTTTGAAATTAATAATTTTAAATAAGGCTGATTTTATTAATGATTTTTCATATTAAGTTTTTCATAGTATTTTGACAACATTTACTTTACTGCTAAACAGTGTTTAGTGGTACATACTTATTCCTCACTTATCTTATGCATTCCAAACATCCTAATTATTCACCGTGATGAGTTTATAAGTGCTTTTCACAACTCTGTGACAGTAACGCTAACTATAATTTTCATGCTAACGCATACTTACTGATTATTGAATAATAAAATACTATCCAATTAGATGAAGACAGTACACAGTGGACTTACATACTATAGATCTGTACTGGGGCAAGACCAATTTTGCTCAAATACATGAATAAAAAATAAGTACAGGGCTTTTAACATCTATAATGCATATTGCAGTATTTTCCAATATCGTGCAGCCCTAGTTCTATATTGCATGCATGTATAATAGTAAAGACAGCAAAGATAATGATAAGTGTCCTACCCTTTTCCAATCTTAGGTTCCTAACTTCAAAAATGTGACCTTACCGCCCAGTGAGCAGGTGACAGCTCAGGAGATAGACAGTTACTTCAGACAGGAGCTGATCTACAAGAGGAACGAGCGCATGGGCAAACGGGTCAAAGCTCTGCTGGAGGAGCATCCAGATAAGAGCTTCTTCTTTGCCTTCGGAGCAGGTCAGTCTGGGGGTGGTGGGCGGTGGTGCAATGTAGAATGTGGGATTTATTTATTTATTTATTTATTCGGCAGAAGTCTGAGCTGTTTTCAATCATTTGTTTGTTATTTTCTTTTTTACTTGTAAGTATGTCTGTTTTGATGATCTGCTTTTTAATCATCAGGAGACTAATGGCAGAGATGCACTAACACTGATACTATTATTGGATCGGAATTTTTTTTTGTAGTAACTTGAATGATGATTGCCAGTTTTGTAACACATTTAGATCTGATTTGTTGTACAAAAAGGAAAGAAAGTCTCTGCAAAAGTCTGTGTAAGTTTTCAGTCTCTGCTCTGGTATAGTTTGATATCGAGTTTAAACAGATGGAGTGTTCGAAAAAGTTTGACTGATGCTAGGTGAAGGTCTGCAGTGGTTCTCTGATCACAAGTGAACTAAAATGATCATAGTTAACTTTCAGGCATAAGAGTGGAGATGACATAAGAGTGGAGATGAAAGAGAAAATAGTAGTGCCACAGCAAGTTTGTGGAAAACCATTTTATCCTAAATTGTTTCTATAACCCCAAAGGTAAGGTTAAGTCCCCTGCATCTGGTTTCAAAGACTCCGATGGCATAGCACTCCATTCATCCAAGCAGCGTTTTAGATAGCTGGGGCTGTCTCTTGTGGTGAAGACTCCATAAAACACTTGGTTATCAGGCCAGGACTAACTAAGAACAGACCTCCTTAAGTTCATCCCAATACTTTTTCAAATGTCAGAGCAATACTTAGAATTCCGCTGCGAGACCATAAGTAGCGTATGGCTGATAAGAGTCTGGGGTTAAACTGAGGAGGATCAGGAGAGCAGATAACACCACAGACTTGTCTCTCTAATGTCTGTCTGCGTGTGCTGTCTTGTTCGCTCATTGTGGACGACTGGAGCCCATCTTAGTATCAAGAGCTGTGGACAAACAGGACAAAGAGTCAAAGGCCTGGAGGACAGCCTTATGCTCAAACTCTGTCCCTTTCAGTAAAATACCATTTTTAGATCGTAAGCAGGTCTAATGGAGCGTTTGAATGTCTCCATCAATGTGGAAACTCTTAACAAAATGCTTTTATTTCTTCAGAAAGTTTTGTAGTGTGTGGTGAATGCATAATTTCAGATCCATTCTTTTGGAGATTTATTGTTTTTGAAAGAAATATCCAAACTCGTCATGATACATTAGTCATCATTATTTCTTAGAGATTGGCTCCACAAATTTGCCATATTCATTTTATGGCGTAAAGTTAACTGACTACAGCTGACCATCAAGTTTTTGAGGTTCTGAAGCATTTCTCTTTTGTTAAAACGTGCCAAGTTTTGTTTATCCAAAACTGTATTAAATTTCAAATTGAAATCTATACTCAGTTCTCATCAGTAATTCTATATTGAACAATTGTTTTGCGATCACGTTAACACAAATAATAATAAAAAATCTAAATTTCCAGACTCATCCATTACACAGTATTTGCCTCAATGCTTTTTTTTTTTTTTTTTTTTACATATGATGCACATTAATACAGCTAAGCCAACATCCGTAGTCCCCAAGCGGCTAACAAAACAAGCACCGCATACAAAAAGGAGACTAGTACAACCCAAGGAAACTGAAATGAGAGTATAACATTTTTACAGCCACACTTTCCCGCCAATGCATAAACCATAAACACAATTTCCAAAAAAAAAGAAGAAAAAAGAAATCTATTGCGACCATTTCAAAGGCCAGCACACGAAGCAGGGGGGAGCGGAGAGCCTTCACAGTCTGCTGCCCGGTGAATTGGCAGGAAACAGCTGAGGAAAAGCAGACACACTCAGCCGTCCGCACACTCTCCGCTCCTAACAAGGACCGCATTTCACGGGCCGTCCCAGAGGAGCGCACTTTACAAGGGGACTGCTGCGGAAAGGTGCCTTAGATGTGCGCGCTACGGAGGGGGTAGACTGAAAGTGATACGCCCAATCAGCCCGGCGGCGGCGCTCGGAGACGTGCAGAGGGCAGGTGGGGTTGGAAGGGGGGCCGGCTACACACCCTGCCCCAACTCAGGATGGACCTCAAATGTGTCCTTAATTATCCCAAGAGGGGCTAGGGGGACACGCACTACAATGCACTCCATTATAAGCGGCTGCATACACAGTCACAATCAGCTGAGGGAGCAGACTTCTCACAGAGTCGGGTTACGCATGTTGAAGTCGGAGAAATTGTTTATGGAAATGGTGAATTAGAAAAGTAGAGGCTGGATGGTGTGAGTGGCGTTTGGCTAAAGGTATTGGGCGAGTAAAATTTGAATTGTCATTTTGGTAATTTTTATACTTTTTATTATTTGGAAAATGACAGATTGTTTTGCAAGACATTCTGGTTGTGTTTTGAATTTCAGTCCTGCCATCCAGTTTTATGTAAATATAGATACTCAAGCAACTTCTGTGTCCCAGTTTGGTCCATCTACCACCAATTAATGAGACTACTACTACTACTACTACTACTACTACTACTACTACTACTACTACTACTACTACTACTACTTGAAGATCCTAGTCCAGAGTAACCCTAAGAGAGAAACAACTGTGCACTATTACACCACTACAACTTTTCTTCTTCTTACTACTACTACTATTACTTTTTAAAGATTCTAGCCCAGAGAGTATCCTAGCCCAGAGAGTAACCCATTGAGAAAAAAGCTGTGCACTACTACCACCACTACTACTATGGCTGTTACTACTAATACTACTGCATAGTACTTCTCTTTTTGCTACTACTATTACTACTTCTACTACTACTTTTTTAAGATTCTAGTCCAGGATAACCCAGTCACTCACCATTTCTACTACTACTCCTACTCTAATTGAAGATCTTAATCCAGAGTAACCCTGAGAGAGAAAAAGCTGTGCATTACTACTACTATAACTATTACTACACCACTAGTACTTCTCTTCTTACTACTACTAATACTTCTATGATTTTTTTAAGATCCTAGCCCAGAGAGTAAATCATTGAGAAAAAAGCGGTGCACTACTGCTATGACTATTACTACTAATACTACTGCTCTAGTACTTCTTTTCTTACTACTATTCTTACCACTTTACTTCTACTACTACTTTTCTAAGATTCTAGCACCGGATAGCCTAGTCGCTCACCATTACTACTACTACTGCTATTACTTCTACACACTTCCATACTTTACTAATACTAATTTCTTTTTTCTAATTTCTATTTTCTGATCAATTACAATAAAGACATTCACACTACACATGTCCTCCATACGCTTTCAGTTTTTCTGATCAAAACAAATAGTGGAAACATGATTTCAAAATCTCCCAAACAGCGCCTGTGGATGTTTGTAATAACTTATACAGACTTGACATCAGTCCAGACCTCATTTCAAACTGGAATCAGAAGAATTAGCTTAGCTTTAGAGTTTGTTTGGAAAGCCAGCACATACTTAGCATACCACTCTTACCAATCATGCACCCTCATTAGCCTACAGGGTCAGGCCGGCAGATTCCACACCGACCTACGATATGTGGAAAATAGCTGACGCATCGGAATTTCTCAAGCAGGACGGCCACAACATGTTACAAAATCAGTTTATGTATGGCCCTTCAGTCTCGCTCGTGGTTCATTGATTAATGTGTGAGGTTTGGGGAAATTATTGTATAATATAGTTAGGGTTTCTTTGTGTAATTGTATCGGATAGGAGATTAGAATTTCAAGGGGTTGATGTTAAGACTCAAAATGAAGGGCTAGCGGTTTGATCTGTGCTACTGCCATTGCCTGTTGCGGTTGTGTTTTTAGCAAGAGACTTCATGCACCTTGACTACTCATGGGTTTCTGCTCCTTGTTATATGTGACGTTTTGAGGTCTTTTTTTCCCATTCAGAAGATGTAATATTTTGTTTTAATTTGTTAATCGCTATGACAACAGTCCTAATTTTTCATCATTCTGAAATCCATGAATTAGTGTTGTCAACTCAATTACAGCACTAAGGACTAGACAGATAATAGATATAGCACTGATTCTGATACCATGATGATCATAGATTAAAAAAAATAAATAAATAAATAAATACAAATTCTTTAGACAATAGAATGTCAAGTACAAGCTTTTATATTACTACGTGGCCTTATATTTGTGTGACTGCTCAGTCATCCACGTAGGTTACATAGCAGACTAGTCTCTGTGGTCTTATTCTTGTTCTCATATATCATCTAGATCATTTCTGTTCATTTGTGTGACTTTGTGATGTGACGTGATCTAGTTTTGATACTAGTTTTAATATTGATTAGTATCTGTTTTTGATACTTTTGACAACCCTAACATGGACGTATGAATATATCATGTGTATTAGATGAAGGGCACTGGTAGCAAAGGCCTTAGTTGAAGCAGAACAGCCACATTTTAGTTAGATTGCCCCAGGACAGTTGTGGCTAAGATTCTCTTCCTACTTACCACACACAGTAGCAAGTAGTGTCAATCTCCAAAATGATTCCAGACGTTTTTAAGACTTTTTAAATATGTGTTTGTACAATCATTAATGGTCAACTGTTGCATTATGCCAAACCAAAACCAAAGTCCATACTTCTAACCCAAAATGTTTTCACTTGGGTTTAAAGTACTTAGAGTGTATTTTATATTTATTTTATTATTTTTTACAGCCAACATTATCATCATTCATGAATACAAAAACTACGTATGCCTAACATAAATACATTTTGACTTCAGGCCAGGGAGTTCCTTAAGCTTATTTAAGTAGTCTGCTACAATGGACAGTAGATGCAGTATCCAGCTCACAGTGTACAGATATTTTCAAATATTTTCACAGCACCGCAGAGTTCAACTGTGTACGACACGGGAACAAGTGGTCCATAAAATAATCAAATCATCTTTTTATGCTGACGGCGGAGTGGAGCTAGCAGCAGTATTCTGGAGTGCAGTGGTTGTGATGGGGAGAGCTTGTTTTTCCACTCGTCTGGTCAGAGTGGTGGTCAGGAAGGCAACAGTCAAACAAACAGCAGCGGTCACTGGTCAATCTGTTCAAATATGACGTTCAGCAAAGTGCAACATTTTCTATTTAACTTTGTGCTCATGTTTTGGTATGTTTTCTGATATTAAAACAATATTATTTAACGCTAATATAAATGACTGCTAGATGCAAATCAGTACTGGCAGTAGTAGGTAGGGCTGCAACTAAAGGTTATTCTAGTAGTAATCTAGAGTATTACTGACCAAAAAAATAAAAATAAATGTTGCAACATGGTTTAGACTGTATAAAGTCAAAAGAAGAATTAATAATTAATAAAAATAAAAATAAAATGGTCAACAATTATTTTACTGATACTTAACTAGGCGCTAATAGTCTGCTTAATCACTGCAGCCCTAGTAGTTGGTAGTAGGTAGCCTATTAATAGTAGTAGTAGTAGTAGTAGTAGTAGTAGTATATAGTGATAGTGATAGTAGTAGTAGTAGTAGTAGTAGTAGTAGTAATAGTTAGTATAGTAGTAGTAGTAGTAGTAGTAGGGATAGTTAATAAAAAAAAAAAAGTTAAAAAGTGTACAATTTGAGTTTTTTTTTTTTTTTTTTAATAAGGTTAAAGTCAGCGTGTGTATGAGTCCATGTGTGCTAAAGTGATTGATAAAGTGTACCCAAGATGGAATTTGCTGTAACGTTCCATATTTTTATTACGCTGAAAAATGTTTCTGCTTAGTGGTCCATGCAAGTAATTCAGTGTAAAAAAAAAGTATTGCACATACACGGATCTATTTTCCATGCCGATAAAAGGTACATATATGAACCAAACTTTCTCATGCTATAAAAGTGGGTTACTAAAACACCATCTTGACATGTGCTGACATTCCCATCACACAACTCTCGGACAATACTTTTCAAACTTGGATTGTACTGCTTATTTTTGCTAAGGAACATTCTGTCAAACTTTACTTGCAGGCCAGAGTACTGCATTTGACACATAACCTTTTGCCAGTTCTTACACTGTTGTCCAAAACCACATAATCTTCTTCAAAGATTTTTTTGCTATAATTTATCTGTTTAAAAGGCCGATCTTAGGATGTTGTCAGGGCTTACTGTAGTACGCTATAATAAGTAAATACCTCCTTGAAATTTGTCTCTTACTCCCATCTGCTTGTCCTAAGTAGCGGGCCCATCACTCATACAAATGCTGACGTTGAAAATGTGCCAGACATATGGAACCAGTTTATGCCCTTTGCTTTATACGCATAGGTACAGTAACCCTTCCCATGTATATAATATGAAGCCACGTTGCTTTATAAAGTGCATATGACAGGTTAGACTGCTCATGTCACTAAAACAGAGCCAACATAAACATATTTAAGATTTGACAAAAAATCGTGCCTTATTTTTGCACTTCCTGGTTGGACAAGGGTAGCAGATATGACATATGTAGAGGTAACTCCATAACTGTTAGCGTCACTACTTCCTGTCGAGTTTTATATCTGTGTTTTTATTTTAAGAAAAAGCAGTGAACAGTGAGTTGTGTTGGATGTGTGTTAAAAAATACACAAATTGCATTAATATTTCACTGGAGCACACCTCTGCTTTTAGAAAGGTAGAAATTTGTGTCTCGATGCTAACGCTAATGCTAATTTTAAGGCATAATAAATATTAACCCAGTGCCACAATCTGTAGTATTCTACTTCAACAAACAATCGTGTAGCCTTTACTTTAATGAATTAGAATCTTAATAGGTTGTTTTTTAAATATTTTCTTATTTGAATACAAGTTTACTTTGAGATACAGTGAGCTAGCTAGCAGAGCCAATTGTACAGGGTGACCAGACGTCTCGGTTTACCCGGGACAGTCCCAGTTATGAGGCCTGTGTCCCCTGTCCCAGCAGATTTATCCAAAAAACATTGATTTGTCACAGTTTTATACAAAAAATGTCCCAGGTGTCCCTATTTTTGATCAATTTGATCCTTGCTTACAGTAAAGAGAAGCATACATTGTCATTTGTTTGGGTAAAATATGGAAAAGCTGCTTAAAAATAACAAAAACACAAAGAAAATTTGGCTATACTCACTCACATGTTAGTAATAAATGGACTGAGTGCGTAACAATTTACCTTAATTACGCACTTGTTTCACAATTTTATTATTACCAACCACCCCATGAATGAATGTTTAAACTGACCAAAAAAATGCCTTCCTTGCTTGTAAATTGTCAGTACATTTTGGATGGAATGACATATAGAGGTTTTCCATTTTAGAACTCAACGCTACTTCCTGTATTCTTGTACTTTTCTTCTCAACATTTTTCTAAACCCTGCTACTTAACAGATGCAAAGCTATAACAAATATTTACCACAGTTACTACCCCACCAAACCGAGTAATAATTAGAAAAACGTGAAAACCTGTCTTAAGCACTTTAAACTCTTTGCCTGGCACTCCTCATTTATAATAAAACGATTTGTTTACATATCTTGAACGCTGGTCCTCAATTTCAACCAGATTTTCCTTGATGCATTTTAAGGCAGAACTTGAAGGCAATCAAAAAAAGGTCTAGCCTAGCTCCAAAACCACAAATTTAAATATTTGCGGTGGTGTAATTGCCAATCTGCTTGACAGGCCTTAACGGTCACTGTACTTTGAAATGTCTCTTTTCACAGATAATTAAAGTTTGCAGTTGGGTTATTTGGGTTGGTAGGGAGAGTCTAAATTGAATACCTGTTTTTCAGTGGACTGGTGAGAGGACATGGCTGGCTCTGGTGAATGCGTGTCAGAGTTTAGTAGGGCTGAAGATTAATCGCAACACATTGGCATTTCTTTTGAATGGATGGAATTAACAAATCACAAAGGCTGCAGTGTTTGAAGTGACACGCAGTCCTCCCCAAAACGACAAAATGTTCTGTCTTATTTTACAGAAAAGCTGCTAACACTGTAGTCTACATCTGTTCTGAAACAATTCTTGTCTTAGTTTGTCAGTTCATATTTCAGTCTTTTTGTCAGTTTTTCTGGAGATGTTTAAAGGCCTTGTATCCAATTTTTTCCATGTATTTGAGCAAAGTTTGTCTTGCCCCAGTAAAGATATTGGTGGTTTTCAGTTTCTAGAATGTGGTGAAATATCCAAAAGGTAAATTCACAAATGTTGAACCTGATATTTTCTTTATTTATATATTATGTTTTAATACATTTTTGCTGCTTCTCGTCTATATTAGTTAATACTGACCTATAGGATGTTGTGATGTCATCTGAAACCCTGCAATAATGCATGAGCAGCTCTTCAGGTCAAAGTCTGCTGTTTATCTGCCACAAAAATTGCATTTCTCCACAAATATTACCACCACTGTGATGGCAAAACTCTGCTCTGGTCTTGGAAAGTTGTTACGCTCTTACAAACTCATTGTGGTGAATACATTAGATGCTCAGATTGCATAAGGTAAGGGAGGAATAACTTCAGACCACTGCAAACTAGTTCTGTTTTTCACTTGTTTAAGACAGTAAAAATCAGGCCTTGAAATTGAACAGAGTCCTGTTGTTAAAACAGAAACCGAAATGAGATTTTTTTTCCAGAATTGTTCAGCCCCAGAGTTTAGCTTGGTAGAATGACATGCGCTCATAACTCAGGATCTTTTCGTGTCAGTGTGTGGAGAGCTGTTGGTGCTGCTGTAGGCTACAGTTCAAACACAGGATTTAGCAGCCGCCTATCTGCTTACATGTGTCCGAGCTTTGTTCACTGGGAGCTATTGGTGTTTTCAGGTGCAGTTTGAAAATGTAAAAATTGTACTTCAGATGTAGCAAAAGTATTAAAGAACTAAACAGTCACCACTTAATTATGGTCTTCCTTTTATGTACAGTTTTTAATAATTTTTTTATTTTTTTTTTATTTGATTGAGTACAGTTGAAAAGAGCATAGTTAAAATGAACTACATATTTTAATCAGCCATACTATATTTTCCATACTGCCATTGAGCCATTTTAAGTACATGACAATTATATATGTTATTGTGTTGCCTGGAATGTTACACTGTATGGCATTAAACTTATCTATCTCCATGGAAACAAGCACCACCAGGCCAAGTTGTATGTCAGAGGTGAGCTTTTTCAATTTATTTTTGAGCTATGAAAACATCTGCAATGCGGGATAGATACATTTATGCCATATTGTGTAACATTCCCTCACTATGGGCACAAGCCAGTGATGGATGAGAAAAGTTGCATATTGTGGCTTTAAAATTACCCCTAACAAAATTGTTAGCTTGTAAACAAATCATATTTTATAGCTGCAATTAAACACGTTCTTAAAAAATAAACAGGTATTTTGTTCCCATCCAAAACACCTCACTCGCTTCCAGTAGATTTTCAGTTCTTTGGCTACCGCACTTCACTTTTCTTCTCTTTTCCTCCCTGGACAGTGTGAAAGTCCAAAATTGTGGTGCTTTTTCACAACACCTTGCGCTCGTAAACAGCCGCTTTACAACTGTTTGGGGCAGTCGCTGACAAGAGTACACACATGTCATCTAACGCCATTAAAACCAGACCAGACCAGACCCACCGCACCGTTGCAACAGAAGGCAGGGGAGAAGTTACCTCTGCCAATACTGCTGGATCCACTCCCAGAACTAACTTGTAACTGCACCTTTATAGCGCGCTTTCATATTTGTTTAGACTATAACAGTGTTTGGACAGTTTGAGGTGACATCATGTTTCTACTGAGAGGGCTTGCTTGTTTAATTGTCCTTCTCGTATTATCTCTGAGGTGAGCTAAAGTATAAATATTTCATGACAGCAGCTATAAAAAGGTCTGACTGCATTCTGCCCTATTAAACCAATGAAAGTAAATGTAAGTCACATGGCAAGTGTTAAGTCCTAATTTGAATACTGAAAATTTGATATGAAAATGAGCTTTAATGCCCTCCCTTAAAGGATCTATATTACGCCAAATTGACTTGTGAGTTTTTAGTTATGTTTGAATGTTAATACTTCCTCAAAAACAAATCTTGAGTTGTGTTTTGTTTCAGTCACACATGTTTGAGTAACACTGCATTATTACGCTGTCTACATCTCCAAAGCTCAAAATGCTCTGTCATAGAGCGGTCGTATTCAAGTTAGTATATCTTTTACCTTTTTGTTTAGTATTCCAGGGCTAAAATTATCCACATGATTCTAGTGAAGGTGTGTGAAGCTTAAAAACACATTGGAGCTCTTCCTATATTACCACATGACATCACAAAGTGGAAGTGGTTTACGTTTGAGATAAGATTTCAGCCTAAATATGCAGGATTTTTTAACAAGTGTAAATGAAACAAAACACAAATCTGGTCTTTTGGGGAGGAAACAACATTGTAATATGGATCAGAAAATATTGTAATATGGGCCCTTTAAATATTTTTTGTGAAGGAAAAGGTCAAGTCATGTATTGTTTTTCTAGCCAGGCTGGCGCCACCTAGTACCTCCGCTCAATTTCATTTCTCTCCAGGAACTAGGTCAGGAATCAAAAAACCCACAAGTGCAAGTTCGGGCACCAGCCAATCAGCGAAGATTGATATATTCAGTGTTGTCAACGATTCCCGAGATTGAGAATTTAAAGCCGGAATAAAGACAATGTTTGATGAATTTCATCAACGGGAAATACATTATTGCCCTTCTTCCTATGGGATTTTGGAAAAGCTTAATATACCAGTTAGCCACGTTAGTCACGACCAAATAGCAGCGATTGGTTAAATGAAAAAAGTACCCGCCTACTGTCAAACAAATGAAATCTAAAGCTGCGAAGTCAGACGGTTTCTACGAAGTGACACGAAGAAAAAAAACGGCTGGTGAATCAGGCTATTGTTTTTCTCTCTATCAAGCAGAAAAAGTTGAAATAAAGTGTTATGGGATTCTACCCTAACTATCCTGCCCATGTTGATGAAATACTACATACAGCTAAATAGTTGTAGCATTTTATTGCATAATGTTTTATTGGACATTTGATAAAAACTAAATTCTGCATGTACAAATCTACTGTGAAATTTCAGTGCATTTCAAGTGTGAAAGGGGATTTTCTTTGGAAGTTGTTCTAACCCAGCTTACTGATATATTTCTTTATCTTTTTTCTTCTTTATCTTGGTATTTTTTCCCTCATATTTTCAGACCACCTTGCAAGTGCAATTCAGCTTTGTGTCAAGATTCTTGTTTTGCTAGTACCTTGAACAGCAAGATGAATTCCTGCAATATTTGTGAGTTCTCTAACTTTTTCAGTGAGACTTCCCAAATTGTGTTGAATGTGTTGAAGTAAGAGTACTACACATATCAATCTGGATTCTACTATTCTTTGTACAGTGCAGTAATAGCAGGTAACTAAATGAATTACACCTTAATCACTTATGGGGCAATCTTTCATTCTAAGAGTCATGCAGAAAGAGTGAGTGAGTTTGCCTAGATTTGTTTTTGTTTTGTTTTTTCTATTTATATGTAAAAAGGAAAATTAAACTCACGATTCACAAATGTAATCTGCCTTTATATAATTACAATTAACTCTTTAGTTTAGTTTAGTTTTTTTTTTTTTCTGGCTAAATAGTTGTTTTTGCATGAACTCCCATACAGGTCTAGTCTTGTGAGTGCAGTTTGGGTCAGAAACATAGAGATACGTAACAGTTTTCAGAGCTTTTGCCACACCCCCTTTTTAGTTTACTAATTGATGGAGGAGGCAAGAATTTTTAAGTTGAATACAGCTCTACTATACATTGATACTCACAGTTATCTGGATCTGCTTGTTGCATATCTTGTCATTTCCCATCAGCTGCACTTAACATCTTCCTGGACATGATCCCAGAACATTTTGAGATAAACACAACCGCAATTACGAGCTACTTTTAGGATGTCACTTATGCCTGTTTTACCTGGCCTGGTCTATGTCTGCCTTTTCTTAAAAGGCTTACAAGGCTCTAAATAACTAGCTGCTGATTGAATAGCACCTAAACATACACATTTCGCTACACACACAGGGTCAAAGGTCACCGTCTCTACACTTGAAAGACATATTTCATAAAGCCCACTCTCTCCTCTCCGTGCATGCCGTAAACGCTTGTCAAAACAGCTTGTTGTGATTTATTGAAAGCGCTGAACTCTTCACCCCTGACCCTATTCAAACTCAGCAGTATTTCCCCATAATGCACCTGGAACCCACTCCTCTTTTACACTGCTGCCCAAGGGCGAACTTTCATTTGGCCTACAAATACCTGACTCCTATATGAAAGGGAGAGGCCCGGCTAAATTATATATCTTGCACAAGCCAGCAGCAGTGTGTCCATTGATGATCTGGAGTTGGGATTGTTATATGGGGGAGCTGTCCCTTCTCATTTTGGGTGAAACATGAAGAAGAGGAGAGCGCCGGGGCTGGAGGGGATGCAGATATGAGCAAACAGAGGAAAAGTTGACGTGAGTGATTTGTGGCTTCCCTCTTTCGTGGTAGTTATTGAATAAGCTCTTGTCTCTCAGGAGTAGAGAGTGTTCTGGGTCACTCATGAATGGCCCTGTGTGTTGGTCTCCGAAACTGTGCGTACCATTTTACACAATGGGAATGTGCTCATGCTGGAGCCACAACAAACAGCTTGTGAATACATTTAAATAAACACTGTGTAAGATTTAGATTTTAAATTTCATAAACATGACCTGTGTCCCCAGTTATGAGGTAAACATGTTCAAATCTAATAGCGTTTATTGATAACAGTTGTAATGCTGATTTATTCCTAATCACTAAAAATCAAACATAATGGCCAAGTTGTTTATGTTTCCAATCAGAAAGCAGAATGAGCCTCATGAGTCTCTCATTTGGGTTGCCAGTTTCAATGTTGAAATACTGTTGGTTTAAATCTAAAAGGACTTTTAGAGTCTCCCTACCTAAACCCAGCACCCACAGCCAACCATGAATCTGTGCTAATGCAGCCTCTGCAACTCAGTGAGGGTATTCTGAAGGTGAATTGTGACCTTTTACATGAGGAACATACACTGAGATTGAGAAAAACTTGTATATGTCCAACATAGGTATTTGATGCTTTGGCAGAGATCATTGATTCAAAAGTGCCAAGATGTCAGAGGCAAGAATTGAGGATTTCTATATTATTGTAGTGTTTACAGTGATTGTGCTGAGTGTTTAGAGTTTTTACCATTAAAATGCTGGAGCCTTTAGGCTTTATTGGACAGGACAGATTAAGTGTTAAATAAGGATGAAGAGTAATGAGAAACATTCATCAAACTGACAAGAATTAGTACAAGAACGTGCGCTGTAGTCAACAGAAAGTATACAGTAAATGTTTGTGTGGCTTGGCTCACAATGTCTTCACATCCTTTTAAACTCAAATCCCATTCATTTGTCTCAGTCATGATTATTTATAAATAAATTAAATGCAGTGACATATATGGATCTAAGATTACATATGGCTGTCAAACATGGCCGCCGGAGATGGAGCAGGCCTACACTGCATGTGCTTTTACTTCAAACACGACTTGCACAGATGATACACAGACCTTAGGGGACAAGTTCAAGGACTAAAAAGATGTCTCCAACCACCCATGTTTAGATCAGAGCTCTTTGAGAACACACTGTTATAGATTAGGAAGGAGCACTGGGGTACGTGCAGATAAAGGTCACTATATATTTTATCCCAAGTGTCCAGAGTCACACTATAGAGTACTGTATGTAGGCCTCTTAATTCCCCAGAAAAAATATAAAAGTTAAGCTCAATAAAGTAAAAAAGTGTCTTGATTATTGATTGCCACATTGGAATCCGATGTAATATCACAATCTGATCTAATATTACAATCTGATGTGACGTCAAAACGTGATCATATCAGAATTAGGGATGCACTGATACTGATACTAATATCCAATATCGGTATGTGCTATCATTTTGTCACACTTATACTGGCTATACTTTATACTGTTTACTGAAATTGATCGTATGAAGATAAATGTTGTAGTACTCTTTCTCTTGCTTATACAGACAGTAGCTCTCAGTAAAATATGCAGAGGTGGCACCGCACTGCCCTGGCACCGCTCCCGTGCACAGTGTCAAAAGTGCTTTGCTAGTCCATGTTGTATACCCTTGATCCTATACGCACATGCAGTGAAAGGCCGATGTGTACTAGCCTAGCCTCCACCGAGCAGAGTAAGCAGAGAGAGCTGACACATGTAATCCCTAACACGGCTCCAAAGTGCTGCTCCGTCACCACAAATTCAGCCCAGCGTTTATTTAAACAACACGGGCACACCACAGGGCTCTTATGTGCTCTCTGGCTTTCATTTGTGCTGCCCTGCATAAATCCTGTGTTTTGCAGTACAAGGAGGTTCCTACACGAGACAATTCAGACGTCTGTGCAGGCATGATCAACAGCGGGGGGGGGGGGGTCAAACTAATACAGGAAACAGTTGCTGGTTTATAATCGTAAATAATCTCGAATAAGTAGCATTTAGAGCAGTATAAAGGACAATGGCTTTTTATTTGGCTGAGTTCTAGTTCATCTTTGTGTGTCTATGTAAAGATATTTTCTACAAGTGGTATAACACATTATAGAATAACGGAAGTATCGACAGGTTATCCAAATGTCAGTAGTAGTGGTAGTGCGGTGATTGTAATGCTTTGTTCTCCATAATTACCTTAATGAAGTTTATTATCCTTTTTGGTTATTTACATTTTTCATAAAAATGTCAAATGTATCAATAATATAACTTAATTCTGCCATCAAACAAAGCAAAACACACTGGTCCATGTAGAACAGGGATCTCCAACCTTTGCCGGAGAGCTGCTGGAGAGCTACTCATTTTAGCGGGTGCAAGAAATTGATTCTATATAAGAGGGCAAAACTTAGAAATACAGTTAGATGCCTATAAAACATTTAACCATTATCCATTTATTAGTGCACAAAGTTCAAAATAACACATTTACCATGGTAATAATCAAATTTGAGTTATTTAGTACAATACATATAATACAGAAATCCCTTGGCGAGCTATTTGTAAAGGGGTGGAGAGCTACTGGTAGCTCCCGAGCTATAGGTTGGAGACCCCTGATGTAGAATGTTCCACAATTTGAAATTAATTGTATCCATGGACACAAGAAGGTGATGCCAGCAGTCCAAGTTATAATTCAATTCTGTGGAGAGGCGGGTGTCAAGGTATTGTACAGCAATACAAATAGATATAATAGATAATAGATCATGATAGATACATTTAATGCAATACTGTGGAACATTACAGGCAAAGCAAAAATATCCACCTCAAGACAAGAAGGTAGCTGACCCCTCCACTAAAAAGTTGCATAGTGTATTTTAATAACACATGTATTTTTAGATTTGATTATTGCGAACATCTCTGGCTTATTTCAAAGTTGCAAGTAAGCTGGTAGCCCAAGGACGAAGTATTCCCTCACTGTCTTTATTTTCTTAGACTTTTCTTTCTCCCTCTAAGCCTATGTCTGTACTATCCTTCCTCTGGTGTTGTGCAGACTTTACATGGGCAACGCGTCAAAATACACTCTCCATCCACCAGCCCCAATAGAAAGTGTTAAAGTGCTTATCTTGGGGATTTTCCTATCTCTGTCTGGCATCTCAGGCCTTAACTTGTTTTGCATGCCTTCTCTCTCATGTCTATTTCCATCCTGGTGTTTGTTAAATTTCGGAGTACTGTTCCTTTAAAATGTTGGTGGCCGTTTGTTCACCCCTCGAGTTGTTTTCATTCTTATTACGAGACTTATTTATTTGGAGATGTGGCTGTGACCTGGTTTTTTGTGATCGCTGAACTTCTCGCCTCTTATCTTCTGTCGAGGATCTGTCCTGGTTGGATTCAAAAGCGTGTTTTTCCAGTGCACCGTTCCATAAGACTGAGTTTGAAAGGTGCAGTGATGTGGAGGTGGCAGTCTGGATCGAGTACATCTTTATGGACATTCCTTAGCATGGCAAAGATTCGATTTATCATCAACATGTTTGGCATTTCAAACAATGACATTAAAGGGTGATATTTGGTGGAAATATACTTACTGTAGACTCAGGTGGTGTTGGAGTGGAGAAGATGGAGAGACTAATAAGACTGGTGTTATGCTGCTGTGGCGTACATGGTAGAGATGACAAATATATTACATCCTTACATCAGTGAATTGACTGAGAGATGATTGGTCAGAACGTTTTATGTTATTAGATTCGTTTTTTCAGACCAAGAGTTTGTTTTCATACCTGACAGTTTCAACTGCTCACTAGTGGTCTTCCTCAGAGTGGTCACATGATGTTGCTGTTTTGGCGCTGTCTTCCTACCGGTGGAGGCAGGATAACAACACAATCTGCAGTCCGACTTCCTCAGAACAGTGTTCCTAGTAGGTGTGTGAGAGTAAAAAAGCCCCCTCGTCCTGGTTTATAGTCTCATGGTCACGTTTCCATATTTCCTCTGTCCCTAAGATGTTTGCTCCGTCCTCTCACACACCTGGGATACTGTCCTGAGGAAGTCGGACTGCAGATGGCGCTGTTATCCTGCCTCCGTCGATAGGAAGACAACGCCAAAACCTGTATAAATCAGCTAACCGAACATGTCACAGCAACATCACATGACCACTCTGAGGAAGACCACTAGTGAGCAGTTGAAACTGTCAGGTATGAAAAAACTCTTGGACTGAAAAAAGAATCTGATAACATAAAATATCGGAAGACCAAATTAATCTCATTGGACTATTACTGGTCAAAACATTTGCTGATCCATGGATATTGAGACAAGGAGTTGGTGCTTCCAGGTCAAGTCATAGGTCAAATCTGTGGAGAGGCAACCCCACTCACAGTAAAAATGTTATTCAAGGTGTTTTTAGCAATATGAATACTCAGTTTAATATACATTCCATGGAGACAAGCAGGTGAAAAGCTACATAGTGCACCTTTAAGGAATTACATGAAGGAAAATGTTATGGACTTCATCCAGATCAGCACTTACAAAACGTTATGCTACAGTGAATGGTACTAGATAACACACAAGAAAATTATTGCTTGACTTTTAATTTCATTTTAAGCTTCTTTGACTCTAATCTTACAAATGTGTTTTTATTATACTGAACGTTAATTTCAAGTTACTTCTTAAAGGCGCCCTGTGTAACTTTCTGGTGGTCATCTGATTTTTTTTTCATGGAGATTTGATTACTTTACCTAAAATGTATCTGGCATCTATTCAATTACAGGTGTTTCCATTGCTTTGAAAAAACATGCGCAGGATCCCCTCTCCACTGATCTGATGTCTAACTTAGCTTGGCGCAATGGAGTTAGATACATTTAATGCAATACTGTGTGGCAACAACAACAAAGCAACAACATCTTCATGGAGACAAGGGACAAAATTTACACAGTGCACCTTAAAGCAAAAAATAAAAGAATTTTCTAAAATTCTAAAGCGTTCCACAGCAGTGACTTTTGAGTGCCAGATGTGATTTTATAGATTTACAGGAAGTTACTAAAAATATGTCCCCAGAACTTTATTGTGATATTGGTTCATAAAAGAGCTCATTCAGCTGTGGGGGGGTGGTAGTTGTGAGTAGCAGAACATGTGTAGAGGAACAGTGCAGAGGGAAGCGTAGGTCACAGTCCTGCCTCTAGCTCTATTTATCCAACATGCTGTAATGTTATGAGAGCGGCTGCACGGGCCCGCTAACAACTTGTAATGTAAATATTGGTGTGTATGGAAAAGGAAGGCTATTTAAGGCTTACCATATGTTCTAATAATTCTAGTGACCCATTTGGGAGACTTTGGGTCTTTTCAAGGATGGACACCACTGTGGCTTTTATTGGCTCCGTCTTCTATTGAGTGCAGGTGTGGTATAAGAAGCAGGTTTAGCACTTCCATAAAGTTTTGATGTCTGGGGTCGAGTTATAGTTTCGGTTTTATGCAAGTTTTATGCAACAAGTGAGACAGCAATGTTTTTTTTTTATTGGCAAAGCTGATTTTATATACTGTCGAACCTGGACATGGAGACCAGAGCTGTCTATTGCTTGGAGAAAGAATGAATATTAATTAGGAATGCTCCAGCTCAATACTAGTAACCAATATCAGCAATGATACTGAAAAATTTGCAGGATCAGATATCTGCTTCCAAATATCAGATCAGCGAATATTCTGGTTAGGCCCAAAATATAAGTAAATAGACTATTTCCTGGTCGTAGTTGGCTCAGAAAGGCTCATAATATTTGAACTTTTATTTATACAAAGCTGTTCTGTGGTTACTTGAGAGATAAATAACAGCTGCATAACACATTTGGATCAGTTTTGTCTTATTTTATTTTTGTTTAAAGGAAATAAATACAGTTTCAGTTTCTGAGCTGGTATCAGTTCATGTCATTCATTCAATCCTTCAGTGGTGGTATGCTAATTTGTATAACCAAAACATTTACTCGAGTAAGAGTACTGTTACTTCAAACAAAAATTTACAAAAGTAGAAGTAAACGTGTGCTGTCAGAAAGCTAGAAAAAAGTTCAAAAAGTGACTCAAGTAAATATAACTACTTACCCACCTCTGTTTTGTAGCCACAGAAGACCTGGTATATACTCAAGGAAGTGAGGCTGCCAATCTGCACCACACACACTACTTTTGCCACATGTCTGAAGTGTCTTGCCCAAGGACATAAATATCTTTGGGTTGGTGGCTAAACGCTCTAACCACCCGACCACTAACATCCAAATACAGGTGTTACCAAGTACAAAGCCTAGACAACACATAATTTTAGTATAAAAAAACATTAAAACATGGCATAATGTTGCTTTTCCATGATATAGCCACTTAGAAGATTTGAATGAGTATATTTGCTGTCATATGAAGCACACAGGTACACACTGGGTTACTGTGTCAGCTGTGTTAGCATGTGAGGTGAGGCATGAGGTAATATGTGAAAGAGGGCCTTCAGCTTTATCTGCTCCATCTCCTCTCAGGGTCTGACTGAGGGAGGAGGCCATACACTGGAAATATTGTACATCTATATGTACTTATATACCATTACATTGAGTTTAGAACGTATGAAATTGGCCTAGAAATATTTTGTGGAAATGTATGTCACAGATGCCAATACACAACAGTTGCTAGATCTTACACACTTGTTATAGAGTTGTTAAAAGTGCACTATGTACATTTTCTGGTAGCTTAGGTAGGGCCTATATTATACTATTCTCTGATCTGTGTTTTAATGTTGTTTTCTTATCACCTGGAGTTGTGTTTTGTTTCATTCACACATGTTTAACAGCCAAATATTGCATATGTATGCTGAGTTCTTCTTTTACACAAACACTCTGTTCCACCTTGTGATGTCATGTGGTAATACAGGAAGTGTAATTGGAATCACCTTCTTTAAAGTGCAATCTCTGCTGAACAAAAGGTCAAATGTAGTTTTTAACGTGAAAAAGAACATTTTCAGCTTATTCAGCTAATAACGCAGGGTTCGTCAAATACAGTATATGTGAATGAAACACCACACAACTCCAGGTATGTTTTTCACAGTGGCAGACTGTGCATTTCACACCTAGGCCTTCAGTAGTGCTACTCTGAAACAATTCACTCCTCAATAACTATTTTATGGTTATAAAAGCATCTTATTATATAGAAACACAGTATAAAGAGCCATGAAGATTCCATGCACGGAGAAGTGAGGGGAGGGGGGTGCACGGTGCACGGAGAAAAAGTGAGGAGCGCTGGGGTGCTAAGCCAGGACTAAATCAGAACTAAACCAGGACTGTTTGTTGGGACAGGCCGAAGGTGCACCTGCGTAGACTGTTGGGTGACTGCAGACGAAAGGACCGCGCATCTGTGATCCGATCGCGCTTCACGGACACCCTGCTCTGTTGTTTCGGGGATTCTCTCTCTTGCTCTCTCGCGCTCTCTCAAGTCCAAGATTAGTCCTGGTTTAGACCTGGTGTAGTCCTGGTTCCTCTACATAATATGTAGTATTATTATTATGCAGTTTGCTGCTTTGGCTGGTTTGCTCTCTAACGGTCCAATCACCGGGTCTGAATCTGGTGACATTGTACGCCTCCTAGAAGGCCCTGGCGACATCAACTCTGATCTGATTGGTTGAAGCAACAGTTTCATACACATTTCTTTTATGTTCGAGGGAACTGATTGTGAAGGCCTCAGACTTCTTGACTTTGCCTCTACCTAGCAACAAGTGATGGCTGAAATGTGATTGATCAAATGCTTTAATATGAAAATCCATGTGTAGAAGCAGCACAACCCTCGGAAAAGCTCTGAAAGGAAGCAGACAGACCGTTTGGAATTATTTAATAATAATATAATTAACATCAGTCTGTGATTCAGATATTTTTAGGCCGTCAGAGACGCCCCACCACTGGCTTTTGATGATGTAAAAACATTATGACTAATGACTAAAAGCTTATAGGAGTCAGTTTTGCACAATTGAGGACCTTTAAGGTAAATGCTATGCTGTATATTAAAATATTTTGGGCAAAGCAAAAATATATCCATGGCACAGGTAGCGGACCTGCCACCAGAAAAGTTCCACAATGCACCTTTAAACCTTTTTAGCGATCACTTAGCAATGTACTATTCTTTCTTCTTCAGACATCCTTAAATACACATTGTATCATTTTTCACAACTGATGGAACCCATACCTTTATATTTCTATTGCCTAACTTTATTGCTCCAACCAGTCTCACAAAAAAGTCAGTTGTCATAAACCACCATAGTTAAGCCTCTACACACAGTACAAAGCCAACGTCAAAGCAAAACTTCATTCTTCTGGCGTGTCTGAAATATCAGATTTCTGTTCCTACTCTCTCCCTCTCTATTCTTGGACAATTCAGCATTACCAAATCAAAGACAATTGTGTTTTAATTCTAAGACGGGGCATGGAGCTCACTTTATTTCTGATGTTTACATTCAATTTTCCTTAAAAAACAGAATTGGTTGAAATCTGTCCCACTTGTGGTATTTATTTCATTTAAAACCTTTTTTCTCTTATATGGCAAAGAACGTTAAAGAAATTACATACTGAGTTTAAAGTCTTGTCAAACGTCAGTGCTTAAACCTATCTCTCAACTTTATTTTTTCTTCTACCACCACGACCTCTTTCCTTTTTGGCAAGAAGATTTGATGCATAATTTGTAAACATAACTTAAAAAGTCATTTGCCTGACATTTTGACTTATGGTATTACAAAGCTCAGTTAGGTTGCCATGTTCAAGGTTCATAAAAGGACTTTCTCAAACATATTGGGATCAAATGACAAAAAGATGAGTTCATGCATTTCATTTAGAGCCGGACAGTTAATCAAATTTTCATCAAAATTCAGTCATGTCTTATTCTCAATGATAAGGGTAAGGTTTTTTAATCTAGAATTCTGTAGCCAAGCCTGTGGTTTGGACCAGTGTTTAGATTTTGGTGGAATAAATTGGGCTATTTGTCTTAAATGGCAAGGATTAAAAGTCTGTGTATGTTTGTTTGTGGAATCAGTACTGATATTGTGTATTTCGTTTTTGAAAATGAAAAGGTAAAATCGAAAATTAGGGCTGCAAGTATTAATCAGCAAATCGTGACTAGTAAAATAATTATATTTTGATCATCATAATCTTTATCTGGACTAAATAGACTCTTCTAGATAATAATAGTCTACACTGTATTGATAAATATTCCCTATCTAGAAGCCTATATTTTATTTTATTTATATATATATATATATATATATATATATATATATATATATATATATATATATATATATATATATATATATATATAATTATAAATTTTAACCCCACACTATCTGGCCAGCCCTTTTGTGTCTCTGGCTCTCCTTGGCCTTAATGCCAGTGGCGACAGAGGCGGTGTGGAGACATCGCAGTGCACCAGCCTGAATCTCCATCAATGCTTGTGAGCCAGATTAAAGTGGTGGGCCCTTTGTTTACCGCGCTCTGTGATGGCACGGCTGAGCTGCCCCAAACAAAGGGACCCTGCTCGTCTTTGTCGAAGCAAGAGGAAAGAATGGAGACCTCTTGACATGGCAACCTGAAGCCTGAATGCCCCCACTTCACCTAGCCGAGAGGGTCAGAGGGAAGAGGAGAGAGGGAGGGGAGAGCAGAGGAGAAGAGAGAGAGGGGAGGAGATAAGGAACCATGGGGGAGAAGGAGGAAGTAGATATCAACAGTAAGGAGTCATATAGAGTGTGGTCTGGGTTTTGTATCGCTTAGTGGTGGGAAATGTTTAAAAGTTATGGAGAAGATAGTAAATGTTTTGGAGATATATTGGAGATATGAATAAAAAAAAAAGAAAATGACAAATGACTGCAAAAGTGAATAAAATAGTAGAAACTTGGAGAGAAATTTTCCACTAAAAAGGTGATATTTTATCTTCTTTACAAGGTCATCGTTGTGAATGACAGTTGATTCTCAATCGACCTATCTGGGTAACAACATTTTTAAAAATGAAATACACATTTTTGTAATCTTGTGTCTGATTTTGCACCCACACTACATTTTACGGGTTTTTTTAGCATATTTCTGATGGATTGCTTTGTTGAATATTGCCTTTGGGATAATAAGTCACTATAATCATTATATCACCCGGCTTTAGTACCACTAGTACTTTTTTCCATAGTTTTTTTGTTTGTTTGTTTGTTTTGTTTTGTTTTTTGTCAACATACCCACTATTTTCTAAATTAAAGGATTTTACACATGCTACAGTGCCTCTATTCATCTCATTATTTTGAAGTTGTTGGGTAAACAGAAACCATCAGGCCACAGTTGATCATAGAGATCCCTGTATATAGTCTCTTTTATATCGTCTAACGTTGTTTCTTATTTGTGTTGCAGGTCACTTTCTTGGCAACAACACGGTCATCGATGTGCTTCGTCGCCAGGGATATGAGGTGGAGCACACTCCTGCAGGCCAGCCGATAAGCAGGTAATTCTACAGCTCTGAGAGTCCATACATCACGCACTGACACTACCAATCGACTTAGAATTAGCCCCTGGGTAGATTTTTAATGCGTATTATTGCTACACCTTCAATTTCACTCAGGTACTTTGAACAGAACATTGCAGAGAACCTTTTCCAAAAATGTTTTTATATGAAATTGGATACCATTTTAATAGTTAGCAAAAGCAATATGATAGCCTTGGTTTATTTAAGCCAGAATGAAACCGCAAATGAAGCCCCTCAATACTCGTATCATATTGCAGGGGTTGAAAGTAATTACAAATACTTATGATTCTTTTGAGTAATTGTACTTTTCAGAGTACATTTTAAAACTTGAACTTGTAATTAAGCGTAAGTCTAACCATGTAATTGTAATTGGTTACATTTCAAATAATAATTGCTTGCTCTGATTGGCTGAGAATATTCAGGTTGCTGTTTAAAACCACTCAACTTAGAACTGGTTAATAAGTCAAATATTATATAAAATATACTAAAACAATATCATAAAACTTAACTAACGCTTTGAGTAGTTTTTTGTGCATATTTTTTACTTTTATTTAAAAGTGCATTGTGTAACTTTTTTATGGAGGTGTTATTGCTTTGTCTGGAATGTTCCACAGTATGGTATTAAATCTTTCTGTCTTCATGAAGTCCAAAGCAGACCAAATTACAGGTCAGATCTGTGGAGAAACAACCCTGCTCACAGTCAGAATGCCTGTTTTTCTAAATATTGAGCTATGAAACTGCCTGTAATAAATATAACGTAAAGCTGTTGAATGTCATACTGTGGAACATTCCAGGCAGAGCAATGACAGATCCATAACAGCAAAAGCAGATACAGACCCCCAACAAAATCAAAAAACAACCAACCAAAAAGTTACATAGTGCACCAAAATGAGACCCTAAATATTCTATACCTAAATATTTATGAGAGAATACTCTTGTGTATACTCACAATTCTTTTGGATAATTTTACTTTTTTAAGTATGTTTTTTTTTTTTTTTTTTACATTATTCTAACCATGTAATTGTGATTAGTTACATTTAAAATCACTTGTGCCGATCGGCTCAGAAAATATTCACCTAGCAACTTAATTCAAATTCTAGTTTAATTGATTGAGTATCGTACAAAAGATAAAAAAAATAAAATAAAAATTAGAACAAGTAACTAGCGAGTATTTTTTTCATGTTTAACTTTTACTTAAGTACAATTTTAGCAGCCACTACTACAAAATTTTATACTTAAAAAAAAAAGATACATTTCAAGAAGTCCAAGGTAGAATTTTTATTACAAATGTTCTGATACTAATTGAACGCACATGCCCCTCTAGCCCTCGCCGCTTTATACACTACCAGTTGGTCTCAAAAACAACAATTACAGATATGTGAGCTTAGGTAAAGAAATGTGGCCAGTAACAGAACAGCTCGCTCAGTGTGTCTCCTGTAAGCTTATGTTTTCCTTTGGCTCTAACCAAGCATCAGGAATATACCAGGGATGAGAAACGAAAGCCGGAAACGCTGAGATGACAGATGGAGCAGGAGGTAGAAAATATTAGGTTTCACCCATAGTTGTCGTACATTACCATTCCTTCCCCAAACTCATATTTTATCACCAAAATTTGGATAGAGTTTCACGTCTTGGCCACTTTTTTTGTTGTCTCGCGTCGCTGACAGGAATACATAGGTTTCTCTAAGTTTTTCAACTTTCGACTAAGTTTAAAATCAAGTCTGCAGACCCGAACCAGATGTGGGGGTTCCGCTTGAGCCCTTGTGAGAAATATGTTGTCTGCAGATAATCAAAAACTGAAAGAGGTAATTATGCTTTGAGTGATTTTCCTTATTGGAGTGCCTGCCCTCTCCATATGTTTCTACACACGCGGCTGGAAGGCTTTATTAATCTACTTAACTCAGTCGACACCAGAGAGGGAGGAGGCCCCAGCCAGCCGCACTGAGGGCTAATGTGGCTATCGCTCACAACAGATTTGATGGGTAAATATACGAATGGTCAAACGAGGAAGGAAAAATGAATTGACATAAGGGTAATATAAGTTTGGGCGTATTAATGCGCTTGCGTATGGTTATAATGACCAATCAGCAAGAAATTTGAACAGGAATATATGGAATACATTAGAGATAGGCATTTCAAAAAGGGGACAAAAACAAGTTGCAACTCACAGGTAAAATCCTTCAGCTATATGGTAAACATGACCAATCCTAGATTACCTTAATGTGAACCTTAATTTTGGCCCTGCAGATTATTTTATTCATTATTTAAAATTTTAAACTGTCTTTAAACTGGTGCAAATTTTACAAAAAATCAATCTGCAATCAGTTAAGTACAGTAACAAAGAAATCTATAATAATGCAAAATATTTATGTGCATAAAGGTGCATACATAACAGTATGACATTAACTGATCCATCTCCATTTTGACAAGTACTAATTCTGCTGGGCCAAGTTTCAGGTTAAAGCTGTGGAAAGTGTTGACCGTGCTTCCAGAGTACATGTTTCTGGACTTGAATAAATGCAAGATAGACAAAATAAATCTTTCTTTATTTATAAAAACAACATTTACAAAGTGTTGTACAAGCACCAAAGAACAATACAAAAAGAATAAAAATAGCATGCAGAAGGCATACAAAAACATACAATGATGCAAACAATCCAATAAATTATAAAAAATAAACAGAAAGAAATAGAATAAATATAAATAAGGAATAAAATCAAGCTAAAATCAGTTAAAAGAAGGCCAGCCGATAAAAATTAGTTTTAAGAAGTGATTTTTAAAGATGATACTTATCTCCTCAGGCAGGTCATTCCAAACCGAGGCATCCAGACTGAAAAGGCTCGATCACCCTTTGTCCGGAGCCTGGACTTTGGAACAGCCACAGGGACCTGCCTGAGGATCTGCGGCTGTGGGAGGGCTCGTACGGGGTTAAAAGTTCTGAAATGTAACTTGGTGCAAAACCTAAACGAGCTTTAAAAGTGATCAGTAAAATCCTAAAATCAATTCTAAAAAAACGCAGTGAAGAGAAGCTCAAACAGGGGTAATGTGTTGATGTTTGTTAAACCCAGTGAGGAGCCAAGCAGCTGTGCTCTGCACCAGTTGGAGGCGGGAGATGGATTTGGAGTCAAGGCCGGAGAGGAGGGAGTTGCAATAGTCTAGACGGGAGAAAATGAGTGGATGACTTTTTCAAGAGCAGGGCAGGAAAGGATAGTTTTGATTTTACTAATTGTGCTGAGGTGAAGAAAACAGGATTGAGTGACTATTTGATGTGAAGGTGGAAGTATAATGTCATTTTAATTCCAAGCAAAACAATAACATTATGGCGACAAGCAGATAACAGTTCATCCACCAGAAAAGTTATACAATGTACCTTTAATAATGTCAAATATGAAAATTATCTAAAAGTTTTCTTTAAGTCAGAGTAAATGAGCAGTAGAGCAAATACAACTTTTTGTAGATGCGTTCATTTAATTTAAACTGTAATTTTTCCAGATATTTCTTGGATTGTGTCTTGTGAGTGAGTGAGTGTCAGCTGTTGAAAGTGCTCACTGATGCTCTCTCTTCAGTGGTTTCACATGTTTTTTCCTGCTGTTTTTCAAAATGTCGATGTTAGTGGAGATAAACCTGGCACAATCCCCAGTGGCCACCAGTGAAGTGAGCTTGAAAGGCCAACCCAAGCATTGCCCATGCCTCCTGCTGCGGAGCGTGTAGTGCAGCCTAGCATAGTGCAGCACAGCGCAGTGTGGGTGGCTATCTGCCCTCTCAGATCTACTGTGTGTGAGATCTGGGGCTAAGGGAGTCTACTTTCACAACACATGCTAAGAGGGTGGGTTTGGTACAGGGGCAGTACCGGGGGGGGGACTTGGAGGAGCACCAGCAACCCCTAAGATGGCCAATGCATCCCCATCCTATTTATCTGGGACAGTCCAAGTTTTGAGCCCTGTGTCCCCTGTCCCAGCAGATTTATCCAAAACCAGTGATTTGTCCCAGTTTTATACAAGAAATGTCCCTGATGTCTCTACTTTTGACCAATTTGATACCTGCCAACAGTAAAGAGAGGCATAAATAGTCTAGTTTTTTTTATTATTATTATTTTAGGTTTTTGTTTAGGTAAAATTATGGAAAAAAACAGAAAATATGACTATTCTGACTCACATTTTATTGTGAGTAAGTCATGAATGGGCCAAGTGCATAACGATTTTATTTAATTACACAATCATTTCACAATTTCATTATTACCAACCATGACAAAACCAGGGATGTCCCACTTTCTGATTTTGAAAATCTGGTCACCCTACCATAGCCCCCCAAACATTTTGCCCCTTTCCCTGAGGACATCCAATCTCATCTAAAACTCTTCAAAATGAGACTACAATTCATAAATCACTATAGGGGACTAACTATATTTAACTACTAATTAACTACATTTAAACTTAATTAAAACAGTGAAAGAATGATTTGTTAAAAGTTAAATTGCTGAAGGTGCTGTACCCGATTTCTGATTTAGTTTTCAGAATGTGTATAATAGAATAGTTTGCAATAGGGATGTAACAATAACTGAAATATCGTGATATCATATTGTCAAAGTTCTCACAATAATATTGTGGACCATCACAATATATCGAATTACAAGTCTCTTTACTTAAATTAAGATTTATGGTGCAGCAATAGAATAAAATAAAAAAGACAGAGGGAACTACATAGACCATGATCCTTTGCTCCATTTCAGTGTAGATTACATGAAGAAATAATACTTCTAAGCACTTTTAAGTCTTAGTTCTTTGGATTAAGTCTTGTCAAGGCATTTTAAAAGGAAAAAGTATCATATAACAGTTTTGTTAGCCTCCACAAAATATTGCAATAAATATAGTACCATGAGATGTATATTGTGAAAATATTGTAACGAGAGATTTGGATATTGTTACATGCCTAATTGTGAGCCTCTCCACCATATCACGAGCTTTCCTGTGATATCACAATAAATATCGTACTGTGAGGTTCATACCTTGACGATATCATATCGTGAGACTTAGATATCGTTACACCCCTAGTTTGCAATAGTCCAAAGTTGTTCCTCACTTTTATATTCTCAGCATATGAATTATGCACTTTAATAAATGTATATCTGCTTTTGTGCAAACTTTCACAACATCACTGTAATACTTACATCAATTAGCATGCTAACAACATATTTCCTGACTCAGAAGATATAACACTTTATAATCAGTTGCAACACAGCACACAGCACTGTCTTTTCTAATTATACAGTATATTTGTACTGAGACAAGGCAAATTTTGCTGACACTAGATCCCCACTGAAGATCTTAACACCCCCTTAGCCTATCCTACCAAAACATGTCCTCCGCCACCCCTGCTTGGGTAAACCCCTGCGTGTCACCCCTCACGCGACACTCTGGAACTTTAAGGACTACTAACAAACCAAAACCACAACTTAACATGTGCACCCCCACCCACGTTAGCTGATGATAATACAGATCCTGAAAATACCACCACGCCACAGTGTTAATCCCCAGTTTGAAATGTGGTTGCAAATAGTTTATAAGCCTTCGTCTCTCTCTTTCTTCTTTTTTACTTATCAGCATTTTGTTAATTGAACCCATTACTAACTGGCAAATGTTCCATATGACTTTAATTTTCATTTTTGAGGTCTGAATCGAAATCAGAGCAACCCGTGAGATGCTGATATAGATGCATTTGTTTGCGAAGTTGAAAAGAGGTTCCCTGCAGTAGGCTTATGAAAGTCATTAGGATCTGACTTTACAAGCTGACCAGATGGTTTGACAAAGAATTATTAGTTTGAGACAGGTAATAGAATCCAGTAGAATATTATCAAAAAGTATAATTGTCAAGTTACTCTTCAATGTACTAAAACACTCTGTTCCACCTTGTGATATCATGTGGTAATATAGGAAGTGCTCCACTGGGTTTTTAAACTCCATACATCTTCACTAGAGTCATTTGGTCCTCGAATTGCTCATCTCTACTGAACTAAAGATAAAAGGTAGCTGTTAACTGGAAAACTACCACTACATGTCATCACAAGATGGAACAGAGCATTTTGAGCTTTGAAGATGTAGACAGACTAATAATAAAGGATTACTCAAACATGTGTGAATGAAACAAAACAACTACAGGTCTGTTTTTGAGGATGTAACAACATTCTAAAGTGGCTTAAAGCTCACAAGAATCAATTTTGCACAATCTATGACTCTTAAAAACTTAATTTCTAAACATAACACATGCTTACAATGTACTACAATGTGTATATATAGTATTACAAGGTTTATAAGTTTTAATGTACTACAGATGTAATACACTCAACATTTGGTTTTTTTGGCACTGAAAATTGTACTGTGTGTAATTATGCTTGGTTTATATAAAATTGTGTATTTTTAGAATAAAGTGTCAGCGTGGGCCTACTCTTAATCAAACAAGTGTTTCCCATCACAAGAAAGACTTTTGGCTTTCCTGTCATGCCTCCCATTCCGTACTTTTAATTTGTTTTCTATAAAATCCAGTTTATGTTTCCTATTAGTGTTGTAATTGGCACATCTGCTACATCCTGTCCAAACATAACAAGATCTTTCTTCTTTCTTCCATCAATGTGCATTGTCAGAGGTGGATAGAGTAGCCAAAATTGTACTCAAGTAAGAGTAACGTTACTTCAAAAAATATTACTCAAGTACAAAGGAGTGGTAATGCTCAAGTAAAAGTAAAAAAAAAAGTATATGGGAAAAGTACTATTAGAGTAAGTAAAAAGTAACTCTCAGGACATAATATCACATCTGATTTTATGATTTACATATAGATAATGCAGTTGCAAGGACGAAACATTAAATAATGGGCAGACCACAAAAATGAGAAAAACTAAATCATATGTGAAGGAGCGGTGCAAGAAACACATGTTCAAATCATTATTTTGTCGACATAAAGCTTTTATCACTTGTAGACTTGCTCACATTGGAAGAGTAACCAAAACTTTTACTCAAGTAAGAGTACTGTTAATTCATTCAAAATATTAAACAAAAGTAGAAAAACAAAACAGAAGAAGATACTCAAGTAAATATAAATATAACTATAAATGTAACTGACTACTAGCCAGGTTGGCACGACCTAGTGCCTCCGCTCACTTTCATTTCTCTCCAATGACAAGGTCAGGAATTGGACTACACTAGATGGTTTGCAAAAACCCTGGAAGTGCGAGTTCGGGCACCATCAGCGAAGAGCCATACATATATTCTGTGTTGGCAACAATTCCCAAGATCAAGGATTTAAAACCGAAACAAAGAGAATGTTTTATTGTACAACAAGATTGGATTTTTCTAATCACAAACTTACAACATCTCCTGAAAATGTGTCATTTAAAACCATTTTGTATACCGTAGTTTACAGACTTTGAAAGAAATATTTAACTAAACTACAACTTTTTGGCTCTGTTTGCTACCATTAAACCTGAACATCTCTTTTCCAGACGCTCTTCTTCTCGACCCATCTCCCCCGAATCCGAAGACCACCACGAGGAACACCCAGCCCTGGAACCGTTCCTCCACGAGCTCCCCCACGGTGGACACGACCAGCTGGATGAAGAGCAGCTGCCTCACCTCCTCTTCCCGCCCGATAGCCTGGAGCTGCTGGAGAAAGCAGAGAGAAAGATGCTGAAAAAGAAACGGAGGAACAAACAGAAGAAGCAGAGGCACAGGCATTTCAACGACCTGTGGGTGCGCATTGACGACAGGTGAGAGGAAACCTGAGAACGCGAGCGGTTACAGCGAAATTTAGAATCGCAAAAGGTCATAGGTGAGGACAATGAGAAAGCAGAGACGGAGAGGATGTGAGAGAAAGGGAAATCCTCAAGTGTGTAATAGATTCTATACAAGAGAAGTGACTGTTCCGGATGTGGTGCTTCAGGCTCGGTATCATGTCTCCGTACTGACATACCCTGCAGTGGAGAATGAGTCCAGACTGGTTTTGAGCTTCTGTGGATATCTTCTCCATATGAAAAGTGCAGCCCGGGAATTCCTCTTGAGTATCCTGTTTGGAGTGCGTACACTAGCCCAAGGCAGGGACTAACCGGACAGCAAAACAAGCTCACTTTCACAAGTACGAAAAACAAAAGGGTTTAGAGGGGGTTTGTTGTGGGCTGGTGTCTTAGCTTGTGGACAGAAGTGAATACTTAACACTATATTTCCTTAGCCCCTCTAACCCTTAAATATAACATTTTATATTCACTAAGTAAGGAAGGTAAGTATGAAATGTGGTGGATGTCAGTACAGATGATTTAGATAAAAAGACTTTTGCATTGAATTTGTCTAACACTTTTAAATCAGGTGGATGTAATGACTATTCTGAAGGTGTCCCAGGCCAAGTTACAAGTCAGATCTGTTGATAGGTGAGCCTACTCACAGTAAGAGTGCAGGTTTTAAAAGGCCATTTTAAGCAATAAAATCATCTTTAGTTAAAAAAATAAAGTTTGATTGATAAATTGAAAAAAAAAAAAAAGTGCACCTTTAGTTCTTAAAAAAAAAAAAGCATTATGTAACTGCATCAAACAGGCAGGTCATTTAACAGATCTGTGAAGAGATGAGCCGGCTACAGAAAGAATGTTTGCACTATTTAAGTAGATAGTTTGAAATTTCCTATATTACACAAAACTGACTCTTGAGAACTTTTAATCATGTTATAATGTTGTTGCTTTTTCAAAAACATCACTGGAGTTGTGCTTTGTTTCATTCACACATGTTTGAGTAATCCTGCATTATTAGTCTGTCTACATCTCCAAAACTCAAAATGCTCTGTTCCACTTTGTAATATCATGAAGCGGTAGTTTTCAATTTCACAACTACCTTTATATTTTTTTTAGTAGAGATTGGCAATTCCAGGGCTGAAATGATCCAAATAATGGAGTCTAAAAACACAGTGGAGCACTTCCTGTATTACCACATGACATCACAAGGTGGAACAGAGTGTTTTCTGTTTGAAATAACTCCTAAGCCTTAATATGCAGTGTTTGTGTGTTAAAAGTATGAATGAAACAAAACACAACTTCAGGTATGTTTGTGATGAGGAAACAAGATTATAATATAGGCCCTTTAATACTGTGGAACATTCCTGACATAGCATTAACATCTCCATGGGGATAAGCAGGTGTCGGACTCTGCACGAGAAAAACTACACGCTACTCTTGTCCACCCAGTAGTCTGTTGCTTTTCCATTTTCCATTCTAAATTATACTTACATTACCCTGCTATTTAGTGCAATGAGTCCTGCTCCTTAACCAGCACTTACATGTAAAATGATGCATGAAATTCATTAATTGACCCGTGAACATTTTTTCCTGTTGACAAATGTTCCTGCTTGCTGCTTGCTTTGGTGTGACCAACGGTGGCTCTAGTTGTGGAAAGTGAAGCCCTATGTTTCACAGTGAACAGAGGCGGTTTGTGCTCATTTGTGTACATTCTGTCTGAGGGCGCCTGTGTACAAAGAGCTCATGTGCATGTCTCTGTATATTTGAATGTCTGAGAAGGTGACTGAAATGACACGCCATGACCCTCCATGATACAGCCCCGCCTGGTTTTCCTCAGATTTTTCATTTTTTGGACACTTTTAGTCACAAAGTGTAAATAAACCCCACTGTTGAGCTCAGTTTATGTGAAAAATCTTGCCTTTATTCATGGAAATTCTTATTAAGCATCGCAAGTCAAAGGTAGCGCTGCGTTTTTATTGGAAATTTGGGTTTGGAAAAATAAAAGCACGCCAAATGTTACATCAAATTCATTAGCGACAGAGCCAAATTTCTATTATCGAGGCCAATCCAAAATCACAATGATAATTTATGACGGTCTAAAGCCTTATTCCAGTCAACTGCATACACTGGATTTAAGATTACTCAAAACAGCATATTCAGTAATATCTCAATAATGAATTCACCAAAACGAAGAATTCCAAAGTAGTGTAAGGCACAGTACTAAAAACTTTAACTCGATTTTGATACTTAAAAGGAATAGACTCGATACCGATTCCGGTACCAGAATGATAATTAAAAACACCTTCCACAGTTGTCCAGGTATGTTCTGTAGTGGTTCATGTGTGTATACTAGTCTACGTGCTCTTATACATGTTCTGATACAACTCAAGATCATTCTAAAGCTATTCAGAAAAGGTTTATTTCTGTCCTATTGATGTGACTGTTTTAGTATTGATACTTCCTCAAATGAAAATGTAATTTCAAAACCAGTTTTAGTATCAATTAGTATTTGATTTTGAATCATTTTATCAACCCTATTTCTATGTACATTCGGTGCAATGTTATTCCTATACTTGAAGAGCTTGTGAGTTTATTTAGCTTGGCCACCTCCCAATCCAAACCACATATAATAATACCGCCCGTCCATATCAAACAGAGCAGTCGAAATGAGTTAATTGCTACATGTGTTTACACAAAAACAGCACAGGGAATGGGAGGCTTATAAAGATTGGCGGGAACAATATTTACTGTGAGCGGAGTAAGAAAACAGTGACTGCTGCTAGTTGATTTGTATAAGATCTCATTTGCTTTTCCATTTGCTATTGTTAGTAAATGTGTGTATTTTCATACTTTTACACTTCATATTTGATTGTCTTATTTGACCTTAAATACAAGAGCATCCAACCTTAATCATTAAATTAAAAATAACCTAGTAACCACTGCTTAAAGATCCTATATTTTGCTAAATTGACTCTTGGGAGCTTTAAGCCATGTTAGAATTGTGTTACCTCCTCAAAAACAAAGTTGTGTTTAGTTTCTTTCACACGTTTCAGCAATTCTTTTCATCTACATCTCTAAAGCTCAAAATGCTCTGTTTCACCTTGTGAGGTCATGCAGCGTGAAACTGGGGAATTCCAGGGAGGAAATTTTCCAAATGATTCTAGTGAAGGTGTATGGAGTTTAAAAACACAGTGGAGCACTCCCTTTATGACCACATGACATCATAAGGTGGAGTGTTTTCAGGTTGAGAAAAGAGCCCATCATAAATGTGTGTGTTAAACATGTGTGAATGAAACAAAACACAACTCCAGGTATGTTTTTGACAGAAAACAACATTATAACGTAGATCAGAAAATAGCATAACATTGGCCCTTTAAAACTAATGTTACAACTATACTGCAAGGACGTATATATAAGGTATAATTGGCTCTAACAATAAGTGACAAAAATAGAACAAAAACTTATGTAATCCAAGGCTAAACTAGTATTACATTTCTGCAGTGGTGGACCATGCATTTCACACCTAGGCCTTCAGTAGTAGTACGGAGAAGAAGTGAGAAGTGGAGTGTATGCAGAGATTTCATGCAAAGACCATACTTTTCCGAGGATGTACGTGGTTCGGACTGACGTAGTCAAGGCGGCCACTTTAGCTACAAAGTGCTGCAGGAAACACTGATATCTCTAGTACTGTCCTACAGTGACCTGCAACATGAGGGATGAGGACTAAACCAGGACTGAACCAGGACTAAAACAGGTTTAAACCAGGTCTAAACCAGGACTAAACCAGAACTAAACCAGGACATCGGGACAGACCTGGAGACCACTTAGACTTAGAGTGACCACAGGTGAAAAGGACCGGCGCAGAGCTCCACATCCCTCACAGCAGCTGTCGCCCGATCGCACTTTGCGGACACCCTGCTCCGCGGACTTGGGGTTCTCTCTCTCTCATGTCTAAGATTAGTCCTGATTTAGACCTGGTTTAGACCTGCTTTAATCCTTGTTCAGGCCTGGTTCAGTCCCCCTGGTTCAGTCAGAAATCGCGTACCCCCACTTAAAAAATTCCCGCTACACCACTGGTAAATAATATTAGTAATACATAGTAATAGTAATTTCGATTTGTGTAGCCTGCTACTTACAGATGCAGTTTGCTGCTTTGGCTGGTGCGCTGTCTGACTATCAAATCTGAATATAGTCTCGTTGCCATATGCCTGCTAGAAGGCCCTGCAGACATTAACTCAAAATCTTTTCATAGACATTTATTTTCCTGGGCCTGCAGAACAGATTGTGAAGGCCTCAGGCAGACTTCTTTGACTTTGAAGCAGCCTGGCAACTGAAATGTGATTGGTTAAATGCTTTAATATGAAAATACATGTCTGGAAGAAGCACAACCATTGGAAAAGCTCTGAAAGGAAGCAAACAGACCATTTGGAACTATTTAATAATAATATAATTAACATTAGTCTGTGATTCAGATTTTTTTAGGCCAGCAGAGAAGGCCTTGCAGGCCCTGACAGCCCGCCACTGCATTTCTGGATATCCAAGCTACAACTTGCAATTGGACTAAATCATAACTCGCCTCAAACTGGGTTTCAGATGTGTGATAACTAGTCATATAATGAACACTGTCACAAAATAATTCAGTTAAAATAGAAAATTATGGATGATAACTGAAACTTGTATACACCTAAAGATCACATTCATAATCTGTTTTCTTGAACTTTTTGAAGAAACAAGCTCAGCTCAATCAACTCAAAACAAATATATTACATTTCAAAATTAAACATTTGTATTTTCTTGTCTTTGCAGCAACATCGTCCAGTCCCCTCCTCCGCCGATGGTCAGAATCATCAACGGCTACATCACGGTACAGCCCCCGGAGCGACCACCACACTTGAACTACGACTACCACCAAGTGTACTCAGCATCGCCCTCTTGCTGCCCGCTCTCCTCGCTACTCGCCATGGTCATCTGCCTAACAACCTTTCAAAATCTACGGACTCTTGTATTATAGAGCACTCAAATGTGAATGATTGTATGAACTTTGTAATGAAAGACTTACAACTACAAGAAGAATTATGAAAGTCTATGGAATAGGTTATCTGCAATTTTCGGTGTGCATCCCTGTTTGGTATTGCATAAGAAAGCAGAAAATGGACACTCTTGACTTGAAACTTAAAACATGGCTAAAGAACCACCATGAGTTAGCTATACGATTTTTTGTAAATGCTTGTATGTATGTGAACCGTTCATGTGAGCTCTTAACCCACAAAATGTTGATGGTTTTTCCTACCTTAATTTATTCTTCCATTTTAGAAGAATGTATTTGATGTCACGATGGGGGGATTGTACATATTGTTTAAAAGTCATAGATGTATTTTAGATATATAAAATTATAAGAAGCTGGTGTTGTTTATAAATGTATACATATATAAATAGATATGCAGTATATTTTTGAAAAGAGAATCAGGAACTAACCAGCTTGGCCTGCAAAGGACAGGTATCAGTGTTATTGTCTACACACAGGGTTCATGTTAATAGATACATGTTTAATTTATTTAACGTCTATAGTTTTGCTGTAGATTTGATGAAACATTCCCATCGTTTTTTGTGTATTACAACAGACGTGAGCCAAGTTTGCTGTCCGTAAGTTGTATTCATGTTCATACAAATGCATCTGACACTGTTTACTGTTTATCCAGAATATTTTCGCTTTACAATTTACTCATGCATCATATAATTCTTATAGTATTACCATGACAAAATAAAATATTTATCTAGATTTAACCTCATTTATGTTTAGTATTTTGTTTTTTTATTCAATGTTCTGATTTGACTGTGTGACAGATTTCATTATGGGACTAATAAGGGTTGTTGATTCTGAGGGAGATTAAATTATTGGTGAAAATTGACATATATGGCAGGTCATCAGTACATTTTTTTAATTTTCATGAATTTCAAAGTTATTGTACAAACTTATATTTCTGAACATACATACAAAACATTAAATTATTGCTTAAAAGTATTATATTTGCAAATACTGTTATGTATTGCATTTCAGTATGAATTATAGTGTAATAGTCGTCATATAAAAATATGTTTTGATATAAAACTCCAGGAATAATAGCATGAAATATGTCAAAACATTTAACAAATAAGAACAGAAGGTATCACTTTAGTTTAGGGTCCACATATTAATAGCTAACTAGGTGGTAATTGGTATGCTAATTAGCTGTCACTTAGCTATTAGTTGGTATTAATCAAACACTAATTATTGCTTTTTAACATTTCAGTGTATGCACAAAAACATCTATTGTGATCTCCACTACTTTTATGGGGAAGAAAATAGGAAATGGGTTAGTACATGCAAAAAAAAACAGCCTTAGACAAAAATGCATTGAAAGTACTTTATATATACTAGCAAAGGTGTAATTAAGCACTTATTATGCATTTTATTATTAACAAGCTAAAAAAAATAAAAAATAAAAAATTCCACAGCTGAGTTTGCACAATTACAACAAATTTTCTGACATAAATAGTTGCCTTTTTGTGGCTGGTGGAACTCTGCCATCTGCTCCATGTAACACAACACTTGAACTGTAGCCACCATAAGTCATCAGACCACTCCATATAAAACATATAATATAAACAAACAATGGTGGAAGTCTGGGCCTTAATTGCGACTTGCTGAGTGCTTCCTCTGAGAGACGTTTGGGCTCATTTACCCTCACTAACACTATGTCCTGTCTGTGAGAGTGTGAGCGCGTTATTAAAGGCATGAAACCCAACATGCCAAAGACCACATGCATTCTCAAGACAATTGCTTAAACCATGCACCTTTTCTCTTTGTTTCATTAGTCCACATGTGTGCACTTCAAGACAGCGTGGAATGTTGAAAAGGGGTGAGGTGGATTTCATAGTCTGTGGTGATTATAGACAATTTTAAATTACACTGGTGGCAAATGAAACCTCTGAAAAAACTGTGTCCATTTTAAACTGTTTACAGATTCCCAAACATATTCCTATGATTCCATATTAATAAGAAAGTATTCTTAATACATCACCTATCGTATCACCTGTCGTAATTAGTTTGGGGTTTAGATCATTGCTAACAGTAACAAAATGCTATCTGCACACCATTGTTGGTACTGAATACATTTAAGACAAACAAAAATACACAAGAGGAAACATTATATTTGCTATGGATTGTTTACTTTATGAGCAAGTTAATGCATTTTAACAAATTTCAAGAGAAATGTTCTTTCTATTGAAATGGCTCTAAATGCATCTTCTTCTCAAATAATGGCCTACTGAAACACCCTCCTCAGTCTGGAGAAGAAGAATGACTTGGGGCAGGTGTAAAAGCTCAGCTTTGAGATGGGTCAGAACAGCTGCTTCAAAAAGTGCAATATCTTGTGCAAAAGCAGCTCACAAGAGGGCATAAGGGGAGCTATACTGCACTATGAAATATTTAACTGCTCGTTTGCCAATTTTTTGTTAGTCTTCAAGGCTGACATCACTATCCCCATCAACAATGAGGCGAGCCTGTATCATTCTATGTAACTCAACAACCATCAGGCTGTGGTCATGACTGAGGATTTTTGCCATTTTTAAAATGTCTATAACAAAAGTCTCTATAAGGATGTAGGACACTCCATGTCCACAAGAGGGTGTTTGTTGATGCAGGGTGTGTTCTGCTGGACTCGCTTCCCTCTCGTCCTCTGGCTCATGTGCAGTGGCACTTGGTGCTGGTTAAGTGCTGCTCTCGGCAGAGTCGGACTCAGGCTGCAGACATCTTCACTCTGCTCTTGGTGAGTGGTGGTTGGGTTTGGTTCACACCAGTCTATGATGCAGTTGTTTTGGAGGCAAACTGGGACAGAACTTCCACAGGTAGCACCTGTATGTTCACTGACACAGGTTGGACTTCCCGCTGAGGCTCATCATTCGCATGGATCAGGGATGCGGTGTCCTGGGTGACATCAGGTACCTGTTGTTGATACCTTGGAGCAAGGCAGAGATAACAGCCTGTCCTCAAAGGTGCTCTCCTGTCCAGTGATGGTGCTGTGGAGGGGGTGCTGGAGATTATTCCAGGATGGAAAGGAGCTTGTTTAGTTTCCTCTTCCCAGTCACTGATGTGAATGAGTCAAGCTCTGCACCCACTACAGAACCTGCCTTCCTCACCAGCTTGTCCAGCTGCATGACATCCTTCTTCTTGAGGCTTCCTCCCCAGCAGACCACAGCACTGAAGAGGAGACTGGAGAAAACTGTCTGTTAGAATATTATCAGGAGCTTCTGGCAGATGTTAAAGGACTTCAGCCTTCTGAGAAAGTACAGCGTGCTCTGTCTGAGCAGGTCTGTATTCTGCGACCAGTTCAGTCTGTGGTCGAGATGTAAACCCAAATATTTATAACTCTTTACAACCTCCACAGTGCCCCCATCAGTGATCACAGGTTGCAGCTGTGGCCTACTCCTACTAAAGTCCACCATCATCTCTTTGGTCTTTGCAGTGTTCAGTTGAAGGTGGTTAGCCCTGCACCAAACCACAACCACAGACTGGCCTGTTGTCATTCAGCTCCTTGGGATGAAGCTTTTTGGGAACAGGAACAATACAGGATGTCTTCCACTGAATAGGGACTTCGGGAAAATGAAACCCGAAACAATTTGGAAATATTTTTAGTATAATCTTAAATATAATGATGCTAAATGTTTATTAGTGAAGACACATTTTAATACCATAACTGTGTAGCATCAGAATCAACAGTATGGAAATGTTTGATTCAACTTTTACTACCGGCTCTTTAAGCTACTCAAACAAACACATCATCATCACTGGGCCATTCCATCTTTCCTATGTTCTGTGTAAATAAAGAGTAAAGTTTTGCGATCTGCCACAGTAACAATGCTGACTACTGCTTTAACCAACATGCTAAAAATACAGGTCTACAAAGGACAGATATGAGCTTGGCAAATATTTGCTGATACTATATTGGTTACATGGGACTACTGTGTAAGAGGTGGTAATGAGACAGTGGTTGGCTTCTACAGTGTGTGGTGTTTGAATGTTCTTCTTTCTGAGTGGGAGGAATAAATAGCACTTTCCAGCTACTCATATCTCACAGTCTTGAAATGGGACCTTTTTGCACTCCAGTCCCCCATTCCTGAGTGCTGAAAGATGAGGAGAATCAAATGATACAGAACTTAGTATCTTTTCTAAGGCTGTTTTATATTTTTTGTCCTCTTTTTTTCAAAGCACTGGAAAAAGGAATATGCTATGATTGACATGCTAAGATAGTGTAACTGTCAAGCAGAAAAGATCAGTTTGTATACAAAATTAAGACTCAAGAAGACTGGGCAGCTCTAGCTAACACATCATGACCAAGTATGATGAAATATTACAATAAAGTGAAATGAAATATTATAATAAAGTGTTTCCATAATTAAAAACCTTGTAATCAATTTTGAACCATGAGTGACATATTTCAGAACTGAACTGTTAGCAACCAACATCATCCAATGCTCTGATCTATGTTAATTTTGTTTCCTCATTAAACACATACCTGGAGTTGTGTTTTGTTTTATTCACACATTTTTAACACACAAATCCTGCAACACTCTCTACCTTGTGATGTCATGTGGTCATACAGGAAGTGCTCCACAGTGTTTTTAACTCGATATACCTTTACTAGAATCATTTGGATGATTTCAGATCTGGAATTGTCTATCTCTACTAAACAAACGGTAAAAGCTAGACATACACTTGAAAACTACCACTACATGACATCACAAGGTGAAACAGAGCATTTTGAGTTGGATGATACGTAGACCGCCCAATAGGGTTACTCCAACATGTGTGAGTGAAACAAAAAACAACTCTTGTTATGTTTTTGATGAGGTAACAACCTTCTAACACAGTCTAAAGCTCATAAGAGTAAATTTGGCCCAATGTAGGCTTTTCAAATATTGTATGGAGTAAGATGCTTTCTTGAACGACAAATTCCAATTCATTCCAACTGGCTGAAATCACTTTGGCCTAGGTATTGTTTCTGTAATGTTATCCTCACTCCTCCCTGATAAACAAAAGCTTGTGAGTAGATTAGACTCATTATCTTTGAATCTGTCTGTTAGTTCTGGCAGTGTGGTACCTAACGCCTCTCTAAGCCCTCTGTATATTTACTTAACAAAAGCTCTCTGGACCTGTCCATTATCGCAGCATCACGTCTCAGTCCATCTGTTTTAGTTATGTGCTCTAAGTCCGTACCTCCAGCTCCTCTGCAGCAGAATTCAGCCCCCTCAGCCTCTTCAACATATCCTCTTTACCACCACTATGTAAAACATTGTAACGTGTCAGTTAGAGCAGTCGCTGTGCTGGATGGATGGTAAAGGTGGATGGTAAAAGTTTATATGTGAGGTCAGTTCTGTTGTTGTGTTCTAGGGCAAGACAGTTCTGCTCACCTTGCTTTGAATGCATGTGGCAGTACTGTGCAATAGTGTTTTCAAATGGCAGGCTACTGCAGTGTAAGTTTGATTTCTGCATGCATCAGTTTGCTGAATATCACTTTTCACTCTCATTTCACATGTAAAAATGTATGTGGTGCAGAGGTCCATGGGATGAAAGAAAAGTAAAAACATAAATGTATTATTAAAATGTTTTATAAAAAGATAATTTCAGATATTTAAAGGTCCACTAACTTTTCCGGTGGAGTGTCTGCTACTTGCCTGTCTCCATTTAGATATGCTTTATCTGGAATGTTCAAGAGCATGACATTAAACTTTATGCATTAATTCAATTACAGATGAAAAGAAAATGTAAAAAAGTTGGAAAACATGCATTCCTACTGTGAGCGGGGTCGCCTCTCCACAGATCTGACCGATAATGTGGCCTTGCTTCTTTACCTGTTTATCTAATTGAACTTTGACAAGTTTAATACTTTACTGTGGAACATACCAGGCAAATCAATAACATTTCCATGGAGACGATCGAGTGGCAAACCCTCCTCCAAAAAAAGTTACGCAGTGCTCCTTTACCAAAATATTCAGTTGTAGGATATGTACTAAAACTCCTCAGACTCATACTCTTCTAAATCTGGGAATATGCTTCTAAATGATTGTCCTTTTTCCTGGAATCTTGTTCAGATATAGATGGAAAAATGAGAATTATTCCGGTATTCCCTTTGTTAATCTGCCCACGGGCGCACAGAGCTAATCTACACTTAAGGAACACATTAGTTTTGGTAAGTTCAAAGCCCTGGTCTGAACAATAGACGATACATACATTGGAAATATCAGGGCTTTGATTAGCCTCATTACAGACTCCTTTTCCAGTCTGTCTTTTCTTCCACAGATTTCCAGAGCTTCCAAAGGTAAAGACCTATCCAACAGTTTGCCATCAACAGAGCACAAAATGTTCCTTATGATGAAATAAATATGCAGCCATCAGGGTTAAAATGTAATCCTTTCCAAAACATTCACATTTCTGTAGAGGATATTTGATTCTGAGACCAATTGATTATAATGTTTTGTTTTGATTACTGAAGTGAAATGTACAGTTAAATAACATATCAGACAGAATGAGGTACTTTGAGGGAATAAAATCAAAGCAGCGGAGAATGCTACTTAAAGCATTCATTTAGTTCAGAGGGAATAGCATAAAGAGGCTGTATCTGAAAATATGTAACAGAACTAGTTAATTTTAAATGGTTTGCTGTGGTCCAGTTCCTATGGTATTATGTGTAAAATGTCCAAAATCGGGCATATCTGGGACATATAAATCTGAAAAATGCATAGCCAGGTTTTACGTTTCTTCATTTTTTTTTCTTGACATATTAGATAAACCCCAAAATACTGAGGAGATTTTGAATTCTTAATTATTTGAGTTAATGTAAAAAAGCAAATGTTATGTATGTCTTTTGTTTGTTTCTTGTTTTGTGAAATAATTAATACATCAGATTTAGAATTAGATATCCATAAATCCTAAAAGTCTGATGTATAGGGATTTCCTGAAGGGATGATCTTTATGTCCCTGTTGTTGTTGAATTTTGCATCCCCTGCATAGTCTTAGCAAGGTCACCTTCAGTTAACTGTTGGCATCTCTCTGTGGCTCTAGTGTCATCTAACTATTTGTGAGCCATGTTGACCAAGGAAACTGATCATGTTAAAGAAGGACAAGTTCTCAGATACATTTTTAGGTGGACCAATGTTTCTATTATACATTTTTCTGTAAGGATGGGTTGCTCACAGACACAGTACACTATGCTCTTCTCATTTTATTTCAGCCAGCTTGTCTCCAGGCTGTCCTGCTTAGCTTCTCTTTAAATCTCCCATGTGGAAGCATAGTCATGCTTGAATAGCCAATACTAACACGCATTGTTGAGTATTCAAGTTCATCGGGTCCCGGGCTGATGGTAAATAAACTTCTCCTGCCTCAGACTCCAGAGTCTCTGCTTCTCTGTACAACTAGGACTTGTTAGGACAACACTTACTTTCTCAAACATTTATATGGGTCATGGCTCGTATACATTGATAAAAGCAAGTTGTATTGATGGTGATTTGTCAAACTTTTCTTTTATTGTCAAAGTAGCTTAGGCTAGACCTACTGCATGTTGAGAGAGTGACCAAAACAGTTTTACTTGTATTGTCTGGTCTTATTAGTACACCATAGTTTCATGTCTGTGTAGTTTAAGATAGCCGGTCTGTGATTGTCAGCTTATAAACACATGAAGTGTTAGTGTTCAGGGCCCGGCCACAAGGTGTCAGTCACAGACAGCTCTGGTCAATAGATCCTATTCATAGAGTCAGTGTGGAGCAGTGTTATTGATAAAAGGAAGCCCTGGGAGGCAGGCTCAAGCAGGAGTCAGACTACGGCCACGCTCTGAGTCTACTCTGTATTGTGTCACTATGTTTGTTATGAAAAAGTGAGATTTTTAAACACGCTTATAACAATAACCAAAGTCGAGCTCATGAATGCTATGATAACTACAACAAAATCTACAGCACAGACAGCTTACAAGTGCACATGGCTAAGACAAGTAAAAATAATAACAGAAATTTGGAATTTTCTTTAAAATGTGGTCAAATTTTGCATCTGGGTTTTAATATTTTAACAGCTTTGGCCAGGAGTAATTTTGAACAGCTCTAGGCCTTTTCAGAAGGATGCTGATTTTTACATAGCTGAAAAAAGAGTTGAAATGAATAAGGTTTAGGTTCTATTTTTGTATTCATATTCAGTCTGTTAGTTTAGTTTATTCTCACTATTATTATTCATATCTTGATATTGCAGTATAACACCAACAATGGCAGTACAACCATTGTAAATTCAGATTTCTGTTTGAAGATGAACTCAAATTTGTTAATCTAACAGGCACAGATGAACTGACACACACACACATTTGCCCGAAACACATCATTTTCATCATGACTTCACGGTGTGACTCTAGATCAGATTGTAGGTCAAGAGACACACTTTCAGAGTTGCATATTTGCTTTTATCTGACAGTACAGTGGACCACCTGCAGACTGTCAGTGCATAGGTCACATTCAGGTGCAGTCTACAGACGCCAGGCCTCTCGCCAAACATGCCCCCGTTCAGTTTCTCTGCTCTAAGGTTCCCCCGAGGATAGCTCCCCCCTGTGAGATTATCTCCGGTCCTTCATGGCATAGCTCCAGGTCAGCGCTGACTACAGGCGGTAGAGAGTCTGAGGTCAAAGTTCACCTCTGCACTCAGCACATGTCTGCATCTGACTGTGCCTCTCAGTCTAACACATCAAAACATACTGCTCTGGTGCAGCCTACAATAACATACACATAGGATTTTTTGATTTTCTAAATATTGCTTTATTTGACCAAAGAAAGATTTCAAACTGGCTTTCACATACATAACTTAGGGCAGCATTTACATTTATTACAGAAGAAATATTATGTTTTTAAGTATTGAACTATACATATCTGTTGTACAAAACTGTACTTTACATAATGTCCCCATTAAAGATGACCAGATGATTCTAGTGAAGGCATATCGAGTTTAAAAACACAGTAGGGCACTTTATGTATTACCACAAGACATCACAAGGTTAAAGAGAGGGTTTCCGGTGTGAGAGAAGAACTCAGCCTAAATTTGCAGAGTTTGTGTGTTAAACATATGTAAATGAAACAAAACACAACTTCAGGAATGTTTTTGATGAGGAAACACCATTATAACATAGATCAGAAAATCACATAAACTTTTAAAGAATGAATCTTATCTGAAATTAATTAAATGTGACAACTTAAAGGAAAGATTTAACTTAATCCTAGACTCTACAGGTTTGAATCAGATACAGTATATTCTTTGCACTTCTTTCAGTTAGTATAATGACAGAAAATGTGTACAATGCTGCCCTCTGCCTGTGACTACTGATTATGGGAGAGGAACACTGAACCTTGTACAATTATAACCTACAGACAGACGGACGGACAGACAGATAGATGAAACAAACATAACATAGCAGTCTATTTTCTTGCACTCATCTTCCAAAGTGTGTCCATGGAGCAGGACAGAGACAACAGCCTGTCCTCAAAGGTGCTCTCGTGTGTGATAATGGTAATGTACTGGGGGTTATTCAAGATACACAGAATTTAGTTTAGAGCGCTCTTTTCAGCCACAGGTGAGTGAGTCAAGCTCTGCACCACTACAAATACTGCCATGATGATGCAAGCAATGATGTGTAGAGTCTGTCTTGGCTATAACAAGAGAGGAGCTTTTTGTTGAATGTTTTATTGTTTGTAATTTGACTTGAGATCTCATGCAATTTCAACCAGTCGTCCAATTTTGCCTCTCTGTCTGTATTTCCCAGTAGTAAGGGTGTACTTATGACGCAATAGTTTTGTTTTGTTATTCAGAAGTGTTATGAAGGACAAAAACATGAAAGCAATGAGAATGCTGTGTTGTCTTTGTACTCACACTTCTCTTCATGTATTAAAGACTAGCTTGTTGTTCAGTCTTATACATTATTCACAGTTTACATAAATGGAGCAACAAGATTCACTTACACTGTGAGTTCAACACAATGGCAACAATGTTAAGTATTAATGCATTTTCAGCCTCTTGTTTATATAGGAGTTCTTTTCAACATCCAAAAGATTTATTTATTGTTGTATTATTTATTATGGTGTCTGAATTCCATGGATGGACCACCCCTGCCCTCTTCCCAGAAGTTTAACCTGTGGATGCTCGCTACTGGCATGAATTCCACTGTATAAACACTGTGCATAATTATTAGGCAAGTTGTATTCATGAGGATTAATTTTATAATTGTACAGCTACAGTACAGTGCTCTTGGTCAGTCCAAAATGTTAACCTTTCAAGAGGCTGAATTTTTTATTTTCTGTTAAAAGAGGTGGTATCCTTTTGTTCTTAAGCCATTGCCCTGTCAATATTTGTATAGATATCCGGCATTATTTTTAAATCTTTTGAGCAGTATGTAGCCTATATGTATACGGAAGAGATGTGAGGACGCTTGAAGCCACCCACGAGAAAGAGTTTCTTGGCAGAATCTCAGAATGTCAATCTTAAGGTAAGTCTATATAGGCCTGGTGATACACGACGCAACTTTGCTTGTGGTTTCAAGAATGGGTTATAATTAGATACTAGTCTATTTAAAAGGAGCTCCAACAAACTCTGAATCTGCGTCCATAAACATTACAAAACTATTTTCATTCCGTAGTAGAAAAGGTTTCAACTGTAGTCATCTAGATTCAGTTTTTTCTTTTTTTTTATCAAGATGTTCCAACTGACATCTGAAGGTAATTTTCAATCTAGAGGTACTAGTCTGAGTAGATAGAATTGATGCTGCCCTGAGCTAAATAGTTCTGTTCTCTCCCTCACAGCTGCCAAGTACCTGATTAGAATTTGACTGGCTTGATTTCTCCTTTGACCAATGTTTGAAGACACTGTAAACTGTAAAGTAGATTGTATATTAACCTACCATCAAGAAGGTGGTTGAAATAAATTGTCCAGGTAATCATTCTGACTTTACTGCCTATTACATTTACATAAATATCATACTTGATTAGGTTTAATGTGTTTTACGTTATTACTCTGTGGTAGTAGTATCTGTGAACCAGTTTGTAGGCTTAAAGCACCCATATTCAGTTATTTTCTGATCCATGTTGTTTCCAGTGTTCCTTCCTCTTAAAATGCCTGGAGTTGTTTTGTTTCTTTCACAAACAGTGAATATTGAGTTCTTCTTTCAAACAGAAAACACTCAGTTCCACCTTGTGATGTCATGTAGCAATACAAGAAGTGCTGTATTGCATTGTTAAACTCCATACACCTTCACTAGAATTGGTTAAATTATTTCAGCACTGGAATTGGCCATTTCTACTGAACTAAAGGTAAAAGGTAAGATGTTAAATTGAAAACTATTGCTTCATCACAAGGTGGAACAGAGCATTTTGAGCTTTGGAGATGCAGACAGAATAATAATAAAGGGTTACTCAAACATGTAACAAAACTTGTTCTGTTTTTGAGGAGGTAACAGCATTATAACATGACTCACAAGAGTAAGTTTTTGCATAATATAGCCTAATATTAACCTCCAATAGTTCCTTCAAGGCCATTAGTAAAAGCTCTATTTAATGCCCCTCTGTAAACACAATGTGATGAGCTGAGTGCTGGTCTGGAGATGTCTTCAAGGGCGATGTGTTTATCAGTAATTAAAAACTTCACCCCCAATATTTTTTAATGGCGTTTTAATTGTAGGTTCAGAGCAATAATAATCTCTCTATGTGCCTGTTGTGAAGTGGTCAGGCTCTGATGTTTTTTAAGGCTGAGCATGTGCTATAAATGAATATTGACTGTTTTTTAATGAATGCCATCCAGTGTTCCATTTATCTAACATTATGCTGATGAGAGGGAAATTAAGACATTGACTGGGATTTGGCATATTTTTTACACTATAATCACTATGTAACCCACCTGCTTGTCTCCATGGACATTGTATTACTTTGCCTGGAATGATCCACAATAAGCTAGATTTTTCCATAGAGCTCTGGTCATGGAGGGTGGTGGGGGTGTGGAGGTGCTGAATCCAGTGTGGTGACCAGGTGCAGCGCTGTAACAGAGGCCCACGTGGAGTGCACTGGGGTTAGGACAGACTGACCCTGTCACTGCAGCTTGTATAAAGTCTGTTAGACCAGATAGACTACATGCTCTACAAAACTCTTCATAAATCACATAATTATATAAGAAACAATTCTAAAAAATATATAACTTACCATCATGGAGGAATTTGAATTTTAAGTTGCATTATAATAATAATAATAATAATGCAAAACAGCTGAATGTTTGTTACAAGTGCTCCTGACTTATCCTTTAAAAGGAACATTTTCAGTTCAGAAAACTTTTTGTGAATGCCAAAAATGTTCTTATGAAGGCCTTAAAGTTGCATTGTGTCATTTTTCTGGTGGAGGATCCATTATATTAGCCTGATTCATCAGCCGGTTTCACTTAATGGAAACCGTCTGACCTCACAGCAGTAGAATTTGTTTGCTCAACAGGTAATTTTTTATTTAACCAATTGCTGCTATTTGGTTGTGACATATGTAATACGCAGCTAACGGAGCTACCTGGTATATTAAGCTTTTCCCAAATCCCGTAGGAAGAAGGGTAATAACATCTTTCCTCTTGATAAAATTCAAAAAACATTCTCTTTGTTCGGGCTTTAAATCCTTGATCTCGGGAATAGTTGCCAACACAGAATTTATGGCTCTTTACTGATTGGCTGGTACCCAGACTTGCGCTTCCAGGGTTCTTGCACTATCTACTGTATTCCAATTCCTGACCTAGTCATTGGAGAGAAATAAAATTGAGCGGAGGCACTAGGTGGTGCGCCAGCATGGCTACCGTCATATCCTTTTCTCCATGGAAATGTTATTGCTTTGACTGGAATGTTTCACAGTATTAAATCTCTCTAACTTCATAAAGACTAAACCAGACCAAATTACAGGTCAAATCTGTGGAGAGGCAAGTCCGGTTACAGTCAGAATAGCTCTTTTTCTGGGTATTTTTGAACTATAAAACCACCTGCAATTGAATAAATGTAAGCTACAGTTTTTTAATGTCATACTGTGGAACATTCCAGACAGAACAATGACATATCCATAGAAACAAGCATATGGCAGACCCCCAACCAAAAAGTTACATAGTGCACCTTTAAGCACAAATTTAGATCTTAAGAATGCTTCATCAATGTGAATCATAGACCCAATTTGTGACCTGGCTAGTTGATATGTTGGCATGTGTTGAAAGCAGAACATTTTAAAGAAACAATAATAGCTCAATGGATTTTGATCTCAAATTTTCGCCTTTGGTCCAAACTTTTCCAACCGCTATGCATTGTTTTCTGTGTGCGCCATGTCTCACCATGCACTGATTGCATTTCCCACATTAAATCCATGCTTTCCTTTCTAAATCAACAACTGCATCTAACCTTTGCATTTAAATGGTGTGTTTAAATGACGCCATACATATCCATAATGTAAAGCACGCCACATACCACCCCCATGAAGCTCCCAGAGTTCAGAAGAGCCGGGAGCCAAACCCACCCGCTCATATTCTCCAGTTAAACCATGCATGTGTACCGCAGTGGGTGTTTCGGCATAATCAATCTAGATAATCTCTCAAATGCCCAGGGCTACAATCATGGAGGAGTACTGCCAATCTCTTATGACCGCTCCAAGCCCAACCACACACATACACACAACACACAAGTGCATTTGCACTGTGTGCATAATTATTAGGCAAGTTGTATTTATGAGGACTAATTTTATAATTACAGTGCTCTGGATCAATCCAAAATGTTAATAAACCTCAAACCTGAATATTTAAGAAAGTAAAAGTGAAGGTCTGGCTTTCTGAGGAGAAAATCTATGTGTGCACAATTATTGAGCAACTGTTAAGGAGCAGAAAAAATATGCAACTAAATGAAAAATGAACCATTTTCCATTCTCACTTGTTTATTTTTATCTGTCAGAATAGTAAACAACTCAAAATTTCTCAACTCAAATTTTTGGCATTAAAAAAAAAAAAAAAAAATCAGCCACGCTTCATTTCTTTGATCTGCTGACGATCAACTTTTTGTGCAGCAGAAATCACTGCCTCCCAAACACTGTTCTCCTTCACCGTAAATCTCCCAAATAAGAAGGGCTCACAAGTTCTCTGTAGGGTTAAGGTTAGGTGAGGAAGAGGACCATGTCACTATTTTTTTATCTTTAAGGCCTTTACTGGCTTGGAGCACTGGAGTACTTTGATGCGTGCAATGGAGTATTGTTCTGCATATGTAAAAATCATGGTCTTGAAAGATGAAAGATGTAAAAAACTGAGAGTGTGCTGCCTTCAGTGACCACAGCAGTTTCAAGTAGCTGGTGACATCACGCAAAACTGCAGGGATTACAGTCAGGTGCTTCATATTACAAACACCTGGCTGCAGGGGCCAAGTTTGAAATGTGGATACCTGTTCGACCAATCACACTGTTCCTTATAACCTCCAGACACCACCCTTCCTCCTCCCTCACTGTAACCACTCCTGGAAGAATGAAGGATTATGTTCTTTACCAACAAATATTAATAATGTATTTGTTCATTATGAATTAAGCCTTTCTTTCATGCTTTGCTGAAGCTAATTAAAGGTCCTATATTAGACTCTTGTGGGATTTAAGCCATGTTAGAATGTTTCATTCACACGTTTGCATAATTCTTTATTATTATGCTGTCTACATCTCCAAAGGTCAAAATGCTGTAATTTTAAGTTAGCTACATTTTATCTTTTGTTCAGTAGAGATGGGCAATTCCAGAGATGAAATTATGCGAACGATTCTAGTGAAGGTGTATGGAGTTTAAAACACAGTGGAGCACTTCTGGCATTGTAAGGTGGAACAGAGTTTTCTGTTTGAGAGAATAACTCTGCCTAAATATGCAGGGTTTGTGTGTTAAACATGTGTGAATGAAAAGGAAACACAACTCCAGGTATGTTTGCAATGAGGAAACAACATTAAAACATAGATCAGAAAACAGTGTATTAAAGGCCCTTTAAGATGTAGTTATTATGAAATGTAATCAACAGTGTCACATAAAATAGTATGAAAAAGAAAGTTATTTTATGTGTGAATCATTTTAAGGAACATTGCATTACTTCTAAGATATTACAAAAACGTTTAAGTGCACAAGGATCATGAATTCCTAATATCTTTATCTATATTTCATGCTTTTCGTCTAATCTTATTACCTCATGGGAACAGTGGGTACTTTTGGCACACACTCTTATAGTCTCACCTTGACAGTGGAGTTGGTCTGCAGACTGGAACATGCTCCCTGATCTTTTGAAGAGGATGAGAGCATAAAAGCTTGGAGGTTGTTCCGTCCTGAAAATCTCATTAAGGAGAGCAAATGTGTCTAACTAAAGAATAATAGGCCGGCGTGCATGCAGTAAGACATCAATAATTCTGTCAGTCAAAGCAATTCATAGTTCCATCAACTGCATAGACCACACTGTTTTCTTGTGTAGTCATATTTTTGGGATTGAGATGCAATTTATGTAATATGTGATATACTGATAAAAATATTGACAATTTCTGTAACATCAAAATATGTATGGCTTTGGACTGTGTATTGAGTTGTGAAGTTATTGACCTAAAATGGGGTATTTGTTATAAAGCAATGAAAATGAGAAGGGACTGTTGTATAAGGGGTGACCAACCTTTTTTCATCAGTGGTCAGACATCAAAACTGAGCCATAGACATCAATGCAGTGAATCATTCAAATATATGCATGTAGTACAAATTTGCATGAGCCACCACATTTTGGTCTTGGAACCTAAATTTAGGTGGATAGATGCTTCATTTATCCACAAAGGTAAACTAAAATGCCATGGACTACTTTATATGTCACACCAGAATGTTTGTTACTGAGTGGTAATGTGGTGATTCTTCTAAGCCTACAGTGAAAGTTTCTTATGGTAATTTTATAATGGGTGAATTTATCATGAAGCTTGAGGACCAACTGAACATTGGTCCAAGGGCCCTATTTGGCCCCTGAGCCATAGTTTAGACTTGCCTAGTTTACTGTAGAACCTGAACTTACAGAAACAAATCACGATTCAAGGCTTGTTCAGTCTTAATCTTTTGATACTCAGACATTGATTGGAGATATTGATTAAACTAGAGGCTTTTTGGTGCATTTTTGTAAAAACATTTCCCTTAACACGTGGGCTTCTCAACAATATTACAGTAAACATAAAACAGATTCAATATAATTTTAACACTGATGAAAAATTAAACATAAATGTAAGATAACCAAAGATACTGAAAAATCAGTTGTTTAATATCTATCAGAGGAAAATATTCCACATGAAGAAATCGGACTTAAAACTGAATTTCACTGATCACATACTGTATTGTTGATAATAAATATTATAATAAAACTGCCCAAAGTCAGTTAACAATTTTTATGACAGTTCTACCCTGGGGTAGACTAATGGACATGAGACTTCCAATCTGTGCCATCAGCCATCCTGGCCACCTTCAATCACCCACACACCATCGCACATCTTTTCCTTTTAAGTCTCCTGTATCAGATAAGTGACAATGACAAATATAGCCACAGCCAGTGAACCTTATCGACTATGACAAATCAGTGATGGCTCCATGACAGAGCTGTGAGAGAGGAGAGGGAACGTGGGGAAACATGGAGGAGTATGGCACATGTAAAACCTCCATGAAAAATCCACGACTCATAAACCAGTGAAGAAATCCAGAACTCATTAGTGATGGGTGAAATGAGTGATTTTTTTTTTCAGTCTGATACCAAGTAATACCTTGTAGTGTTGAAGTATTGATCCAATACTAATACCAGTGAGCTTTGTATTAAAATTGAAACTTTTTTCTATAAAGACTTTCACAAGATCATTAAATCATTATCTTCACTCTGTCTTAATTTGAAAAATATAATTACATCTGCAGATGAACTAAGATATAAACAACGTATTTCAAAAACCCAAGATATTTTGATAAAAACAACAAAAACATTTTTTAGGAGATTTAATGGTCAGTAATCTTGCTTGAGAATATACTTTTCGATGTCCTAATTTGTAATGATATACTGATGTTTTTGTATCACTAAAACTCGCAATTCATAAAAATGTGTATGCATTTCGGAACACTAGATGGCAGTTTGGCTTTTCTCTGCAAAAAAGCAATCACTGTAATTGCTTTTGCTAAGTGATTGAACCTGCAATGTACTCTTATAAAACTGATTTTTGTTGCTGACATCGATCTCCAACACTGCGAAGACTAACATACTTTGTCATGTGTTTTCCTGCCTACTGGACTGAGAGGCAATAACGTGGATAGATGAGCGATTGTACGATGTAGTCCCAGTTTCAATAGAACACAAATCACTAACATGGACGATATATTTAATGAAACTGAACACTCCAGTTAAAGCTCAGCAAACTATCTGTCAAGAAGGATATTTTTTTTGTAGTTAGACCAAAGGAAAGGGTTTGAAGGAATGATGAAGGAAACCAATCAATCGAAAAAATGCAAAATAGATCAATTTAACACCATACTGTGGAACATTATGTATGAAGATAAGCAGGTAGAAAAGTTACATAGTCCATCTTTTCAATTCAAAAGTTTGCAATCTGCTCATGGACATTCAGATCATTCCATGGAAACAGCATTTGCCCTAGTTCCCCAAAAGGCTAGAAATTACTCTTCCATTTTGGGGTGAGTATGGGTTATTTTTTGTTACCACTACTGTTGTGGTTTCTCCCTTTAGACAAAGACCAGTGGAGAGTTACTGACAATTTAACTAATGTAATAAAGATCAAATGGAGCCTTGAGGACAAGCTAAGTATTTTGTATTTATCTTTCACTACAATTAGTTAAATAACACTACTGGGGTTGGTTGCCAGATTTGCACACTAATTCAGCCTAGAGCATTGGCAAAAATATTCAGTGGGGAAGAAATGGGTTAAGACTTTTCTGGTTAGTTTCTTTTTATCTTTGTACACAAAAAGCAAGGACTACCACATGCTTTTAGCCCACGGAAAAATCAGACATAGAATCAGTGGAGCAATTTTCCAACCAACCTTTATTAAAAGCTCCAACAAGGAGGTCTTTGGGATTGCAAATTGAAAACACTCAACTTGTAATATTCTCCCACTGAACTGTGAGAGAACTCATAATAGAAACAGTAATGGCATGTCCGAACAGTAGCCCGGGGGGGACAATAGGGATCTTCTCATGTGGATAAATTTCATTACTTTGAAAATAATTCTCAAATTGATGAGCTTCGAGGAAAGAAAAATATCCACACGGCAATTATTTTCAATCCACAGTTTTTCCGAATCATCAGAGAAGTAAATGAAAAGTGAAAGGTGCTATTGTAAAAAGTGCTAGCTATTAAAATTAACTTGTGCATTTTAGCCTTTGGGCATTAAATATCGAGCTAGCAGATGTTTCTCACTTTCTCGTAATTGGTGTGGCTTGTTTGGCAAAGTCAAATCCATGAAAGAAATGTTTGTTCAGATGTTTTGTTTTCCACGTGTCCTTTTTCTGTCCTTGTTTTTTTTTTTTTTTTTTTTTTGTCCTGCAGGTATTTTGACGAAGGTTTATTTTGAGTGCATCAAGTGTTAAATTGAGTTACAGAAAGAACATGACAACAGATTTGCTTTGTGGCTTCTTTTACATATTTGATTTCCACATTGCTCATTTTGAGTTTGAAACCGAACTGAATGTTTTTATTAATCCCCAGCGAAGACAAATGATGGCAATGTCACCAAAGGAAATACTAATGTGAAAGATCTCCTTTAAGTCAGCAGCTTATTGTCTGGGACCATAGTTCTTGAGTGGAAAAGAGGAATTCAAATAGTAGTTGCACTAACTTTGCTGGTGCAGAGTTGACAACTCTTATCTGATGTTATTGCTTTGTCTTCAGTGTTCCAAAGTATGATGTAAAAATCATTGATCTCCATGGAAACTAGCAGGTACCCCCACGTCAATTTACAAGTAAGATCTTTGCATGGGACTATAAACCGGGACAAGGGAGCTTTTTTCTCTCACACACCTGGGATACTGTCCTGAGGAAGTTGGACTGCAGATGGCGCTGTCATCCTGCCTCCACCAGTAAGAAGACAGCGCCAAAACCCTTATAAATCAGCCGACCGGACACGTCACAGCAACATCACGTGACCACTCTGAGGAAGACCACTCGTGAGCAGTCGAAATTGTCAGGTATGAAAACAAACTCTTGGTCTGAAAAAAGAACCTAATAACATATAGATCTTTGCAGAGAAAACCCTGCTCAAGGTAACAATTCAAAAATTTTGAGCAATAAAAACATCCCCAAAATAATTAAAATGATTGATTGATATGCTTAATACCGCCATAATATGCAAGCAGAGCAAAAACCTCAAAACATCAAGAGAAAAATGTCCATAGCTCTCACAAAACAATGCTTTTTGTTAATGAAATTGCTGCACATCACATCAGGTTTGTGAAGTTGTAGTATACTGTTTTGTATCACGCTTTTTTATATTTATAAAAAATGGCCATGTGGGAGCGTGGATGATGTAGGTTTTGTGGGGCTGAGCATTGAACAGAATCTTACAGCTGTATGAATAGTTCAAATAGGGTCCGGGAGAAATCTCTGGATTACTCTAACTTGCATGGAAGACTCTTTAAACATCTTCAGGCATGTTTTTGATGAGGGAACACTTTTATAACATGATAGAAAGCTCATAAAAGTTGATTTTGCATTGATGTTCGAAGAAAGTCCAGTAACACAGACATAAATGCATATTGCCTATAACAAATTTCATAGAGAAATAAAGGCTTGTAGTGGATGCTCGATCAAAAATTTCTAGTCTCTCCAATAACAATCTCGCATTTTGAAAGCAATAAACCACAATTTACTAGAGTGACATGAAATCATTGACTATAATCTTGTTTTGTGTTAATTCAGTATGCATTCTTATCTTAGACCAGTTGGGGGCAGTGTTGACATGCGTAGCTCACTTTATGCCTCTCCACTGAACTCTTCACACACATTTGATGGATGATAAAGACAGCAGCAGCAGCAGCAGCAGCAGCACTGCTCAGGGCTGAATGGAGCCTCAAGCAAGATTTGATTTTCTCCCGGAACCTTTTTCATTTCATAGATACAAATAAATAATACCAGAATCATATTTATTACTGTAATATGCAATAAGTATGAACACTTCTATAGGCTAATGTAATCTACAATTGGCAGAAATTATTGCTTTTTAATGCGGTTTTGTATCAATTCCTGTCTCATTTTCCAGTTATGTTCTCCGTTCTTCACAGTGTGGTGGAGTGGCCATCTGGGCTGACAGCACAGACTCCCCGATGGGCCTGTCCCACAGCACCAGCTCTGATAAGGAGAAAATACAGTTTGGATGCCTGGATGTGTCTGGATGCACAATAATACTACTGAATTTATTTGTTTGTCTGTTCATATGTTTTCAAATGTGTTTTCATTTGAGAGTGTCTTGCTTTTGGGCGCAACTGCATTTTCTAGCCAGGCAGGGTTGGAATGGGTGACACTTCAGATGTAGGTGGAACGTTCAGCCCGCATTGTCATTGTCACCCCCAAAAAATTAAACTGAATACAAAATGATGATGAAAACAGAGCACCTTGACATGTTCTTCAAATAATAAATAAATAGATAAAAAGCTGCTGCTTAAAATTCTTGTAAGCTGCAATTCAACACAGGTCAACAATAATTGGATACTTTCTTATTAAGGAAAGGTAAATTCAAAAATCCGTGTAAGGTTTGCAGTAGTTTTTCTTATTTTTTAAATTTTTTTTCTGTTAGTATCAGATTTGAAATAAATTCCTTCCTCAGACCAATAACATCACAGAGACTTTCCATGATTATATTTTGTAATAGGAAACAGAATCACTTGACCCAGAGTCAGTGATTTCCCAGATGAGACATACAACCTCAATTGTTTTGTCAAGTTCCCAAAATAGAGAAAGGGAGAAATAAGGTGACCTTGTGTTCTGGTTTAAGATGAAATCTCAGTACTGTTTAGAAACCCTACACTTTTAGTTTTTTATTTTTAATGTACTAATAAACTCTTAAATTAGCACTTCTACTCAATTTAAGCCATGTTCTTGCAATGCCTTTAAAAATGTCATATGTTGCTTTTCTGGTGTGCGGTCCGTCACCTGCTCATTTCCATGAAGATGTTGAAAAAAAAAAAAAAAGTGATAAACATGTACTCCTATTGTGGGTGGTGTCGCTCCTCCACAGATTTGAACTGTAACTTAGCCTGGTGGGGTAAAATGCTTCTCTCCATGGTAGCATATGCTTAACCAAAATATTTATGCACTGCGTCTTTATAGGACCAAAGGAAGTAGTAGAGTTTTCCGGTTCAAGTTTTATCCCTCATCCTCTTCATCCACATTTCTTCCACTTCCATCAGTCTTCTTCTACTTCCATAAGTCAATATATTTCTGGTTTCTTTGAGACTGCTTTAAGACATATTCAAAACTAAACGCATATGCTGAAAGATGATTTTCTTGAAATTCGGTGGAGCTTGTAACAAAAGTCATTAGCAGAAACAACATTGGAAAAGTGTGTTAAACAAAGTGCCATTACTCTCATTTTTAATAGCCTTGAGCTGTTTACTGAGCTCAAGAGCAAAAAGGAATTAATAAAGCATCCCCAACACAAAATGGCATTTCATTTGAACATATATTCTCAAAGCTGTGATCACTTTGCAGTCCTTGTGTCAGTTTGGATGTTTGTTGTATGTTCCACTGTGCTTTGGGCATTGAACAGGAGTCTGAAGGCTGTCATGGTGCTAACAACATGGAACCATGCTTCAAAGCTGAGGTTTTTCTAGCTATAATATTTAAATGAGTTGTCAGGAATCAGGTCCGTAGGCACTTGCTACCTCCAGTACGAATGCTTCCATGTTTGTAGAAATCAGGATCATGCGTCAAAACATTATGTGTTATTGTCGTAATCTGTCATTTTATGTGAATTTATCCCTAGAGATGCATCAGCCAAATCAGGAGTGAAAAGTAAACAGAAGAACCATGGCAGTACAGTACAGAACAGAAATACAGAAATACAATGTTACATACATTTATTACAAATCACAAACTCCAAATAAGGTCATTAGCATCATAAATAACTGTTAATTAACATTGGTATTCTGAGGTGTAATGACTTGATCTTGTCAAGATCAGGCAGTAGTCAGGCAGGAACTGGTTGAGTAAATATATAAGAGATCTTCATTGACTATCCTTTATGTTCCCATGAGGAATTAGAGAGAGTCTTGTGAAAGTAAATCAATAGGAGATCACACTGAGGACAACAATGGATGGAAAATCACTGACAACATGTTTAAAACTTCAATGAACTTCAACAAACCTGAAATCAAAAGTAGTAGAAAAATAACTTGATTAAAAAAAAAAAAAAAGATAATTTCAGATTATAGTACTATTTTAAAGAGGGGCTCTTACACTGTATTAATTGTTAACACATAATAAACAAATATTTCAATCACCATGTTACCTTTGCCTGCTCCTCCTGCTCTCTCTTTAGAGTGTGTTTACGTCACAATCAAAGCCTGTTCCTTTAATCAAACTACTGCACATTGCATCAGGTTTGTGAAACTGTAGTATTGTATAGTTTTGTATTTTGCTCTGAAAACGAATGGTGCCTGGGAGAGATCAGAAGATTACTCAAACATGGATGGACAATGGCATGAAATTTAAAACCACATCAGACATGATTTAGATGAGGGAACAACATTGTAACATGGTAGAAAGCTCCAAAATATCAATTTTGCATAATCTTCTATTTTTAGACTAGCCACATAGCCTGTATAAAGAACAGGACTAAGAGAGTCAGACATCACCAACCGGGTTTGGTTCCAGCCAAATGAAGCTCATAAAGGCTACAGAATTTTTGCAGAATTCCATAATAGGGATTCTGACCACGAGTATCATGAGGAGTTAAAGCGGTAATGCCTCTTCTTGCTTTCACTTCTGGTTTAGCAGGGAGCAGACACGTAGCAATGCTGTCAGTCAAACCTGTTGCTAATACTAGCCGGACTGACCTCAGGGAAACAAGGAGTCTGATTCATTATTAATGTTAAAAAAAACAGCAGAATCACAGTTAACATGAACATTTTAGTGACAAGACTCACTGCAGCAGGGAGAAAGTGAAATGGAATCAGAGTTGATGGATCTAGAAGCAAACCGATGCTAATTTCTTATCTGGAATGCAGCAGCTAGCTGGTTAGCTATGTCCATTCATATATCCAGTGGTCAGCCATTAGCTTTGAGACATCATTAAACACAGCCTACCTTAAGTCAATGCTTTAGATCTTACAGTTTGATTTTAACACGCTATCTTTGTCTCGTTGTCCTCTGCATGACTTTTGAAATGTATTTTTTAACAAGGCGTGGCTAATTGACCATAGGGTTACTTTGGGACTATCAACTACGGGTACTCTCACCTGGAACTAGCCAGGTGGTACTGTGAAAAGGGTCTATTGTGCTTTCTGAGGTTAGCCACTAAAACCTGGCGGATTCACAACATCAAATCACCGCACGTACAGTATTTGAGCTAATTAGCCAACTGCCTTGATTATACCATTCTAATGAACGTTCAAAATGATGTTGTCAAAAGCTCTGCCTGGCCAAAACCGCATTATGCAACTCCTAAATGAGCTTTAATGAGCTATGAATAGACATTATGCTTTAGTGCGTATTCCACCAGAGTCTCTTAGCCAGAGCAGCATGAAGTATAGTTATTATTATGAACATGGAGGTCTACAGAGGATTCAGTGCCACTCCAAACAATGTAGTACCAGCTCAAAATGTGCACAGGGTGGAGACGAATGACGTTATAATCACACTACCAGCCAGTTAAACGATATGATTCATTAAAGCAGTAGTATTATGCAAATGACATTTCTTTTGAGCCTTCTACACTGTCATAACATTGTTCCCTTATCAAAAAAATACTTGAAGATGTTTTAACTGTCACCAAAGCATGTTTGAGTATTTTAACAATCTCTCCCTGGCCCTATTTGAACCCTCCTAGTTCGCTGTAAGATCCTGTCCGATGCTCTGCCCACAAGGTTATGTCACCCACTCTCCCACACGACTATTCTACATAAATATACACAAGCATGATACAAAACGATACACAACAACTTCACAAACCCGATGCAATATACGCAGCAGTTTCATAAGTGGGATGCACACTGTGTGAGCAAATGGAGGACAGACACAGACTCAGAGCATCAAAAACAACACATAATAATACATTGTTCTCAATGAATATAGCATTAAAAATAATAAACATAAATATGTTTAAAGTAACAAAAACAACCAAAGACTTGTCATATATGGTACTGTGACCTGCAGATCTGACCTGTTACATGTTGCAGGTGACGGACCTTCCACCAGAAAGGTACAGCGCACCTTTAGGAAGCAGTCTTAACATGAGAGATACTGCATCAACAATGTCAACATACCTGTCCCTCTAATGTAGAACGCATGTCTTTGCAGAGGCCTGTTTGAGTAAGTCTGTACTGTCCATGCGTTTTGTTTCACCATGACAACAGCACGTTTTATAGCTTTGGACCATGCTCCAAAGTCCTGGTTCAAGCATCAGGCAGGCATCCCCTGGAGTCCATCTTGTCTCACGTCTCTGATCTTATTTGTGTACTTGGGCTTTATTGGTCGGCACACTGTTTGTAGCTTGACTTTGAGTGACAACTTTGAGTTATTGAAGCAACGAGTCAACGCCAAAATGTTACATCCTTTACACCTCACTCACCGCGTTATTCACAGGGTAAAACAAAGTAAGAGGATGTCCTCAATGGTGATGGACAAGAAAATAACAAGTTGAGTTTTCCTGGTTTGAAACATAATAAATACAAACACTTGATGCTTCAAACGGTCTTCACAAAGTCTAATTTAGATGAACATTCTTGGATGACAGAATAATTGTGGAGTATGGATGACTAAACTTTAAACCTTATGTTCTCTTTTGTTTGGCTTGGTTACCCAATTATTTAAATCTGTGGCGTTAGTAAAGGATGAGAAGTAAGTTATCCAGACTTTCCCTACACTTGTACAGTAATCTCCTGTTATCAACCCATCTGTTGAAATGTTACTCCATGAGTGTGATCATTAGCAAGTTATTTCCTTTTTTCCTACAAATCAGTTAAAGAGGTTGAACCCAGCTGAAAATTTTGTTTGTCCCCATACATATACTGTGTGCTGTCTGCATGTAGTTATAACACATTTTATTCTCCATGAACCAAGAAGAGGTGTGATTAGCATGCTAGTTGTTAGAGATGGAAACACTCCACTCTGACATATGAAAGTTGTGAAAAGCAACTAATTATGTCTCTAAATGTAGAGATGACTGCAGTGAAACAGCTCATCGATGTAGCTCTCATAAAGTTATTAGGTTCGATTTTTCAAGATCAGCTAATTCACAAGTTTGCCATCTTGGATGCATTGAAAACATCTGAGCACTTAGGCTAATTTTGTTGATTACCTTTTATTCTAATGGCTCTTCAGTTTTGTGGAAATGTTGGAGAATAAAGAAAAAACTAAGATCTCCATGTTCTATAAAATGAAAATATTATTCTTTAAATTGCATACCAAAGTAAACTCATCTGAAGTACCACTAATGCAATTGCCCTTGGTGTTGCAGACTAATAAATATGTAAGTTCAATGCATTAATTTCACTTGTCCTTTGGCTTATTTATTTCTAATTAAAAGTGTGGAGGTTAAATTCTCTTGCTCTTTTATAACTCGCTCTTGTTTGTGTGGCCCTTGACTGAAACTGACAGATCCACAGTTAAAATAAATGACTAATCAGCGCAGGTAGAGACAAAGTGATGAGCCATCAGATCCATTTACATAATGGGACTTTGACAGGCTGGTGGCATGTTAAACAGCCTTGGCGGTGCTTGATATTCTGGCTGGCTCTCTGCTTGACGCTGACTACCCTCCTTCATCAGCTCCACAGGAAAACAATAGACTCTGAGGGGTGACAAGAGTGATCCAATCCACACAGCTGTTTCGGAGGATGCGCTCTCTCACACTAAAGCACATTTCAAAAAAGTTCCCCCATCTCTTACAGTGTGGAGCTCAGATTAACTTTATACAGCAAAATGGAAACAGGAAGTTGTTTAATTGTTTATTACTCCGAGTGTGTGGAGCTTAGCTAGCTTGTTAGTTAGCGGTAGGGGAGATAAAGGGCACTTTGCCCCACAGACAGAAACTCATTCATAAACAGAACTAATTCATTTAAAGTGGCTTGCAGTGGGTCACCTATTTACCTTATCCAATAATGAACCGCAATAAGTTTATAGCCTAAGTGTTTTTCACCTTTCAGAGGCCATAGCGGCAATGCTAAAAACAACTAGCATGTTACATGTGCATTTATTGATCTTTGGACAGTTAAATGCTTAAAAACCTGTGTAGAAGGCTGTATTTTTATCTGTGACACAACAAACTAGGCAAAATGCAATCAGATCATTGTTGCGCTCTCAGAGAAGAAAACATTGGTTTAATGGATTAATAAAACAAGCAGAAATTATGTAGAATACAGCTCCGGGTATGTTTTTGATGAGGGGACAACAGTATAAAAGAGTTAAAAGTTCAAAAAAGTCAATTTAGCTGAATACATGTCCTTTAAGCAGAGCAGTAGACTTTTATTTAGACTGTCACACATTAGATATGTTTTGAGCTTTTACTTGGCCATGTCAGGTTTTGGTCCCAAACTGCCTTCAAATGACAAAAGATGCTCCAAAATGGCCATCTGGGGTGGTCTGAGGTTGTTTGGGGACGTTTCCAGCCAGTTTTGAGCATTTTGAAAATTTGGTCAAATTTGAGCCGAAAGGACAATTTGAAAATACAATGGTCAGGAGCTCTGGGTAATGACCGAAAGGACAAGATCGTGGATACAAGCGCTCGAAATGAGTTTCCTTCGCAGGGTGGCTGGGCACTTCCTTAGAGATAGGGTGAGGAGCTCAGTCACATGGCTCGGAGTCCAGCTGCTCCTCCACGTCGAGAGGAGCCAGCTGAGGTGGCTCGTGCATCTGTTCAGGATGCCTCCTGGATGCCTCCATCTGGAGGTGTTCTGGGCATGTCCCACCGGGAGGAGGCCCCGGGGAAGACCCAGGACACGCTGGAGGGACTATGTCTCTCGGCTGGCCTGGGAACGCCTCAGGGTTCCCCCGGAAGAGCTGGAGGAAGTGTCTGGGGTCCCTGCTGGGAGTCTGCTAGGACTGCTGCTGGATGGAAAATTTGGTCAAATTTGAGCCGAAACGGCATTGCAGGTCCTGACGAAAAATGTCATTTTTGGCCATGTCAGGTTTCGGCCCCAAACTGCCTTCAAATGACAAAAGATGCTCCAATATGGCCATCTGGGGTGGTCTGAGGTTGTTTGGGGACGTTTCCAGCCAGTTTTGAGCATTTTGAAAATTTGTTGAAATTTGAGCTGAAACGACAGGGTCAAAAATGTCATTTTTGGCCATGTCAGGTTTCGGCCCCAAACTGCCTTCAAATGACAAAAGATGCTCCAATATGGCCATCTGGGGTGGTCTGAGGTTGTTTGGGACTATTTCAGGCCAGTTTTGAGCATTTGGAAAATTTGCTCAAATTTGAGCCGAAACGACGAAAAATGTCATTTTTGGCCATGTCAGCTTTTGGCCCCAAACTGCCTTCAAATGACAAAAGATGCTCCAATATGGCCATCTGGGGTGGTCTGAGGTTGTTTGGGGACGTTTCCAGCCAGTTTTGAGCATTTTGAAAATTTGGTCAAATTTGAGCCGGAAACGACGGGGTCAAAAATGTCATTTTTGGCCATGTCAGGTTTCAGGCCCCAAACTGCCTTCAAATGACAAAAGATGCTCCAAATGGCCATCTGGGGTGGTCTGAGGTTGTTTGGGGACATTTCCAGCCAGTTTTGAGCATTTTGAAAATTTGGTCAAATTTGAGCCGAAACGACAGGGTCAAAAATGTCATTTTTGGCCATGTCAGGTTTCGGCCCCAAACTGCCTTCAAATGACAAAAGATGCTCCAATATGGCCATCTGGGGTGGTCTGAGGTTGTTTGGGGACGTTTCCAGCCAGTTTTGAGCATTTGGAAAATTTGCTCAAATTTGAGCCAAAACGACGAAAAATGTCATTTTTGGCCATGTCAGGTTTCGGCCCCAAACTGCCTTCAAATGACAAAAGATGCTCCAATATGGCCATCTGGGGTGGTCTGAGGTTGTTTGGGGACATTTCCAGCCAGTTTTGAGCATTTTGAAAATTTGGTCAAATTTGAGCGGAAACGACAGGGTCAAAAATGTCATTTTTGGCCATGTCAGGTTTCAGCCCCAAACTGCCTTCAAATGACAAAAGATGCTCCAATATGGCCATCTGGGGTGGTCTGAGGTTGTTTGGGGACGTTTCCAGCCAGTTTTGAGCATTTTGAAAATTTGGTCAAATTTGAGCCGAAACGACAGGGTCAAAAATGTCATTTTTGGCCATGTCAGGTTTCGGCCCCAAACTGCCTTCAAATGACAAAAGATGCTCCAATATGGCCATCTGGGGTGGTCTGAGGTTGTTTGGGGACGTTTCCAGCCAGTTTTGAGCATTTTGAAAATTTGCTCAAATTTGAGCCGAAACGACGAAAAATGTCATTTTTGGCCATGTCAGGTTTCAGCCCCAAACTGCCTTCAAATGACAAAAGATGCTCCAATATGGCCATCTGGGGTGGTCTGAGGTTGTTTGGGGACATTTCCAGCCAGTTTTTGAGCATTTTGGAAAATTTGGTCAAATTTGAGCCAAAACGACAGGGTCAAAAATGTCATTTTTGGCCATGTCAGGTTTCGGCCCCAAACTGCCTTCAAATGACAAAAGATGCTCCAATATGGCCATCTGGGGTGGTCTGAGGTTGTTTGGGAATATTTCTGGCCAGTTTTGAGCATTTGGAAAATTTGCTCAAATTTGAGCCGAAACGACGAAAAGACGAAAAATGTCATTTTTGGCCATGTCAGGTTTCGGCCCCAAACTGCCTTCAAATGACAAAAGATGCTCCAATATGGCCATCTGGGGTGGTCTGAGGTTGTTTGGGGACATTTCCAGCCAGTTTTGAGCATTTTGAAAATTTGGTCAAATTTGAGCGGAAACGACGGGGTCAAAAATGTCAATTTTGGCCATGTCAGGTTTGGGCCCCAAACTGCCTTCAAATGACAAAAGATGCTCCAGTATGGCCATCTGGGGTGGTCTGAGGTTGTTTGGGGAGGTTTCCAGCCAGTTTTTAGCATTTTGAAAATTTGGTCAAATTTGAGCCGAAACGACAGGGTCAAAAATGTCATTTTTGGCCATGTCAGGTTTCGGCCCCAAACTGCCTTCAAATGACAAAAGATGCTCCAATATGGCCATCTGGGGTGGTCTGAGGTTGTTTGGGGACATTTCCAGCCAGTTTTGAGCATTTTGAAAATTTGGTCAAATTTGAGCCGGAAACGACAGGGTCAAAAATGTCATTTTTGGCCATGTCAGGTTTCGGCCCCAAACTGCCTTCAAATGACAAAAGATGCTCCAGTATGGCCATCTGGGATGGTCTGAGGTTGTTTGGGGACGTTTCCAGCCAGTTTTGAGCATTTGGAAAATTTGCTCAAATTTGAGCCGAAACGACAGGGTCAAAAATGTCATTTTTGGCCATGTCAGGTTTCGGCCCCAAACTGCCTTCAAATGACAAAAGATGCTCCAATATGGCCATCTGGGGTGGTCTGAGGTTGTTTGGGGACGTTTCCAGCCAGTTTTGAGCATTTGGAAAATTTTGTCAAATTTGAGCTGAAACGACAGGGTCAAAAATGTCATTTTTGGCCATGTCAGGTTTCGGCCCCAAACTGCCTTCAAATGACAAAAGATGCTCCAATATGGCCATCTGGGGTGGTCTGAGGTTGTTTGGGGACATTTCCGGCCAGTTTTGAGCATTTTGAAAATTTGCTCAAATTTGAGCCGAAACGACGAAAAATGTCATTTTTGGACATGTCAGCTTTTGGCCCCAAACTGCCTTCAAATGACAAAAGATGCTCCAAAATGGCCATCTGGGGTTGTCTGAGGTTGTTTGGGGACATTTCCAGCCAGTTTTGAGCATTTGGAAAATTTGGTCAAATTTGAGCCGAAATGACAAGGTCAAAAATCAAATTTTTGGCCATGTCAGGTTTCGGCCCCAAACTTCCTTCAAATGACAAAAGATGCTCCAATATGGCCATCTGGGGTGGTCTGAAGTTGTTTGATGACGTTTACAGCCAGTTTTCAGCATTTTGAAAATTTGGTCAAATTTGAGCCAAAACGACAGGGTCAAAAATGTCATTTTCGGCCATGTCAGGTTTCGGCCCCAAACTGCCTTCAAATGACAAAAGATGCTCCAATATGGCCATCTGGGGTGGTCTGAGGTTGTTTGGGGACGTTTCCAGCCAGTTTTGAGCATTTGGAAAATTTGTTGAAATTTGAGCCGAAACGACAGGGTCAAAAATGTCATTTTTGGCCATGTCAGGTTTCGGCCCCAAACTGCCTTCAAATGACAAAAGATGCTCCAGTATGACCATCTGGGATGGTCTGAGGTTGTTTGGAGATGTTTCCAGCCAGTTTTGAGCATTTGGAAAATTTGCTCAAATTTGAGCCGAAACGATGAAAAATGTCATTTTTGGCCATGTCAGATTTCAGCCCCAAACTGCCTTCAAATGACAAAAGATGCTCCAATATGGCCATCTGGGGTGGTCTGAGGTTGTTTGGGGAGGTTTCCAGCCAGTTTTGAGCATTTTGAAAATTTGTTGAAATTTGAGCCAAAACGACAGGGTCAAAAATGTCATTGTTTGGCCATGTCAGGTTTCGGCCCCAAACTGCCTTCAAATGACAAAAGATGCTCCAATATGGCCGTCTGGGGTGGTCTGAAGTTGTTTGATGACGTTTACAGCCAGTTTTCAGCATTTTGAAAATTTGGTCAAATTTGAGTCGAAACGACCGAAAAATGTCATTTTTGGCCATGTCAGCTTTCGGCCCCAAACTGCCTTCAAATGACAAAAGATGCTCCAATATGGCCATCTGGGGTGGTCTGAGGTTGTTTGGGGACGTTTCCAGCCAGTTTTGAGCATTTGGAAAATTTGCTCAAATTTGAGCCGAAACGACGAAAAATGTCATTTTTGGCCATGTCAGGTTTCGGCCCCAAACTGCCTTCAAATGACAAAAGATACTCCAATATGGCCATCTGGGGAGGTCTGAGGTTGTTTGGGGACATTTCCAGCCAGTTTTGAGCATTTTGAAAATTTTGTCAAATTTGAGCTGAAACGACAGGGTCAAAAATGTCATTTTTGGCCATGTCAGATTTCGACCCAAACTGCCTTCAAATGACAAAAGATGCTCCAATATGGCCATCTGGGGTGGTCTGAGGTTGTTTGGGGAGGGTTCCAGCCAGTTTTGAGCATTTGGAAAATTTGTTGAAATTTAAGCCAAAACGACAGGGTCAAAAATGTTATTTTTGGCCATGTCAGGTTTCAGCCCCAAACTGCCTTCAAATGACAAAAGATACTCCAATATGGCCATCTGGGGTGGTCTGAAGTTGTTTGATGACGTTTACAGCCAGTTTTGAGCATTTTGAAAATTTGGTCAAATTTGAGCCGAAACGACAGGGCCGGTCCTGACGAAAAATGTCATTTTTGGCCATGTCAGCTTTCGAACCCAAACTGCCTTCAAATGACAAAAGATGCTCCATTATGGCCATCTGGGGTGGTCTGAGGTTGTTTGGGGACGTTTCCAGCCAGTTTTCAGCATTTTGAAAATTTGGTCAAATTTGAGCCGAAACGACAGGGCCGGTCCTGACGAAAAATGTCATTTTTGGCCATGTCAGCTTTCGAACCCAAACTGCCTTCAAATGACAAAAGATGCTCCAATATGGCCATCTGAGGTGGTCTGAGGTTGTTTGGGGACGTTTCCAGCCAGTTTTCAGCATTTTGAAAATTTGGTCAAATTTGAGCCGAAACGACAGGGCCGGTCCTGACAAAAAATTTCATTGGTAACACTTTATTAAGGCAAAATAAGGTGTAGTTAATATAAAGCATGAACAGAGACTTAATTAATAATGAACAAAGACCTAATTCATAATGATTCACGCTTAGTAACTACTTTATTACTACCTGAATTAGCACTTCACTTGCATTTAATTCGCCTCTGCTGTAAAAAGTTACTCATAAATATTTCTTACTTAGCATTTATTAATGATTAGTAAGCCATGAGTGAATGATTTACTAATAATGCATTATTGTTTCTCTGGAATTTGATCAACCTTAACAAATGCTTAATAAAGCATAATTAGTCTTCACTTTTAAAAAACTCTCAAAAAGACTTTACAGATAACAGCAGCTAAATCGTTCTCTCATGGCTTACTAATCATTAATAAATGCTCAAATGTGTACTTAAATATACATTTGTAAATATGCAAATGGTTAGTTCATGAGTAATTAAGTAAGAAATACTTCTGAGTAACTATCTACAGCACGGGCGAATTAAGCGCAAGTGAAGTGCTAATTAAGGTAGTAATTAAGTAGTTACTAAGCGTGAATCATGATTAAGTTTTTGTTCATGCTGTATTAAGGCTAAATAAGGTGTAGTTATTATAAAGTGTTACCATTTAATTTCTGAAACTTCATTACTCATCATTGACACTCGTATTTTTGCAACTCACTGCTAAAATTCTTAATGTTTGGATGTCATCTGCATAACCTCTATATCTATGTCTTCCACCCAACTCTCTTGTTATTATTTTTATTCTTAAAACTTTATCCTTTTGCATCTTTGCAAGTCAGCAGTGTCATAAATGCAATAAAATTCAAATGCAGAGAGATAAGGAGAGTCAAATTTGTAACAGAGAGCTATGCCAAAGGGTCAAAACAGTAACATAAAAGGAAAAGTGGCTCTTGTAGAATGAATAGATCTGTGTATGAGGCTTTGCTCCATATTATCAGTAGTGTAGGATGTGATGAGTCAGGGAGCAGCTGGGTGCACCACGGTACGCTCAATGCTGTCTGACGGAGCACAAGATTGGACTGCTATTTAAATACAACTTTATATTGAAGGAACCACTTAACCCACCAATTAGCACAGATGACATGACTGATCCCAGGGCAAGAAGGCTCACATGGGTTTCCCTTTAATAAATGTAGTAATAATAGGAAGAGAGTTCAATTCTGGGGTCCAATTCTGGAGGTGGTGCTTGATCTACATGTTTCCATGAAAAGTGAAAGATAATGCCATACTTCGGAACCTCCTCCATGGAGATAGTGACTTTTTACACCATATGGTGGAATATTATAGCCAAAGGAACAATACTAGTATCGCCAAGGAGAAAAGCAGGAGGAAGCCCTCCTCCTGGCCTGCAGAGTAGTGGGCATGTGGACCCATCTCCAGATCTTCAGAGGAAGACTTGGTCACGACTAATTTTAATTGGAGGAGTTTACCTGTTGTGTGTGTTTGGGTTAATGAGGGAAACCGGAGTGCCTGCAGGAAATGCTCCAAGACACAGTGAGACACACGCAAGTCTGCACACCCATGCCACCATCATGCTGTGATCATGAAAGTTATTATAGAACAAGGTGAAACAAAGACTGAGTATGCAAAATTGAAATGAAGTGATTGAGAGATCTTGAGGAAGTGAAACTCTTGAGCTAACATTAGTAGACTTTTGTTGTCTATCTTAAGAAATTTGCTTGTGCATATGTATAGTCATTCATTTTTCTAATCTATGTTGTAATATTTCCTCATCAAAAGTGTGCCCAGATTTTTGTATTTTGTCTCATTCATACAAAAATTTAGTTCTTCTCTCAAACAGAGGTGCTCCACTGTGTTTTTAAAGTCCATACAGATGGATAATATCAATATTCAATAATTTTGCTATCTCTTCTTACTACCATCTCTACATTATTCAAACATATGTGAATGAGGTGACACTGTTCTAACACACCTTATAGCTCACAAGAGTCAATTTTGTGTAATATAGGACTTTAAGGAGTTCATATTTTTTACAAAGATGCCCAGAGTTTTTACATAGAACTACACCGACCAAAATGCCGCTACATGGATTTTGAAAGTTATGATGGATGAGAGAATTTAACAACTACATTATATTTCCAGAAGACCAGATGGAGCATAATATGGACTTTAATGCGTTCTGTGAGTAAACCCAAACACTGTAGTGAGTGACAAGCAGCATATGTCCGGACTTCCTCAATCTTCACTGGTGGGTCTGGGATTGGCTGACAGTGATGGAGCAGACCGCTGTTTTATGGCCCATGTTTATCATTGTTACACACAATGACAAGAGCAGAGATCTGTTTGTCTTTGCCAGCTTTGACTGTGACTAATACAAACAAAATGTGCTGACTTTTGGAAGGCTCCATGCACTGATGCTGCCTCAGTCTGCCTGCCATGTGAGTGATGCGAGAGGAGCTCCTGGAGGTGTCAGCAGGCCAATGTCCACGCTACTACACACAATGGAACTGTACTGTGTTTTCAAAGGTAACAACCAAACATGAAGACTTTTAGGATACTTATTTTGCCCTTTTGAACTATGCCAGCTCAAGTCTGTATTGATACTTTGGAGTGACACCATTCCGGGTTTTTTTCTACGTGTGATTCTATGGTGGAATGTTCAATAGAAATAGTTCAGTGGACACAATACCAGGGTGACCAGATTTTCAAAATAAAAAAAAAACATACCGGGACATCCCTGATTTGGGTTGGTTGGTAATAATAGAATTGTGAAATTAATGTGTAATTAAGGAAAATTGTTCTGGACTCGGCACTAATGTGACTCAATATACTTAAAATTTCTTTGTGTTTTGGTAATTTTTAAGCAGCTTTTCTGTATTTAACTTAAATGACAATGTATGTCTCTCTTTACTGTTGGCAGTTATCAGATTGGTGAAAAATAGAGATACCTGGAACATTTCTTTTATAAAACTGGGAAAAATTACTGGTTTTGGATAGAGTTGCTGGGACAGGGGACACAGGGCTGAAAACTGGACTTCCCCAGGTAAATAGGGACTTTTGGTCCCCCTATCCACACACATTAGTAAACACCGAAAAAAAAAAAAAAGTGTTTTTAAGTAGAAGAAAAAATATAACATGGATTAAAACAACACAATTTAGGAGGCTGTGATGAGTTTGATTTTTAGCAAAAATGATGATAGTAACTGAAAAATCAGTGCTTGCTTGCTTGTGACTGTAATTGTATGTGTGAGAGACTTATTTAAGTATAGATCATCTCACCTTTTGTAGTTTCAATTAAGTCAGCTCTTTCAGGTCAAATTGTGTCAACATAAAACTCAAAATAAAGTTAACTCACAAGGCTTTAGACTGAGCAGTACCTTCAGTTAGCATCACATCTCAGGAAATGTTGATCATCAGCTGCAAAATGTTAATAGTACTTGAAGGCCTTCAAAGCCTCAGTCAGGTCTTCGCTCCATACTTCGCAAACAGTTGTAAATACTTCCACTGCCTGCTGCATTGGGGTAGACTGATGGAAGCATTGCTGCCAATCTGCACCCTTGAATTAATATGTGTTGGTGTAATCACATTTTAAACATCATATAAAATAATCAAATCAGAAAATCTATAATGAACAACACTACACCATTCTAATGCTTTGTAAATTATAGGAAATATATTGAACATGATGATTCTTCAGTTAGCCAGTTTGCAGCCATCAATTTTAAATCTGTTATCTGTGGCTCTTTGAATGATAACTTTGTGTTCTCTTGAGGATTAGATGATCTCCTGTAGGGTGGGGACTTTCCTCTGTCAGCACATCATTATCATCTGTGCCTTCTTAGAGATGCAGACTGCTGATCAATCTTTACTATCAGGCCTGACTCAGAGTGATGCATTCTTTTGTCTCATCCTCTCTACTGCAATGCCAAATGGAAAAAAAAAACAAATTTTTCATGAATATACAAGCTATATTTTACTTAGGGGTTAAATTGTGTTTTTTGAAAACAAGGGATGATTTTAAGTGGTACCCAGCTCATACCTGCCTGTCAATGCCCAATCATGTCAGATGTTGAAAACCAGACAAGGCCAGGCCTGGTTAGTACTTTGAAAGGGAACCACTTAGCATGATTATGTTGTGTGCATGAGATTGGCAATCTCACTTCTATCATTCTGCCCCAAAGCAGCTGTGGCTAAAATAGTCACTTATAACCTCAATGAATAAGGAGATTAATTTTGCATTCTGCATCTTTCTTCTGAAGGGTCACATGATGTTGCGAGCTGTAAAGAGGATGAGACTCTGAGTCAGGCCTGACAGTAAAAACCTCAGACTGATGTGCATCTCCAGTTGCAGGTAGGCTGATGAGATGCTGATGATAACGAGGTGATGATGACAACATCATGTGACCTTTCAGACAAAGGTTAAGGTGTGAGTAAGCGACACTGGTCTGTTTTAAAGAACATTTATTTGAGAATGAATAATCTTCTGTAAAGCACTTTGGGCGTCTTTAAAATCCAATGTATTATTATTTATTATTACTTAGTAAATGAATAAATCACTTTTTTTAAGGAGCACTGAATGATCATCTGTGCACAAAATGAATACCAAAGGTAAACATGCGCTTATAGAGTTTAGCACAGTCTTTTCTCCTGGGTCCTTGCAGATACCAGTCCTGCCCCATCACATGCCCTATCAAGCTGACGGAGAGCCACAGCAGATAAGATGGCACTGATGAGAATAGTCCAGGAGCCGGTAAACAACCATTTGTAGACAGTTGGAGGACATTTTGCTGAGGCGAGTGAAAAGGGAAGTGCACTGGTTTGGCCGGATGCTATAAAAGAATGAATGATTGTCCCGAGCTTACACTGTGATACAAGCGACATCGCCTTGGCAGCCTCTGCAAAGGAGGGTCACAGATCTTATCTACAACAGTGTATCAATATAAAAGAGAGAGAATGACCCTAAAAACAGTCAAATGTGCCTTGGGCCTTTAGAGAAAAACAATACACAAACAGTATATGACAACACATATTTTTTTATTTAGTTTTTTATATATTTTTGAGTTTGTTTTCTAATAATATTATATTAATAGAGGTATTAATATTCCTGTGTTTGAAAAACAAGAACAAAGGGGTTCCTGCATACAAAGCTGTTCAGGGTGACATTTTGAACACAGATTGTTAACACAGAAGGAACTGGATATAAAGCAATGAAGCATTATGGGACTTATGACTGGACACACAAAAGGTATATTATTATAGATATGGTTGGAAGAAACTAAAATTGTTCACCACAATGTGAGATGTTCTGGTATCTTTAAACTATACCGCTACACCCATACTTCTTGAACTTGAATTTTTTTTTCATTATATTCCTCTGATGTAAATGTATTTTTGATTGACAGAGAACAATTTTATTTAAGAAGGCAAAAATGGGACAAAACCAGTAATTTTCTTTTTAACTTTAAGACATAAAAGCACTCTTCTCCCATCAGCACCATTAGAACATGAACATGTGCAGGAAATACTAACTTCATCTGAAATGTCTGTAATACCACTTAATCTGTTGCCTTTTGAATTATAAACTGTTTCTTAATGGCTGATATTTTAAGAAACTCCTTTCATCATTTGATTTAGTTCATTTTCTCAGTCTCTTAATCTGACACTTTTTTCTTGCTATAAAACCCCAAGTTATACAGAAATAAGGCACAATAGAGAGAGAGTCTGGTAAGGACAAAGTAAAGATGGCTGTCAATGTTGCAAGTATATATGGTAAGAGAATTCACAATGAAAAATTCTTTATGTAACATTAACATATGGGAACTAACATGACTTTATGTAAAGACACTGTGCAACCATGTTTGGCAAACATCACAACATCCATCAAAGTATTACTGTAAACTGATATAACTAATAATAATGCAGTAGGTTCAATAGAAGCTTCTTTTTGTTGCATATGTTAAAATATTAAACGACCATATTACACTATTTTCTGATCTATGCCATAAATTTGTTTCCTCATCAAAACCATACATGGAGTTGTGGTTTGTTTCATTCACACATGTTTAACACACAAATCCTGCATATTTGGATGTGTTCTTCCACCTTGTGATGTCATGTGGTAATACAGGAAGTGCTCCACTAAGTTTTTAAACTCTACACACCTTCACTAGAATAATTTGGATAATTTCAGCCCTGGAATTGCCTCTCTATTGAACTAAAGGTAAAAGGTAGCTGTTAATTTGAAAACTATTATTACTACTACTACATGACATCACAAGGTTGAACATTTTGGCATTTTGGGCTTTGGAATATAAACAGATTGATAATAAAGAATTACTCTAATATTTGTGAATGAAACAAAACATTTTTTTTGATGAGGTAACAACATTCTGCTTAAAACTCACAAGAGTCAATTTAGCAAAATATAGGTCCTTGAAAATATAAAATAACTACCTTTGCAAAAACAAAACTGCTAAGTATTAAGTTCTGAAAATTACATTATATTTGCCATGTATTTCTCTCTCAAATTATGTATTGTAAAATGTCTGGTAGGCTAAGTGAAAGAACAAAGCAAAACTGTCTCCCAATAAATATCTGTTAAAATAGCCCACTGCACCACAAACGTTTTTTTAAGGTCTGGGCAGTGAGGTATAAAATTGGCAAGTAGGTGGCAGGATTGATCAAATGGGATCTCCAGTAAGATGAAGTCATTGGAGCTTGCCATTCCACTTAATCTAAAATGACAGCAGTGCCTTGTGTCAGCTGATCACACACTGTGCCCCGCAGACACACACACAGATTCTAAACTGGAGAGAACATTAGCAAGATGAATAGTATGAACTGTTTTTAAAGGGCCCATATTATACTATTGTCTGATCTATGATATAATGTTGTTTCCTTATCAAAAACATACCCGGAGTTGAGCTTTGGAGATGCAGACAGACTTATAATAAAGATTTTCTCAAACATGTGTGAATGAATCAAAGCAACTCCAGGTATGTTTTTGATGTGGTAACATCATTCTAACATGAGTCAGTTTTGTGTATTATAGGACCTTCAATAATCACTCAAACTTGTATGTGACCAAAAACACAGAACTAGAAATAGAACTGAAATATAATGGTGAGTAGTCTAACCTGTCATGTGCACTATAATCCCTGAATCCAGTGATGGTTTGCCTCTGACTGGTAAACAGCCAGCTCACACAAAGTTCAGTCGCCTGCTCAACTGTGAAATGGACTTCAATTTGCTCGTAATTATTGCATAATGAGCCGAGCGCATTCCATACAGGAACCCTACAATCATATTGAATTAATTAAACTTTTAATTAGCCAATCACCAAACAACATTATGTATGCTGAAATGGTCTAGTCTCCACAGAGGTCCATCTCAAAGTTGCTCTGTCTGTTGAAATGTGTTTGTAGATAGTTTGGGGCAAAAGAACACCTGGAGCCCCCAGTCTGCTGTTTTAAACATGGACCTGAACGACTGTAGTAAATGCTGCTTTACTGTCACACTTTGAAATGAGTTTGTAACACAACTTTGCAAGCGTAAAAGAAATCAAACCGTGATGATTTCTTAAGTAATTGGTTCTGAAGCGCTTTTTGGCTTCTTCAGTTCTGATATAAAAACCTGCCAAAATCACTTGGAAACATTAAAGAGGGACATACTATGTAAAATAGAATATTTTGACCAACCAATATTTTACAAAGATGACAATACTTTACAAAAATGAATGGATCTCGAACCACTGTCCCCCCAGATTCAATTAGCTCTGACTGACAGGCGGATTAACCAATCAGAGAAGCACATGGTCTGTTCATGTCAAAACCAACAATGGTAAGAAAGATTCAAACAGGATGAAAGACAGGCTAATCAGGCAATTATATTGGTGTTCTCTACCAATAAGATTACTCAGAGTAGTTTTTAATTGATTAAATCCTTGCATGTTTGAGCAGTTGTCCTGCATTTGGAAAATGTTTTGTTTTCACTTACGTCTCGGTCTCTCCATCCACTGCATATATAATATTTGACTACTTTTGCTTTTAGAGATTAGATGTTACCTTGGATGCTTGAATGCTATCTCATCAAATATTTAGTAAACATGACAGCTGTCTCTGCAAATCTCTTTCATTTTCTAACTTACGGCAAAAAATTATGATGAACCAATTGAGCTCTTAAAATGTACAAATTAGTTATTCCAGGTGTCATGTAAAAGTGTCATGTAAGAGTGTTTTTAACAACATTTTAAATGTGTTTGTGTCTCACCAGTTTGGCTAATGAGATCCCTGGTGAACTAGATTTGATAAAAATCTCCAAACAACAGCATTTGTAATTTATCTTGGGAATGTTTGCTCCACTCTGGTCTCAATTACAAGACGAAAACACCCAAAATGTCACTCAAAAAGTTTCAAAATGCAAACTTTCATCTGACCATTTCCTTCCTCATCCACTTTTATCTGATTCTTGCTACATGTCAACAGCAGAGCTGCAGAGGTGTTGTTAGTTGTTCTACATTCACGGTTAGTCCTTGTTTAGTCCTGGTTTAGACCTGAATCTGTACTGGGTTAGTCCTGGTTTAGACCTCGTATGGACTTTTTAAACATTTGGTCTTGGGATAAATGTTCTTTATTTTTGTGTTAGAATTTCAAAATACTCATATGTGAATCATTATATTTTGAAAAGTTTTCATCATTAAACCCTTTTGTGTTAAGTTTTCTTCAGCTGAGTTATGTCAGTACCGATAATTGCTCTTGTTTTATCTCACCTCTTGTTTCAAGTCTCCAACTTCTTGGTTGAAAATGATCATTCCACCTCCTTCTCTCTTGAACGGATTATGAAATGGCTGCTATTTCTTTTCATGTCTGTAACTTATAGATTTTTTATAACTATCAATAAAATATACTAAACATTTTTTCCCATAGACTTCAATGAAAGGAGGCTTCTTCTAGTGGACTGTTCTGCAGTATAAACAAAGATGGAGCCAATGCTTTAACTGTTATATAAACTTCTTAAACATTTTTATTTTCTTAAAACTTTCCCTATAATTCACTGAATTCTTCAAATATTGTTTTATTTTTTTAAACTCGAACTAGAATTATAACTCATTGTGTAAGAAGATACATGTCACTAGTTGTGCACTTATTCCAAAGCTGTGTTGATTTCATTGATATGGCATTCAAAATGCATTGAACTCTGAGGATCTGACTTTGAATCCTGCCCAGAACATGCTCTAGGCATAATACCCAGCGTGCCATGCTCTTCACAGCAAACATTAGTTATTTATTGGGCAAACAGAGAAACTAACTTAAAACCAACAGCCTCCACATGGTCAAGGGCTCAAGTCCTAAACTTGCACAGTATCTAGTTATCTACAGACAAAAACCACCTGACTACTACTATTACGTGTATGTGAAAGCAAACTCCTTATATTCAATGCAAAACCAAGCCATTTATCCAAGTGAGCTCATTTTGACAGCTCAAGATTTGACTCTTGTGACATATGGAAACTATGAATATTCTGACTGATATTTCTGTGTATACTTAGAGGCCTCTGAAGATGAAGTAAGTCATAGTGGAAATGTTTCTAACAGAGATATATTCTTTTCGTTCGTTTGAAACAATTACTCATTCTGCTTGCAAATGTGTCTCAGTGTGCCCCATACGTCTTTATAGTGCTCATTCTCTTCTATGGATCATTCACTCAGACTGAGCACAGGCTAGACTGGTGAAAACTGTAACTGTCAATAAAGCACCATGCATATATTTTACATGAAAAATCTATGTGTGAGATGGGAAATAGAACAGCAGACTAAATATAGACTAGGGAAAGTGGTGAGTGTAAGTCTCTGGTTAGAGTGAAGGCATATCTAAGATGCATTTTTGTATTTTTGTTTTGTTTTGTTTTTTGGTTTCATAATTTGTACAGCATAGCCCTAGTATTTTCTTTTGATGCATCTTGATTTCAAAAGTATAAAAAGTATTTATGTGTAGAGAGAATACCACCAATATGATTCACAAAGCCCAAGTTATAAACATGCTAAAGACTTCTAATGCTACAAATGTAGACACAGAAATTATCAGTACTATAAAAGTAAAAAAAAAAAAAACTTCTCTCCTCTGGAGAAGCAGCCAAAGTAAACAGGGCATTACGGAAAGATGCATGAATAAAGCATGACATGGTTAAAACAAGTTTTTCAATGCCCTTTTAACACCCAATTTCACCCAATCTTTAATGTATTTCATGGTGGCATTCTACACAGCGCAGGTCATATATTAACTAAAGCGTTGAGCCTTGACTGAATCATTCAGGAAAAAAAAAAATCTGAGACATGTATTAGAACTGACTTTGTGATGCTGGGGATGGTTTATGGAGAGTTTTGGCCCCAAGCAACAAGAGCTATCAAAATTCATTAGATCCCTTTTAATTAAAGGTCAGTGCGGTGTATTTCTCAAGAGATAAATTATGGGGTGAAGTGTCCCTGTTCGGGGCTTCATTATTTTTACAGAGGTTAGATGACGTGTACATTTTCTTAAAATACTACTTTTACCTTACTTCGTTTTCTTAAAGCAGTCTTATTCTGCAAATTTGACTTTTCAGAGCTTTTAACCATGTTATAGTTGACTCCTGTCACCATTTACGCACCCCAAGTTCTATTTGGAGTGATTCACACATGTTTGAGCAGTCTTGCTAGCGTGATTTGTTGCTCTCCACTGCAGGTTTATGGCAACGGCTCCCATTTGGCACTGGAGTTATCTAATGCGAAAATCAGCTGATTTGTTTCTTTTATTAAGTTGTTTTAGATGAATATTGCAATTTAAAATGACCCATGAATGTCATATATTAGTACTATACAGGAGACACAAACACAATCTTTAATATTTTATCTCTTCATTCACTGTGCAATTAATCTACATTCTAATTATTTCAAAGCACTGTACATGATTTTTACTGTCCATCTATGGGAAAGTTAATTTTCAACTGTTGGCAGTTGACCAAAGTTATCATCTTAGCATCTTAATTATTCACTGCATTGAGATCATAAGCAAAGTGGAGTTTTGCTGTCAGTGTAAAACTAGCAAGCTAACGTGCTCTTCCTGATTATCTGAGAATAAAATACTGTATAATTAAATGCAGACAGCACACAGTGCATATATTTTGATACAGTATATTTTGGCAGACATGCGATTGTTGAAAGCTTATGTCATATTTTTTGTTAGCAATGTCACAAAAATAGCAGGAAAGTCGCAGCTTGTTCTGAGAGATTTGATTAAGAGAATGTTACACCTTAATGGAGTTGGCTTCTAGGTTACAGCTTGTTCCTCGAAATCAATTAAGAAGAAATTACTTTGTTTTTGTTAATTACCAAAAAGAGAAAAATGAAGAAGAAAAAATGTGCAAAAACACGATGAAGATGTTGATGAAGACGAGGACACATTAGGTGGAATGACAGTTGGCTCTTTGTGTTGTTGTTGGTGTGGCAGCGTGTTTACTTCACTTAGCCCCTGAACAGCCATAATCAAGTGATTAGGGCTCAGCTCAGCCCCTATTAGCGGCTAATGTGCACACTGATCCCAGCTGTGATATTACTGGGTCAGTGAAAGGGCACTGCAAAGGCAAACATGGCACTTAAAGGCAGCTTATGGGCACCACACTGTTGGCTACAACTGAGGAATGAAATGCAACACTCAAATTGGACCTAAAATGACTACTACATTAATGTGTTGCATAATTTTAAGCTGATCCAAAACAATGATTTGGTTTAGATGCACTTTGTAGTTTTTCTAGTCTTATTGATCTTGCATTTATTCAATTCCACAAAAAAAAAAAAAAAAAAAGGTGGAGGTGTCACCTGCTTGTCTCCATGGTGATGGATAGGTTTAATGCCATACTGTGTAACATGCAATGAAATAACATCTCCATGGAAACAGCTGGTACAGCACCCTCCACCATAAAAGCACATAGCACATTTAAGATTCTGTCAACACAAAAATGTATTAAATAGTAGGCCTCTGTAAAAAGATATGATATTTTGCAGTCACATCTTGTAGGGGTAGGGTGACCAGAACTTCAAAATAAAAAACTGGGACATCCCTGGGTTTTTGGTGGTTGGTAATAACAAAATTGTGAAACGAGTGCATAATTAAGGAAAATGTTCTACAGAGACCCTTCATGACTAACATGTGAATCAGTATAGTCACATTTTCTTTGTGTTTTGGTCATTTTTAAGTAGATTTTTTTTATTTAATTTACCTAAACAAATGACAATGTGTGCCTCTTTTGGATAAATCTGCTGGGACAGAGGACACAGGGCTCAAAACTGAGACTGTCCCGGGTAAATAGGGATGTCTGGTCTTGTATCCTTAAAGGGGCAGTTCGGAATTTTGGACATAGGGCCTCATTTCCTAAGTTAGCCCGAGTGTTGGAGACATGTGGAGACACTTTTTAAAATATTCCATCCAGTCCTTGTATTTGCTGAGGTCGCTGCTGCTAGGCTAGCACATGACAATGGCCATAGTTAGCTTGCCACTAAAAACACTTACCCACCCACTTACCTACCCTTAGTCTTACCCACTCCACAAAACACCTGAAGCAAATCTATTATTATGCCAGACTGTCACTGTGAATGTCTGATTTGATAAAATAATTTTAGAAGTAAAACCAACCTTGCATTTCAAGGATGTTTGTCTGAGCAACAACAGCAATTTGTACATCCTGATAGAAAGCTTGGCAGTGGTGGACTGATATATGAGAAAATAGTCCCTTAACATGTGACAATTCATGCGATGCAAGGTTAGTTTTATTTCAAACATTATTCTGTCAACACATTCACATCGACAGTCTGGTGTGATAATAGTTTTGCTTTGTGGGTGCTTTGTGAAGAGGGTAAGACTGTTTTTAGTGGCAGGCTAACAGTGGCCATTGACATGCACTAGCCTAGCACCATTGACCTCTGCATATACAACATTAAAGGGATAGTTCGGATTTTTTTACATAAATCTGTATGGCATCCCCGTCATCAGTGTTGTGCATTCACACCGACTTACCCCCGAAAGCGTCCGGTGAGCTGAGATACTGGCCCGTTTTGGTGCTGAGGAAAGTAGTTCGGCAAGTTGTGTGGGGACTGTATACTAAAGCGTTTTTCTTCTCAAAGCAATATGTGTTCAAAAGAGTGATACATTTGCATCACAAAACCATCGTCGCCAAAAAAAGTCAGATCTCATAATCGCTTGGCGCTATTTTCTCTCCGTACGTACCACTGCGCGCGGCCGCCAGGTGACAGCTGCGCGCGGATCCATCAATTTCTTCAGTTGTTCGGCAGTGTTTACATGCGCAGCCGCCAGGCGAGAGAGCTAACGAGAGAGCTAGAGCCATAAGTATATGAGCTTGTATAAGATACATATGAATATATCTAAAAAATGGTGCGAACTCTTGATTATCCAGGCTGTAACAACAAAAATCTGGCTGAATCTCCACGCACATTTCACTGTTTTCCTGTCACGGACTTTGCGCTGAGGAAACTTTGGCTTCTTGCCTTTGGCTTCAATGTGGAAACCAAACCAGGTAAGAACGAAGAAGTGCCGCTACGTTTACAAGAGAACAGACTCAAGAATCAGCTGTAACTCTGTGTGCAGTAAATCACTCAGTGTCATATCACCAGTGAAGCTTCTACAAAACGTAACTTTATAAGTCGACTGTTATTACTATTGTAAATGTCGCGTACACTATTGGTAGCAGCTACGTGGACGTGTGGATGATTCTATGTTTCTATTAGTCGTCCATGCTTCAGTCACAGTGGAGGCTCTATGTTCGCTGTATACGAGTTTATAAATGACGTGATGGTGATTGTGGTTCACTCGGTCTCTCACGGCTCCAGCTTCAACTTGTACCACTTCTCTGTCTTTTCTCTCTTCTCTCTGCCCGTTCTAACTCCATCTGGTGAAATTCGGCATCAGTATATTCGGGTTCACAAAGATCTCCCCTTGGGTTTGTGGTAAAGACAAAGTCTTTATTGTCGGTGTCATAATCAGACATGTTGTCGCTAACATTCCGAGCAGTAAACAAAGTGAACCAGGCTCATATACTTATGGCTCTAGCTCTCTCGTTAGCTCTCTCGCGTGGCGGCGGTCTGCGCATGTAAACACTGCCGAACAACTGAAGAAAGTGATGGATCCGCGCGCAGCTGTCACCTGGCGGCCGCGCGCAGTGGTACGTACGGAGAGAAAATAGCGCCAAGCGATTATGAGATCTGACTTTTTTGGCGACGATGGTTTTGTGATGCAAATGTATCACTCTTTTGAACAAATATTGCTCTGAGAAGAAAAACGCTTTAGTATACAGTCCCCACACAACTTGCCGAACTACTTTCCTCAGCACCAAAACGGGCCAGTATCTCGGCTCACCGGACGCTTTCGGGGGGTAAGTCGGTGTGGATGCACAACACTGATGACGGGGATGCCATACAGATTTATGTCAAAAAATCCGAACTATCCCTTTAAAAAGAGTGTCTACACACGTCTCCAACACTGGCTCGGAACTGTCCCTTTAAGTTGAAATGTTCAACAGTTACCATAGTGACACAATGCACGCATTAGTAAACACTAACAAAAGAGTTTTAAGACATCTCAAAATGTGAGAGACTAATCTGTGCACTAATCAGCTCACCTGTTGTAATTCCAACTAAATCAGCTCTTTCTGGTGAGAGTGTGTTAATATATTCATCAAATTAAAGTGTAGTAAGAGCTTCTGAGTAGTTAGCATAAGCCACTGCAGGGAAAGTTCAGTTCTAATAAATCTAACAGTTCCTCTTAAATGTTATGTTATGTTATTGACTTTGATCCAGCTGACCTCTCTGTGATCATTTGCTTTTACCTGGGCTCTGGTGAAATTTCTCTTTGGAATTCCTCTATAATATTTTCAAATAGGCAACCCAGTTAAAAAGTCTAGACTTGTATTTACCCTTGACTTCTTTTTCATCCGTCTATTTGCTGTTCCATTTTGCAGCAAAGACTACAGCTGAAAAAGACAACAGCATGTGGAGGAAGTGATGTCATAACAATTAAATCCACTCGTATGACTAATATAAATGTTTCAGTGTTATTTGACAGTCCCATGCATTATTAATGTGTCTCTACTCAAATGTTGCCCCAAACTAAAGTGCAGTTTGAATGAAAATAAAAAGAAAAGAAAAAGTGCTTTAAATGTCCTTTACCTGCACATGTCCAGGTCAGATTTAATCGGTTCATTTTGGATTCGAGTCAGCTCCTCCCAGCTCTGGCCCCCGCTGGACCAGCCTTGTTAATTACTTGCAATTATTGTGTACCCGAGCGTGCAAAGAGGATCCCTTCGCCCATGTATTATTGACCTTGGCTAACGCGTCCTCTGTCACTCCTTCTGTCTGCTCTCAAAACGCTTGTCCCATTAAGATGTTGTTAAATGTTGCTGATTTATCGCAGCAGAATGACATAAAAGCTGCTTCAATGATACGCATAATCCTGGGGTTTTAGTAGACCTCCATAGTGCCAGTGGGACACAATAATGTTTTTGTCAAAAGAACAATAAAAGGTTAAAATACAGCCCATAAAATCTAACCCATCCAGGCTAAAATTGCCCCAGTCCACATTCATTTCATCAGCTCCTCCAGTGGACCTGGGGCATAAAAACACAGCAACAATCAAATTCTTTAAACTACCAGGCAGCCCAAAAGGCGTAATAAGCAGCAAACAGGGACATGTGTATACACTGTGGGCAGAGCTCCTCACTCTGCTGCACTGGTTGGGCTTACATACTGACCTGACACGGGATCATTTCAGGATGCTGTGATCAAAACATGGCCTCTGGACTCTACACTTGTACAGCCAAAACACCTGCACAGGAGACAAAAGCACAGGCTCAGCACCAGTGCACCACTAACTTTTCCCAAGTGACTTTTGCACTCTGCCTTCATTCTGACCTGCACATTCTGCCCCCAGTGCCCCCAGTCAGTTTTCCCAGTCAGTGCCCCCATCAGGCTGGTCCCGTCCTTGCCCTCTCCACCTCCACAGCAGCCCATGCCACACTTGCATGCCGCCTTCCTGTGGTGCTCTACCTCTGTACTGTCCCTGTCCCGAATCGCTTCCTCTCGTTTTTTCTCATAGTGAACACCATAGTGCAGGTGCTGATTGTGGGCTGCGAGAATAGAGCCAAAGCAGTCACGTGGATGGAAACTAGTCAACATGCAACAGCTTAATAAAATGAAAATAATAATAAGAACCATAAAACATACTGCTAACCAAAACTAGGTTCAAATAGTATCGAAAAGAGATCACTAAATGTGTCAAACTTGCATGGATGACATACAAAACCTCTTCAAGTATGTGTAATAAGAGAACGTTATAACATGGCAGAAAGGTCCAAAAATTGTCAGTTTTGCATAATACCCCATCCTGTTGTCCCTGTGGTTCTAAACAGTTCCCCCTTGGTTCAATGGACCATCTATGTCTTCCACCTAATTTTCACCTCTGAAAAGTTCCTTGCCATGTCTCCAAAGTGTGCATTTGAACAAGTCTACATTTGCATACACACACAGGTAAGAAGCGGAAAGTAATTTCAACTCTGAAATGTATGCTATTTACCTGTGAATAATACTTTGAATTGACTGGAAGATTTGCGGCTTTTATGACACAGAGTGGCCAAAGAATAAAGGCCTGTAGGAGGATTGCTCATCGAATTGGACAAAGAAATTATTATTTTTATTTTTTTTCAGAGGAGGACGGCTGGGTGGGGACATCTGGAGAGAATAGGAGAATGTTTGAAAGAAGCAAAGAAGCTGCACTTTGCTGTGGTGGGAGGGTTTATTGTTAAAGGACAATCCTATCAGCCAAGTGAGAGAGTGAAATAAATTGTGCAATATGGAACTGAATGTTATGAAAAGTTGATTTGAAATGAGAAGTGTATTAAATAAAAATAAAAACTGAAGTACTGGACTAATGGTAAAAGGTAGCTGTTAACTTAAACTACCGCTTCATGACATCACAAGATGGAACAGAGCTTTTTGATGTTTGGAAATATAGACAGATTAATAATAAATTGTTACTTAAACATGTGAATGAAACAAAACACAAATCTGGGTATATTTTTGATGCGGTAACAAAGCAGGATAGAGCCAAAGCAGTCACATGGATGGAAACTAGTCAACATGCAATAGCTTACTAAATGTAAATAATAATAAGAAACATAAATCATACTGCTAACCAAAACTAGGTTCAAATAGTACTGAGACAAGATCACTAAATTTGTCAAACTTGCATGACTTAAAGCTCAGCTGCATCAATTTTATGTTACATAGGACCTTTAACATTTCCTGACCTAACAACAGAGCAGTTCATAAAGAACATAGATTAGTACATTGATTTGTTTTTTTTTTGCATAACACATCTCAAAAACACCAGAAACCTATCCTCAAAAACATTTCAACCACAAAGTTCGGCACTCTTGAGATATTACTGTCTGAATTGCTACATTTCACACAATAGCTGTTAATGAATGCCGCAGCTGTTATTACTGCACCCTTCACATAGTCCTGAACCATTGTATTCATAGAAACTGAACATCTCCTATAGCAGAAATATGTATTTAACCCACTAACAGTTCAATATAACGCAATCAGTGGCTATTGTGTCTGAGCAAACAATGCCAAAGGCTGCAATGCAAAAATCACACCATCGTACACAAAGAAAAACAAACACATTTACGACTGAAAGGACAGTTTGTTGAGAATTCTAAGTAATGAAGATGGCCTTTATAATATCAAAAGTAATGGAGAAAAAGAATGCTAATGTTGGCCTTATCTTTGGGGATCTTGGTGGCACTTATTTCAACTTATTAGCTGTATAGTGCACATGAAACAAGATGGCTCATTATAGGAGGCATATAATATTAATTGGGGTGTAGCTTGTGTGCCATTGTAAACACTGCTTTGAAGATACTGCATTATATAGGCCCAGAGTGCATAGTGTCTAAAGTTAGCGATGGTACAAACGAGATGAGAGTTAATAATATTGCTAAAATTAATACTGATACAGTGTCCATAATACGCTATTTTCTGATCTACGTTATAATATTCAGACATGTTTAACACACAAGCTCTGAATATTTAGGCTGACTTCTCTCAAACAGAAAATACTCTGTTCCACCTTGTGATGTCGTGTGGTAATATAGAAAGTGCTTCACTGTGTTTTTAGACTCCATGCACCTTGATTAGAATCATTTGGATGATTTCAGCCAGTCTGTTTAACTAAAGGTAAAAGGTAACTGTTAACATGAAAACTACTGCTTCATGACATTACACAGTGCAACAGATCAGTCCAATGAGGTTAATTTGGTCTTCCAGTAATTGATGTAATTAGGTGGAAGAGAACATTTTTAGTTTTGGAGATGTAGGTAGACTCAAGGGCTACTCAAACATGTGTGAACAAAACAAAACAAAACACAATTCCAGGTAGGTTTTTGATGCAGTAACATCATTAAAACCTAAAGAATCAATTTAGTATAAGATATTACCTTTAAAAAAAAACAATGTCAACATTTGCGAATATCATCATATCACTATGTACAGTATACAAGCAAACACATTTTCTTTCCACAAATTATCTTCTATTGTTTGTAGGAGCTGAAACAAGAGTGTTTCTATGAAGTACACATTACACACATTTTACTAGAGAATACGCTGTGCAGTAAATCCAGCATAACCATCTGTCTACAATAACTCCCTCTGACCATAAATACGTTTTTGTTTCTTGTTTGATAAACCACGCTGTTGTAGAAGTTTTACAAGTAGTTCGTACAATATTGATGAAAAAGCAGGAGACAATCTGGATGGTTTATGCTGTAGAACTTTATTACAAATCATTATGGCCAAGGGCAACTGAACACCCAACAACCTGCATAGTCACACATAGTGTAGTCTATCCACTTCCTGGTGATGCTCCTACATGAAGTGGTTTAAAGGCTCCATATTACATAATTTTTAAAACATCTTTTCCTCATCACAAACATACCTGGAGTTGTGTTTTGTTTCATTCACACGTTTAACTCACATACCCTATGTATTTAGGCTGAGTTCTTCTCTCATATAGAAAACACTCTGTTCCACCTTATGATGTCATGTGGTAATTGCAGGAAGTGCTCCATTGTGTTTTTAAACTCCATACACCTCCACTAGAATCATTTGGACAGTCAAAATTGGAATTGCTGATCTTTAGTGAACTAAAGGTAAAACTACCCCTGCATGACATCACAAGGTGGAACAGAACATTTTGAGCTTTGGAGATGTAGACAGACGTACAATAAAGGACTGCTCAAACATGTGTGAATGACACAAAGCACAATCCAGGTATGTTTTTGATGAGGAAACAGCATTCTAGGATCTCTTAAAGCTCACAAAAATACATTTTGTGTAATATAGGACCTTTAAGGACATGAAGTGGTTTAAGTAAGCTCTTTCTTGTGTCATACAGAAAAACATATTGAAGAATATACTGCAGGAGTATGAGTCAGAAGGCTATACATGAGACATCTAGATGCTATTCTGATACGATGTCTAGCTTGACAGTACAATAAATCTGCATACAGTTTGACCTGATAACATTAGTTATTTTCTAACATCCTCCATTGCCCCAACATACGAAGTGAAAACTATGTGAATTCTATCAATATACCACAATCACACTATGAATTTTATTTTATGTTTTAGATATAGTATACAAGTAAATTAAAGGAGACGTTCTATGCTTTACTTAGTAATAAACTATAACAGTAAATAAAAACGATCTAAAACAGCTTAGTAATAGACATGAGACCACTTCCTGTTTAAAGTGGAACTATACTCTAAATCTAATTTTCTTTGTTTCTAAAGTCTGTATTTTTATTTATTTTTTTTACTGGATTGTCTACTGCCCTTAGCCCTTAGCGATTTTAGTTCAAACTGTGTAAATTTGCAGCTTTGTGGTGAAAATAGTCTGATTAGAAACTGACTGTGTGCAGCCTCCAGTGGCTACTGCTGTTTCAAGTACTATTTGACATCACACAAACAAACATCTGGCTGACTCAGGGGCGGAGTTTAAAGTGTGGATGCTCAAAAGACCAATCAAACTGTCCTTACACTCCTGGACCCTGTCCTTCCTCTCCCTATCAATCTATGCTTTAGTCCTCCTGGTACTGCCCAAGTTTGCAAATTGTGGTTGCAAAATGTGGTTGTGGGTGATGTTTAGGTGATTAGTCCCACTTTAAAACTGCAGAGCTGACAGCATAGCCTTATGTGAAAATGTCTGAAAAAACAAAGTTATACACAAACCTTTCATTTAAATGTTTTTCATTGAACCCTGAATGGATTTGATTAGCCCAGTGTGTGATAGGTGCTGAAGTGGACTGCCTGGGCATGTCCTTACAGCTCCACTTGTGATACTCCCAAAGCAGAATGGGATTAGTCATGATATCTTCTATCTGAAAATGAGAGGGAGCGAAATCTTTACAAAGAATTTTTAATTAGACTTCTCAGAGAGCCGCTGTGGACACAATTACAGTAAATGAAAAAAGATTTATTATACAATGTGTTAAACTCTAGTAGTGCCCAAAATCATTATTCTCAATGAAAATCAAGTTTTTAATGGAAAGTGAATACATAATTGAAATTCTGGTGCAGTTTTAATTCACTTTGAGGAATAATTGCAATACATTAAGACACATTAAGACTAAATGGACCTAATGATCCAGCCTGAAGAAGCAGACGGTCGGAGGTCACAGATTCACTGAACATGAAATTTGTCTTTTATCTCATACCTAACAAATTACTTTCAACACAGTTTATAATGTTAACTTGGTTGACTGGTTACTTCCCATGTGAGCTTGGAAAACAAAAACAAAACAAAAAAATACTCAGTACTTTTTTTTTTTAATCATTTAAAGGTCCCAGTGCAAAATTAGGACCTTGTTATAATGCTAAAAACATATCTGGATTTGTGTAGAGTTTAATTTACACATTATGCATTACTAGGCTAAGATTCCAGGGCTGAAATGATCCAAAGTTTAAACACACAGTACAGCACATTCTGTATCACATGGTGAAAAACAGTGCTTTTTGTTTGATGAAGAAACAACATTATAATAAATCAGAAAAGAGCAGAATACATTTTTGTATTAGCTTTGCCCCAGTATGTAAAATAAGCTCTCAAAATGAAACCCATGTGTGCTGTCAAATGTAGTGTTTTATTGCACAAGAACCAGAAAGTTTTTTTGTTTTTTTTTGTTTTGTTTTTTAGATTTTGACCTCTGAAAGTTGTGAAAAGTCCTTATTAACTCATCATGGTGAATAATTAGGATGCTCAAAATGTGTTAGGAAAGTGAGGAATAACTTGGGACTGCTGCAAAGAGTTGAAACTGAACTTTTTTTTTTTTTTTATACAATTTGGACTTGTTAAAGTCACACTAAATACCATTTTCTTATGAATAAAAGTTGTATGTAGTGAATACCAACTTCATTTAATCACACTCATTCCATTTTAATGTGTCTCTGGGCGTTCCCATCAGCCGTAGTTTGGAATTCAACTGAAAATAAATCTTTAATTAATCCTTGAAATATCCCTGAGTCAGCAGAAACGTATTGTTAAAATGATAGCACTACAATACTACAATCTCCTGGCAGTGTTTGGGTTTGCTTGGAGCTGAGTATCCTCTCCTCCGAGGACTATCCCAAATGTGCAAACTTGTCTGGAAGTCCCATGGCAACTGGCCTAGATCATAACAACAAAATAAATAGAAATTATAGAGACGGAAGATGGAAACGATTGAAATATGGAGTTTAAGATTGAGTTTTAAAAGTTTGGGTGCAAATGAGGAACACTTACACATATAATAACTCCACTTCCAATAGCTGGTAAAACAAAGGTCTTAATAAACTATTTCATTTTGATAACTAAAGAGTTGCTATTATGCAACATCTACCTTTTGGAGCTTTCTACCATGCTATAACATTGTTCCCTCATCAAAAACATGCCTGGCAATGTTTTATATGTCATCCATGCATATAGGGATCTCTCCCGGGCCCTATTCTAACTCTAATTACAGTTAGCAGTACAATCATGTCAAACACTAAAAAAATAATACAGTCGTCCCTCACTATAACGTGGTTCACCTTTCACGGCCTTGCTGTTTTGCAGTTTGTTTGTTTGTTTTTTGTGCAATTTTACATGTTTTTTTTAAGCGTATAGGCGCACATTGTGTTTCTCCCCGTGTCTTGATTGGCTAAAGGAGTGTAGACCATTGTCAATCAGTCTTCTCCGTGCTGTGTCTCCTGTACAGTACAGAATGTGTTCATCTTGCCAAATTTACATATGCTGGATCGCTAGCAATGTGATTCTGAAGTGCTGTATGTTTGCAAGTTTTCTCCCTGACAAAACGCACAATGTCGATGAAATGTTCTGCACCGACAAAGGCTCCTGCGGTCCCACCCAAAAGGCAGAGGAAAATGCTAACCATCGCACAAAAAGTAGGACCTCTGGACATGTTAAAGGAAGGTAGAAGTTACACGGTTATATTGCATTACGGAATAAATTAATCTTTGATTCGTTACATAAAGAACGAGGAAAATAACAAGGACGACAGCAGCAATAAGTTTTAAGGAGGATGCAAAAAGGGTTGTAACTGTCCTGTCTGAGAAAAGCGCATAAAGTTTGTGGTGAGTTTTACAGCCTTAAAACATATAATTGTTAAAAATAAAGTGGACTACTTTGCAGATTTTGCCTATTGTGGGTTATTTTTAGAACATAACCCCCGTGATAAACGAGGGACCACTGTACACTATTTCATAAACTTGATGCAATTAGCAAAAAGCATGCAGATTAGGTTGTGATAGTGCTGAAAGGGAGTGACTTAGCATAGGGAGCAGCAGACAGGAGTCATAAACAAAACTGAAACATTTTGCTACATTGTTTTCTGCAAATATAGCATTTTCAAAACCCTAACCTTAATAAAAGATAAGACAACAATCTAAATGTGTTGTGTCAGCAATTTTAGCAATTCATACCTTAAAGAAGTGCAATGCCCCCTCTTTGAAGCCAGCCTTGTTGCTATAAAGTGATACTGAATGTATTTATGTAGCTACTAGCATGAATTAAAAATGAGCTCAGAGCAAGAGCTTTTATTTAACTTTAATTTACCTTTTATTGTTCCCATCGATTGCCGTTATGTGGCTGCATGGTTTTGTTTTAAATGGTGCAAGATTATCCAGATCTTTTTTAGTCCTCATCACATAGGCACTCTTCTGTTATGATATGTGAGTCAACCTGGTATATTTGTTTGCACTGTTTGCACCAGTAAAAATAATTAAAGATTGTGTGCCATTGTTTTATGTCTCTTTTCTCATGAATGAATGCTACTGATTGGCTACGAAGAACTCCAGGAATATTGTTATATTCCGTGGGCGAATTTCATGGCACAGGTGTTGAACTTTCTCTTCACCTTGAGCATAATTGACCAAAAACTGAAACAAAAATAGCGTGAAGTCTTTATGATGTAACAGTATGAAACAGCTAGCAGAAAAGTTAATAGTATTTTTCCTTGACAGCGTTGCGTCGACTTCATAGCCCTTTCATGTCCTGGCAGTGGTGGGTTCTATTTGACTGTGGCACACACAAAAACCTGACCAGTGTTTACAGAGCCTCCAAGTTTTTAAATGTAAAATACACAAATCACATCGAGCCCCAGAATATTGAAAAGCGGTGGAATAATTTTAACGGTTAGGCTATATAAGTTATGAATAATATTATGCATTACTTCAACAGCAAAAACACTCCAGTTTCAAATGATCTGCATTCAGGAATAGACTGACCTTGTTTTCTGTTATGTATAAAATTGGTAGGTACAATTTCAGGAAAGCTTTGTGACCTTGGGAAAGATATCTTCCTTGACCTATTAGGATTACATATAGAGTTTTAATTGCTACAGAAAATATTATGACAAATGATGATGAAGTACTGACACTGAACCCTAAAGCCTGATAACACTGTGATAAATAAAGAGCACATGACACAGGTGTATATGGCTGGCATAAAACACTCTGCTCTTAACCTACTGAAAGTAGAGGGTGCACTATAAAAACCTCTTCTTTACCTGACCCCTCCATCCTCTGACCTCACATCTGCTGAATGGTGCTCAGACGAAACATGAAAGTCTGGTTGTTGACTGTGGAACTTAAGGACAGCAGCTGAGTTGCATACAACTTTAATGCAACAATGATAAGGACGATCTGTTATGTGTTTGTGCACTGCTGTGGTGTTCACTACTAGTCACTAGTCAAAGGCTTGGGGTCTCAGTGTGGTGCAAAGACCACCTGCTTACTGGCAGGTGTACAGTTGTGGTCAGTGTGACAGATTTTCTTTAGGCAATGTAGCTTTATTGATGTAATTGCCTATAGGGACCTTTACGGTGTGTCCACCTCCCCTTTTGAGTGGCCCTTGACTGTTGCTGCTGAATGTACATTCACACTCAAAGAACATGAGTTGTGTGTGCTTGTGGCTGGAAGCCACAATGCTCTCTGTAGACACCATGGTCATATGTGTAAACTGACTAGTGGACACTGAATATGGATACAAAATGCAATTTACTGTGCTTTACAAAGCAGCAACTGCACAAAATAAATGATTGCATTTAAACCAGGATTTGTTCTTTCTGGGTGTAATACCCATGGCATTGTTGCTTTCTGCCTGAGTGGCTCTTAAACTCCATGCTCGCTCATTTTGCCACATGGGTAGTTTCTTAGTATCTTTTATGAATCAGAATTATTCAACACACACAAACACACAAACAGTCACTCTTCCATTGTCTGGCATGACTTAGAAGTGAATAAACATTGCCTGAAACAAATTTTACGTTTATGGTATACTTTTGAACAAAATATTCTTCAAGCCTTCAGAGCAAATGTACACTTATTGGTATGGGCAGAACCGAAGTACATTATATATCTTTTTCTGTGCAGGTTTTCTAAGTAACACCAGCCACTTGTTTTCTTTATAATCTAATATTCTGCACAATGGGAAAAGTAATGAAATATAAAATAAAGATTCAAAAAAAATACCCAAGTAAATAATTTAACAGGGATCTTTTAAACTCTCTCCTCTCTCTTCCTTCAGTGTGGGCGTATGTCAATCTTGTTTAGGGCCTCTATGTACATACTGTGTCTGGAAGATATTTGTCAGGATCTTCTTACCTCTTCAATCTGTCATGGTAGTTTTTTTTTTGTTTTTTTTTTTAAAGGGGCTGTTGACAGCCAATTACCTGCTCCATGGTGCAGACAATCGCCTGTTCTTAAAGGCGCTGTACCAGATTTTTGTTTCATAAAACACATGAAAAACACTTTTAAACATTTTAAAATGGTTTTATTATTCACTTTGATGAGCTTATAAGCACTTTTCACAACTCTCAGAAACCAGAGCGGAGTTTTGCCATCATGGTAAAACTAACAAAAATTGTCATGCTAACTGCACACTTCCTGATGATCAGACAATGGTTTGTAACTGGATGCACAGCTGATTTATTTTGAGCTCAAGAGCTGCTTATACAATATATTGCTTATATACATGGTTCCAGAGCAAGTTTTGCTAAATTACATGGAGAAATAAATCTGGTAAAGAGCCTGTAAACTAAAGAAGACATATTATGCTTTGAATTTGTTCACTGTAAATGTCAGTGTTGATCTAAACCAGTGAAATAAGAGAAAGTGCTCCTTTGACTTCCTCATAGTGGCCATAGGGGGTAAATGAAAACAGATTTTTTAAATAAAAATTAAATCCTCCATTGCAGGACAATAGAGCAATTACTTTAACATACATGAATCAATCACAGCATAACTTTGAGTAAGCTCATTGTAGCACTTATACAATGCCACAATAGTAGTAGTAATAACAATAGTAATGGTAATGGGCTAGATCAGAAGACAGGGTTCGGCTCGGAGGGAAGTGAGGTGTTTAATGACACACTTACACAAGATTGTAGTGCTTAGCTGTGGTGTTATTATTTACAGTGTACCAACAGACAGTATTTACAATATTTACAGATGTGCACATTTATGTGATTAAGTTCAGAGTCTATGAGGGATTCAATGCGTCATAGTCCTTAGTCCGAGTGCTAATGAGCAGCAGCAAAAGTTAATATAATCCACACGGAGGTCATGTGAAAGGCAAAAGAAAGAGTTTCGGAGATGGTTATGGTAAGGTGGGTTATTTCTAGCAGAGTCTATGAGTGGCCCAGTGCCCACAGCAGGGGGCAGTGGGTGTGCTAGTGTGTGTGTGTGGGTTGAGCGGCTGCTACGCCTCCTACCGCACCGGCAGATGCTTGCACTCTTAGTTTGATTCGGGCTCTAGGCCTTAGCTCGCCAGCCAGTGTCTGAGAGTCCAGTTTCTGGAGAGTCCAGTTTCAGAACCTGGCCTGTGCAAAACAGGACCAGCAGTGAGTAATACAATTATTTAGTACAACTAAGTCACTATAAAACATTTTTCCAAACATCATAACATTTTGTCATAATAAACCAGAATAATTATTCCATCCATGTACATGTACCAGTATTAGTCAATATCAAGAGTACTCCATGTGAAATATTTCCCATTAACAATAGGTAATATGTCATTTTAAATGATTTAAATTAACAATTTAACAGGATTATATAATAATCATAATCCATTGTCAATATTAGCACAAAACCGTGAATAAATTGCATTAGTCAGAATATATATACATATCGCCTTTAAAAGCGGTCATATAGAATAAATGCGAACAAGTGAGGCTAGCGCCAGCACGCGCTCACAGCTCCGTATTGAATGTATTATTCGGAGCGCTAGCATAGCATTGCATTAGCTCCACACGGCAACAAACAAAGTTCACTCACCAGTTCCACTTAGTTTAACCACATAGGATCACGACAGCACTTCGTCGTGAAGGCAAGAGGCATCTAGGGAAGTTGATGGCATAAGAGTTACTTTAATATACTTGCGAAACAGTGAGTTTTTAGAGCAATAATCTCCTACCTGCAGCAGCTCAGTCACACCCAGCCCCGACACAACACATGACTGAATGGGAGCAGGCGCGCGGCCATGTTTAAAGAGCTTGGCGCAATTAGTCTCGCGATATATGCATGAAGTCTCGAGATAGTTGAGAACAACGGCGGCCAAAATATTAGGTAGAGAGGGCCAGGAACAGAAAATACTTAGGTTAGATCATGATGAGCGAACACTGTTCCAACAAGGTTAAAAGCTCATAAAAGTCCATTTTGCATAATTTATTCCCTTTAAATCCCTGACAGGCCAAGATTTAACTGACTTAAAGTTGCCTCTAACTTTTTGAGAAGAGCAATTGACTTAATGTGATTGAGGCATATTTGTGCACCGAACAGACTTTTGCAGTTAGGATATCGAGTGGAAGCAGATGGCCCAGGCTCATTTAAAGTTGCAAGACTGGAAAACTCTGCGGGAAACCAACATGGCCTTAAAGGGACTCAACTTGCTTGGTCAGCTCCAGATCTGGCAACCCCAGTTTTGAGCCAGGACCACTGAAGTTCACTTTGGTCTCGTATTGTTTTGAAAGACCGACTGCTGTGATTGAAAAGGTAGACTTATTGGCCCACAAAATCAAAGGACAACTCCAAACCCAGTCTTTTAATACAGCGCAGTGCCAAGGAAAGGCTAGAGCCATCCCCGCAAAGGCTTTTGTGTGAAATTGCATCGCCGTCACCCCCCATGGACTTGAGTGGTGAAATTCAAGCCAGAGACTTGTTAGACTAAAATAAGTGGTTGTACACAAGACTTACTAAGAGTGGTAAAGTCAGAGAAAGTTGACAATTTTCACAGTGCAGTTTGTGGTCCATTCTTGCTCCCAGTGAGCAGAGCGGTCAAGCGTTCCCTGTACAAAAGCAAAAGTGGAGTATTTTTAGATGATGTTTCTGTGGCTGGAGCATGAGAGAAATGTCAGAGTTGTTTAGTAGTTAAGTTCTTTAGCTGCAATATAAGGCTATTACAGTTTATTTTGAGCTGTGTAATATATGTATGGGTTAGAGATTTGTGATTTTATTCTTCCAAAAATGTAATTGGACAAAATAATAACAACTTGTATATATATTGTTCATTTGTATCCTATGGGAAAAAAAAATCTGGAACATGTAAATTACAGAAAGTCTTAAATCTTAAATTGTAATATATGGTGTCAGAAGAAAATTATAAAAAGTGTGGTGACCAAGATGTGCATGCTTTTCTTGAGAGATACAAATGGTTTTATGTGATGTTTTGTAATTTTACTGTTTTGTATTGATTGTATTGGCTGCTACTTTAGCCATATTGCTCATGAAAAAGAGATACTGAATCTCAATAGAAATTCTGGGTTAAATAAAGGTTAAAAAAAAAAAAAAAAAAAAGTTATGCAATGAGTTACACAATAATGACAAACATATCCAGTAGTATCCAACATTATATCACTGGGATAACATTTATTGCATTTAAAATAACTTTTTTCACAGCTACTTTGTAGTCCAAACTCTCTACTGGCATGTACTCCAGAGTGTATTCCAATATATTCAAAAACTTAAAGTACCTACAGTATATCAGGTTAGACTTAGCCAGACTGGCGCCACCTAGTGCCTCCACTGAATTTCATTTCTCTCCAGCGACTAGGTCAGGAATCAGAATACACTAGATGGTTCGCAGAAACCCCGGAAGTGAGAGTTCAGGCACCAGCCAATCAGTGTAGAGCCATAAATTCTGTTTTGGCAATGATTCCTGAGATCGAGGATTTAAAGGTTGTATAGAGGATTTTCCAAGGAACGAGAAATCCAGCGACTGTTTGTCCTTTTTCAAATGTTGTGCATGCGTGAAACCACCCCCCCTCCCCTACAGCTCCCTACGTAGAAACGCCTCCTCCTTACGCCAGAAACAGGTTTGTTTCTAGAAAACAAGTACTCATCGCTGCACATGACTTGTAAACAACTAACTACAGTGTTGGTTAGGCAAGGCGGAGAAGTGAGGAGCGGGGGGAAGGGGTGCGTGGACATTTCGTGCGCGGAAAAGAAGTGAGGAGCAGGGGGAAGAGCGAAACGGGGAGCGGGGAGAGGAGAGGGGAGCGGTGTGCGGAGATTCCGTTTGCGGAGAAGAAGTGATGAGCAGGGAGAAGAGCAAAACGGGGAGTGGGGAGAGGAGCAGTAAGGGGTGCAGAGAAGGTTGCGCGGAGATTCAGTGCGAATGAAGCTACTACTACAACACGCAGCTGCAAGCGGGCTCTTTCTTTGCATTGAAAATTACGTTTTCAGACATAGGATATCGCATTCGTGTCCTGAAAAACGTTTGACTAGCTCTTGGAAATAAAGTACTTTTTCATAATAAGCAGAAGTTACCTGTCCAGAAGTAATTTGGTGACCAATGCATCAGTCTTTAGACCCTTCGTCTGCTTCAGTCGCGCCATCGCTGGAATGAATCTTCAAGAATCACCTTAGTTTGGCTTCGCTGCTTTTCCCCTTGTCTTCTTCTTTCAGCGACCTCAAAAACAGACTTTCTTTTGGGGCTAACTGCTCCTGGATTCTTGTCTGTCATTGCAACAAACTTTGTGCTAACTGCGAGGAAGATATAGGTCAAAAAAGCCACTAAGAACTGTTGCGTTTGTGGAGTAAACAGCGTCTGTGCGTCTGTGGACTGCGTGACAGGCGTACGTAAACCATGTAATGGCAGCGCGCAGGCAAGTCAGTTACACTAGAAATGTAGGGAGTTTGATTGACAGCCTATCAACTAACGGATAACAAGGCAGTCTCGTTATCTATTGGCAAATGTTTAGCTGGTCCCACCACGTCCAGAGTTGATGAATTTTTATTCTCTTTTTTTTGGTCATCATAATTACAAGGCTACTGCATCTCTATAATGCTATCATTGACAATTTGAAACAAAAAAAAATCCTCCATACAACCTTTAAAGCCAGAACAAAGAGAATGTTTAGTGAATTTTATCAAGGGGAAAGATGTTATTGCCCTTCTTCCTATATACCAGTTAGCCCTGTTAGTGGCACATTACATATGTCTGGACCAAACAGCAGTGATTGGTTAAATGAAAAAAAAAGTTCCCACCTACTGTTGAGTGAACAAATTCTAACGCTGCAAGGTCAGATGGTTTCTATGAAGTGAAACTCCCTGATGAATCAGGCTAGGTTAGACTCATTTCACTAAAATACAGTTAAGATCATTATATTTAAGATTTTTGCAAAAACATTTATGCTTTGGCCATCTTTGAGGTTTAAATTTTTACTTTCTGGTTGGAAACTGTGACAAAAATTACATACCAGCCATACCGGCTTGTAAAAGCCTGATCCCGTCAGATTTCAGAAGCTAAGCAGGCTGGGCCTGGGTAATACTTGGATGGGAGACTGCTAGGAATTCCAGGTGCCACAGTGGGGCGCCAGTGGCAAAAAAAAAAAAAAAACTGTCATTGTCTCGCTTCCGTCAGTCTGCCCCAGGGCAGCTGTGGCTACAGTAGTAACCTCCCACCACTGAGTGTGGAGTGACTGAATAATGAACCCCTTGAAAACGAGATGGTAACACATCTCAAGGGGCTTATCGTCCAAACAAATAAATTCAAATTCAAACTGTAAAGCGCTTTGGGTATCTTGAAAGGCACTATATAAATGGTATCAATCAATCAATCAAAATTGCTTCTTGGGTGGTGTATTAAGTCAAAATCAAAGAACCATAAAAATCTGTTATGTGCACTTTAAACATAATAGTTAAAGATGTCAAGAAGTCCACAAATAAAAAAGTGGCAAAGATACAGCCTTGACCAAAAACTGAAACATTTACTAATAAATCTACAGCAGTATTCCAATCTTCCATTCCAATATTTTTTTCAACAGCCCATAAATTTTACTCAGTTCTCTGAACAACATCCAAATGCACGCGTCCATGTCCATTCTTTTTTTCTTCTGGTACTTACAACAGCCCACAACAGCTCTGCCAGAGAAAATCCTTGCTCAATTTTTTACCCAAACACAAGCAATTCACCCATCTGTCCGCATGGTTTCTCATTCTGTCTTTCTCTTGCTCCACTTCGGTTACAGCGTACTACTTCTTTATCTTTATCTGCTGCCTTCACTGTTCCACAGGCTACATTATGAATTAGTAAAGGAGAAGAAAAAAATAACAAACTAATTAGGGACCTTCATCAGCGCCTTGTGCACATTGTAATTAGTTTTTTTCGTCCCCCTCAGAGACTCGTAATAATCCGGGTTTGTGTTTCCGCTTAGGAGCTACAGTATAGAATGAAGCACTATAAGAAAGTGAATTTGGAATGAGCTATGCGCCTTTCTCATTTAAATCCACACAGAAATAAGTTCCGGCTAAAATAAAAGACTAATGCGGGCTTTTTAAATGGTAATACAACACAATTGTTACGCTGGTGCTGGAATTAGAACAAATACAATTATCAAAGAGAGAAAAATCTGGAACATGCATGCAGAATAATGTTATGGCAAATACAGCAGGTTATTTAAAAGTTCGAGTGATTTCAATTGTCAAATTTCAAATGTTTATTTATGTACTTTATCGGGATAGTCCATGTTAATGAATATTGTAATCATGCAGGTTTGAAGTAATGGGCTCATTTCCATCAGTTTGAATTTTAAAAACATCGAGCTACGTGGATTAGAAAGTGCTGATATACACTGTCAGTCAAAAGTTTGGACACACCCTCTCATTCAGTTTTTTTCCATTTTCTACATTTTATATATATATACAGAAAACATCAAATATATAAAGCAAGATATAATGAATTATTTTGTAAGTGTAACTGAGTGATCCCTTATTAAACTACTCACAGAATCTGTTCTGGCATAAAAAAGGACAAAGGCAATATGGTATAAAATGTTACAGACCTCTATTTAATATTCTAGACATTTAAAAATACTCTAACAAATCATCCTTTGTAAATTACAATAAGTTAAAGTGCTAGTACTATGTAAACATGTGTTACGGCCCTGGGCCTTTAGTTCTAATTTGTTTTGTGTGATTTTGCCGAGCACTCCTGATTCCTGCTGTGGGAGCCCAGGTCCGTGATTGGTGGGGCATGGTTACGCCCACCTCACCTGCAGCCACCGCCCCCTTCTTAAGGATTACCAGCACATGTTCAGGGCCTTGGTGGCCAATATGCCATTTTGTGTTCATGTGTGTAGTTTAGTTTAGTTCTGTTTCGTGCCTTTTTTTGTTTTTATTTGGTCACTTGATTCTGTTGGGCTTATGTGGTTAAATTTGGGGAACTTTAGTTTAGCGTGTGTCCCTTTGTTAACCACTCATTTTGTGTAAGCCTGCGTGACCCCTTTTTTGGCACAAAACTCAGTTTATTCTGTTGTTCTGTTTCTTAGTTTAGGTTATTTTCTGTATATTTTAGTCTTTTGTTAATTTACCTTTACATTCCTGTTAATTAAACATTATTTCATTTATTCCATTTTACATCTTGGTTTTATTTTTGTTACTTCCCTGGTCCCTAGGGGTCATAACAACATGAATGCTATGCTAACTGGTAAGTGTGTGTGTGCTAAGGTATTTGAGGTATGCTTTGTTAAATTAAAGTGCATAGAGTTCCAGATAGTGAAAGGTCCTTGTGCTAAGGGGGCCAATCTGGGCTTGTGCTGACCCTGAGGCCTAACCTTGTATTGCTTTGAGAAACCTGGCCAGATATTGCACGTTCTCTCTAAGACCTCAGCTACTGTCCCACAACATTCAAATACAAATCAACACTAAGAATAAGAATAAAGGATAAAGAGCAAGAATAAAGCAGCATGGGACAATTTGTTACACAGGGAACAATAAATTTGCTTCAGGTAGGCCATTAGCAACCACCACCCCAGGTATACAACAAAAAACATTTACTGAAAATTTAGAAGAGGGAGGGGGGCACATTAGGAGTGGCTGCCTTCACAACCAAGTCCACACAGCACCTTGAATTCAGATTCAAGGTTTCTATACAGCAGACGTTCTCAGGAAAAACGGCTTTGCTACTTACATGCGCCACGTACATCTACGAGTTGAAAAACCCTGACTACCACCCTACGACGTGCGGACTCTTTTCTAATCGCTAATCAGTGACACTAGGAGCGACGCACAGGTGGATGATTTCACAAATGCCTTACGGTAGGAAAAATAACCTCTGCTAACTGCCCAGTTACAAAAGAATATAGAGTAAACATGTAGAAAAAAACACTGAATGAGAAAAAGTCCAAACTTTTGACGGGTATATCAGTGAGCAGCAGTTTTATTAACTTATTAAACAAATGAATGAATACATAAAAATGGAGCTTACAAATCTGTCCATGTATATATTTAGACCTGCATAACCCAATTAAATGAGAGTGCTTAGCCAATGTAAATGATTCACTTGCCTGATTCATTACATTTAGAAGTGTTAATTTGGTAAGTAAGTAGTTTATTTAACCTTGTGGCTCAGTGGGCGTGCCTCTGTACCAACCAATTACAAAACAACACCCCTGTGAACCCTCTTACAAACCAGAGTAGCTTCTCCAAACCAGTTCACTTGGCATTACCTCTAAACTCTCTTAATCTCTCCGGGGGTTCATGGGCATTTACCGATCAAAGCTGGCCTGATAAATGACCGATGTAGGCGCTAAGTCCTTGTGGCAAGTCACAGTTATCCATTGCCATCAGAGAGGCGTGCCCGGGCCCCAAAGCATCCCCTGAGAGGCCCTAAAGCAGCCCCGGCACCCCTCATCAATAATGGGAGCAGCTCAGTCTAGTCCTCAGTATTCAGACACATGGGGTAATCGCTCATGTCACCGTGGTAACGCACAGGGAGTGGATACAGTGATGGATCGTGATCATGCTCCTCTCCCGCCTCATACTGGCTCTGCTCCCGACGTTCAGCAGGTTTCCAGTCCTTCTCAGTCATTCCTCGGAGCTTCATCTTTCTCTATGATCGCATTCCTCATAGCCTGGCTTTTGTCCTGCTCGGTCAGATGTTGGCACACACATCAATCTGATAGTGAGAGCGTGGAACGGGGACATGTTTACAGTTCCAGTAAAGGGGAATGTGAATTATTCTACAGATAAAATTCAAATGCCTTATGTTAATGTTTTGTTACTTTGATATATTGTGGCCATATAAGAAGCCCGTCACATTGCCGGTTTTGATCCTTCCAGGGAACTAGACATGCGAGTTGTACTTTGAGGGTGCAGCAAATTTACTGAGGAGCAAATCAATGCATATGGGGTTGAAATGCGAGTTTAAAAAGTTACTATGCTCCAGCACGTGCAGCCAGTCATGAATTAATGCTAGTGCGACCTCTGCGGCTCAGTGAGTGAATTCTGGAGGTTCTGAGCTTTAACACAAGGCACTGTCTGTCTAGAAACAGGAAAACTCATTCTCAACATTCTCTTTCCAGTGTCAACTGCTGATACCGAATACCTCCATTAAATTATAATTTGAAGCATTCTGAGATGAGACGCATTTAAATATTTGAGTCAAAATGCAATATAGGATGAAAAACAGCTTCATGTTTATTATCGTAAATTCTGAACTATAAGCTGCTACTTTTTTCTCACACTTTGAACCCTGTGACTAAAAAAGCAATGCGGCTAATATATGGATGGCTTATTTGTTTGGCACATTGTCCATTCATATATATACAGTCTATGGTTTTGGCAAAACGGTGGATGCGGCCTGAGAAAGTGCCGCTGTCTGTGCGGTTAACAAAAGTTTTCAGAGGCAATAAAAGCAAATAGCCCGAACTTGAACATTTTCTTGAAAACGTCGACTTATATTCAGGTACGCCCTATATATGTAAAATTTTGGTTAAATTTAGCTGATGCGGCTTATATTCTGGTACCCTCAAGAGTCTGGAAAATACGTACACTGTTGGTTAAGCATTTCTTAACACTGATTGGAGACATTAAAATCACACATGTATTCACCATAAGAGCTGAGTTTTATATTTTTTCAAATAATGGTATGCAGTTTGAAGATCAAATGAAAAAGTAACTGTACCTGAATACAATTAGTCTAAATTAGTATTCAGCATTGTCAGTACATGTTTTCAGTTACTCCTCATTTGCAAAAAAAAAAAAAAAAGACTAAGGTGTCTTAAGTGAGCACAGTAATCACCTTTCTCACTTATGGCTTTTACATTTCCAGCTACTACATGCACTTTCAAACATTCAATAGAGATTAATTCCATATCAAGTAAAACACTGCAAGGACATTTTCACTTCCAGTTGCTCCTGTAAATAACCTTGAGGCATGAGACAGCAGATATAATCTCTATATGTCTTAACTCCAATTCCACAATCAATCCTACTGTACCAAACATGTACTAACACAAAAATCCATTCATTTCCCCTCAAGGACACCTTCCTGAGTGAGAAACATCCGCTCAATAATGTAACCACCAAAAATCATTTGTGAGAAGAAAATACTGCCGTTTAGATATTGGCTTTCTAATCTCGGGGGTTGTGCCGGCCCTTTAAGGCTAAAAACGTGTGACTGATGAGAGTGCTAGCTTTCTCTGATTTACACGGCTGTATTGATAGCCCATGCTTGATTAAGATGGTTTTGGGGGCCTGTGGTGGGAGACGTGCCATGAGCCAGTAAGGGCCAGGGGATGCACTTGGAGGAATTAGAAAAGTGGCGGTGTATGGCAGGTTGCAATTACAGAAATGATTCCCGCCAAGTGAGCACTACCAGGCCCGGTGTCTGTGGCATTTTCTCGGCCGGGACTACATCTGTGAAATAAGCGTGATTAAGTTCGCCATGACACTTTTCTCATAGCACTTTTCAATCAGCTAAAAGCAAGAATGACACCAGAAAGCTCTCAAGCATGCACAAGTCCGGTCCTCCTGTTGTTCAATTTCACGCAAGCAATCCCATTTATTCTAGGACCACAAAGTTCGCCTGCAGTATTAAATTAAATCACCAATGCAATTATAACAGTGTCTCTTTATTCTATTACTGGCAGTGAGTGCTCATGAGGAAGTAGTAGTTGTAAGTGTTTCATTTTTCTAATTAATACATAATACTTCCTTGTATCAAGCTGTATCAATACAGTATAACGTTAAAAAAAAATTAATTAAATTAACACAACAGAAATGAAGCAGAGAGAGGAATCATATTATATTCCTTACTTAAAGGTGCAGTATGAAACTTTCTTGATAGTTCTCCATAGTATAGAAAGTTCAACCTAAGTCATTATGGAGACGTTTTATCCCATACTCCCATACTGTACAATATTATAGCCTATTTCCATGGAAACAAACAGGAGGAGGCCCAAGCCAAATAGTTTTGGAGAGATGCCAACCTACTCACTTTAAGGACGCATGCTGTTTATACATTCATCTGTGCCATACATGCAAAAAAATAAATAAAATGTACACACTGTGGCTTTAAACAAGAAAATTACTTAATAAAATACAGGATGGTTTCAATCACACTTTGGTTTAGACAACTTTTAAAATTACTATCCCATTCATATTAACTGATTATTGTTGCTTTGAATTATTTGTTAAAACATTTAAACCTTAAGCTTTAAATTATAGGCCTGTGAGTTACAAGTTACAGGTCATATCTGTGGAGAGGAAACCCTTCTCACAGAAACACTGCCTACATTTCAAGGTGTTTTTAGCAGTAAAACACACAAGATAGATAGGTTGCTGTAGAGGGGAAGTAAAGAATAAAGCAACATCCATGGAGACAAGCAGATGGCAGACATCCCGCAATAAAAGTTACATACTGCACCTTTAAGAATAGTGCCTCTAGAATTTTTGACTTTGGTAGTGTCTGGGATAGGGTATTTGCATCTAAAAATTCTGAACACCAACAAATTAATTTAAAGGGGCCAAAATACATTATTTTCTGATCTATGTTATAATGTTATTTCCTCATCACAAATGCACCCAGAGTTGTGTTTTGGTTTATTCACACATGTTTAATGCACAAATCCTGCATATATAGGTGAGTTCTTCTCTCAAACAGAAAAACACCTTGTGATGTCATGCGGTAATACAGGAAGAGCTCCACTGTGTTTTGAAACTCCATACTTCACTAGAGTCATTTGGATGATTTCAGCCCTGGAATTGCCTTTCTCTACTGGACTAAAAATAAAAGGTATTTGTTAACTTGAAAAAAACCACATCATGACATCACAAGGTGAAATAGGGCATTTTGACCTTTCCACTTGATCCAGGATTACTAAAACATGTGAACTCCAGGTATGCTTTTTGACAACATTATAACGTGGTTTAAAGCACAAAGAGTCAATTTTGTGTAGTACAGGACCTTACAAAATATACAAAATATATCATCCTAAATACAGTGTAAACCCTAAATCAAAATAAACAACATGGATATTCCAAAGACTGATTCTATTTCCCCCATAATCCTTTTAGAGTCCACTGTTCCCCGCTGTGTGCCTGGTGTCTGTCTGTCTGTATGGGTTTCTTGTGGGAGCAGAGACATTGTATTTTGATTAGCCCAGCAAGCCAGAGGTCAATGCACCGCTCCACTGCCACCCCATCATGTGTGGTCACTAATGGGCCTTTCTGCATGACAAACAGCGCCATCAACGTCCAGTGTCCAGGAGGGCCCTTCATTAAGATGCACTGTCTGCAGTTTGAGCAGTTGGGCCCGGCTTGTTAGTTATGGAGCACTTTTTAGAGCACTTGTGGAGACTGAAGTCAATTAAAAATGCCAGGCGCTGATTAAAAGCCTGCGCAGACTGGGGTGGCAGTGAGGTTCTGTAATAGGTTCTGTAATAGGAAGTTACAATCGGTCACATACTGATACTTTGGTCCATTTCAAAAGCACCTCCTATTTTTCAAGTCAAGGTGCTCTTTAGAGTGAATGTTTGTGTGTGTACACTACCGTTCAAAAGTTCTAGAACACTCAAATGTTTCCAATTATTTATTGCAATTCAATTCGTGCTAGTCCAATGAATAGCTTGAAATGGTACAAAGGTAAGTACTGAATAGCCAGAGTTTAAACACAAGTACAAGCTCTGCCAAAACTACCTCAGGAAAAGATGGTAAACTTGAAAACTTGAAGTGGCCAGCACAGTCTCCAGATTCAAACCCCATCGAGCAGATTTTGGATGAACTGGACAGAAGAGTGAAAGCCAAGCAACCTACTAGTGCCACACATTTATGGGAACTTCTGCAACAGACTTGGGCATAACTTTCTGTGGAATATTTTATTTCTAGGATTCCATGATTTCTTTTTCAACTCAAATTACTTATTTGTTCTATGCTTTCATTTCAGACTGTAATGGCACAATAAACTGAATAATTTTCAGTCAAAAACTGGAAAAAGTGTGTTCTAAAACTTTTGATCAGTAGTGTTTATATGTATTTTTTTTTTATTATTTAGATGTCAGCATAGATTCCTTTAGTCGAGAATAAAAAAATAAAGCCACAGTACATACCTTATCAAAATTTTAATTAAAGTAAAAGAAATATGTTTTGAAATATAATTTTAACCTTTCCAAGATATCAGGCAGGTGATGTCACTGCCAAAAAGTTAAATATTGTACTTTTTTTGTCCATTTTACAGTGAAGAGAAGGGTTCTGCAGTGATCTTCTGGACACCTTCTCTACATGAAACCACTCTTTGAATACATTATACAGTGTCTTAAGACATTCAAGATGGTAAACTGCATACTTCTTAAAAATAAATAAATAAATAAAAAAATCCAGAATGATATTTCTTGTTTTTTTTTTTACTAGTCAATGACATTGTGCAGTCAGTTTTGTCATTTTTCAGTGCTTCATTCATTAATTCTACAGAAATTTACGACGTTTTTCAGTTTTCCTGATACTGATGGGCCCTGATTGGCTAATCCACCTGTCACTCACCCATCTGAAAACTGGGAGATATTCACCGGTGCCTAGACTCACATCTTCGTAAGATCAGAACTGAAATGTACATGCTTTACACACCACACACAATGCTAATTTAGTCTGTGTAATAATGACATCTCTTTGTACATGTTGTGAACACGAGTCTTATTCCAAGTGCAGACCGCAATGCCATTTCCTGTATAGGTGACATTTCACATGAAGCCATGTTACGTTTACACGCTTTCACACTTGTAGGAAATTGGAGCTGCCAGTCTTTGTGGTGGCTTACTGGCGTTGGTGTGATGTTGTTTAGCAAAAGAGCTGTCTGCATAATGTTTTCCACGACATTTGATTAAGAACAAGCCTTAAAAAGCACTTACAATAATAAACAATGACACTGGATTGTTACATTTCTTCCATTAACAAAATTGTTGAGGAAATTGTTCTTTTGGTGTTAATTCAGAGCTCTTCACAGTTGTAATGGATTTGCTTAAAAAGATCCATCTTTCACCACAGACCATGTGGCAACTGAAGATCTCAGTGTTGGCATGTCTTTATTGATAGTTATGTCTCAGAATGCATTAAGATTATTGCATTTTAACATATCTGAAAACAACAAGAATCAGGTAATGATCAGATTATTGGTTGAAGGACTTGCAGACAAAAGGGAGAGAGAAAGAATCCAACATGGCAGCATCCTGTGCATGGATAAAGACTGATATCTGGCAGTTCAAATATTGTGTCTTTAGTTGCTCCCTCCTGTCTACCGTCTTCTGTGACCCTGCTCCTGCACAGCGGTTGAGCCTCTGCGGTTATAAATGTGCGACTATTCTCTGTTATGCTAATGTTGTTAATGTGCAAATGTCAACAAATGCCAAAATTCCCTCTCGAACGTTTCTTTATCAACTGTTAATTTAGCAACACTGCCTGAGTTAATAAATTAAAATGCATTCTTAACGTTCCTAGGATTTATTACTTTATTGTAATGGCTCCCTGTGAGTTTCAGGATAGATTTTAAAGTTCTTTTACTGGTTTTTAAATGTCTTAATGGTCTTGGGCCTTCTTATCTTTCAGAACTGCTTTTACCTTACGAACCCTCGCGGACCCTGCGCTCCTCCGGCAACAGGCTCCTGGTCATTGGCTGTTTGGGTGTCTGTGATGTTTGGTTGTGTCGAGTCAGGGCAGCTGTGGGGGTTGGGTTGGTGGGTGGGTTGGAAATGTGGGTTTGTTTTTAATCTGTGTAAAGCACTTTGTGTTACATTTTTGTATGAAAAGTGCTTTATAAATAAAGTTTGATTGATTGATATTGAATCTTTACTGGAATATACTGGTCATAGTTTTTCCTGACTTGACATCTCAAATGGGCATCCCGAAATTACGTCATTCTGAGAGCTCTGACCTCCACGGGCAACTGAAATGCAGGATAACGGTGACAGTAGTAGCAGAAGTTTGTAGAGTGATCATCCTCTGGTTTGAAAGGTTGGAGGTTCAAATCCTGCTCTAGACATAAACATCATTGGTGGAGCTGTCAGATCCACTGACCCACAGGCTGACGGTGTGATTCCAACTCCCACAGTTTCACTTTGTAGAAACCGTCTGACCTAGAATTTGTTCAATCAATGGTAGGTGGATACTTTTTTTAATTTAACCAATCGCTGCTTTTTGTAATGCGCCGCTAATGGGGCTAAATGGTATATTAAGCTTTTCCTAAATCCCGTAGGAAGAAGGGCAATAACGTCTTTCCCCATGATGAAATTCTCTGAACATTCTCTTTGTTCCGGCTTTAAATCCTCAATCTCGGAAATCGTTGCCAACACAGAATGTATGGCTCTTCGCTCATTGGCTGGTGGGTTGGGGTTTTTGCGAACCATCTAATGTATTCCGATTCCTGACCTAGTCGGTGGAGAGGAAAGAAATTGAGCAGAGTTACTAGGTAACTCCAGCCTGGCTAGGGCAAGACACCACCTCGCCAGCAGTGTTTGTGTACCCTGGTGTATGAGTGTGTGTGTATGGGAGAGTGGTTGCCTTGAAAGTGGAAAAGTACCATATAAACATGTGGCCATTTACCATAATAGACAGACAGATACTTTATTAATCTAGGTGTCACGGCGGCAGTGTCAGTGGCAAAAATCTGTTGCTATCTCTTTAGGCAAGGCACTTCACCCACATTGCCTAGTGTGAATGTTGTGAGTGAGTGTTGTTTGTAATGGGCAGATTGGCAGCCTCACTTTGTCACTTCAGTCTACCCCAGGGAAGCTGTGGTTACAATAGTGTCTTACCCCCACCCAGTACAGAGGGAATAAATAATACATGAAATTGAAAAGCGACTTTGAGCATCTGGAAAAGAGATGCTTATTAACTGGTCCTCACCAAAGCACCATGAATGTCAACAAGCAGGAAATCACAATTAGCACAGAACACACACCTCTATTAGGCCCACACAGATCCACATGTTTTATACTAACATGCCATTACTGTGATTACTCACGTGGAGCCTACCTCCAGCCTCAGAGGGAGCAGCTAAATGGAGCAGGTCTCTCAGTCTAAAACACACCACACTTTTTATTTCCTCAAATCATTAGAAATCGTTGAGGTGATACCCTGTAAATTACAACTGATCAGTGAAAGGTCGACACCGGGATATGGGAGGTCTTCTTTAGCTCCAGGAGAACACTTCAAATGGGTGACACATAGGAAAGGGTGAGTGGACCATGGGTGCCTCCTGGATTAAGGTTAAGCTTAAACATTAGTGGGATCACAGGAGAGTATTTGGCTGCTCCACTCCTTACACTCCAATCTTCTCGGCTGGTTATGTTCTTAAAGAAACCAGCTCATGTGCTAGAAGCGACTAATAAACCAGGAAATGGAATAGTGTGAAATAAGGAAAGGATTGAAGAAAACAGTTAAGATCAAAATCAAAGTATTAAAAGCATGTTCTTTTCAATGTTTGTACATTTTGTGTCATAGTTTGGTATTAATGAAACACAAAAGAAGTTGTAGACCAAATAGTCTGATGATTGCCTGCATATATGATGACTTACACACACTAAACACTTGAGAAATCCATCCCCTAATGATGTTTTAAGGCCACCACACACTACAGGAGAATTTGACAGATTTTCACTGTGATTTGCTTCTCCCCGAGTGCCATGACCCAACTTTGTGTCCTCATGTGCAATTCTGAAGCTGCTGCAGTGTGACTCTGAGCTCCTCTGCCTGAGAATAACCACGAAACAACAGCAACGCTACAGCAAGAGTCATTAAAACATCGGGGGCAGAGGAGTGATGGACACAGAGGTGCAACACACAAACTCATTTATTACTCACCTCTCGTAAAGTGGTAAATTTAAAGGGCAGCATCTCATCCACATTGTCCATAGAAATTGCCCTCCACAAATAATGACACCAAGACCACAAAATCATGCTGTTAATCCAGTTTGAGGCAGAGCACGGATCAAGGTGAAGCTACACATTAGCGATCACTGACAGTAGCAAATTCCTAATCAGATGCACAATAACAGTTACTTACAAGTCCTATATATTTCACTTGACAGTTGTGAGCTTGAATAAGCTTTCACACGCAACCCTTTATAATTTGTCTACATCTACAAATCTCAAAATGCTCGGTTTCACCTTGTCATGTCATGAAGTAGTAGTTTTCAAGCTACCTTTTACCTTTAGTTCAGTAGAAATTGGCAATTCCAGATCTGAAATCATCCAGTTCATTTTAGTAAAGTGTATGGAATGGAGCACTTCCTATATTATCCCATGACATTACAAAGTGGAACACAGTGTTTATAGTTCAAGAGAAGAACTTAGCCTAAATATGCAGGGTTTGTGTGTTAAACATGTGTGAATATAACAAAACACATCTCAAGGTATGTTTGTGATGAGGAAAGAACATTACAGCATAAATTAGAAAACAGTGTAACATGGGATCTTTAGTATAGGTAGATTTAGATACCTTCAATTGTTTAAGTGCCACTTTTCAAAATGTGGCAATGAAACTTCCTATTGACTTTTACACAGACCCACAAATAACAGCCGGGAGTGCATTGTCAGACCAATCGCCGTGACGACCAGAGTGAAATGCAGATAGACTCAGTGGCAGACGTGTGTGATGCTTTCATTATCTTCTGATTACATTTCCCTTTACAAAGCAGTCTGATCCTGGCTGCCACATTTAAAGGGGCCTGGAGCAGTTTGAAGCAGGCTAAAGCCAAACGGAGCATTAACAGTCAGTAAACACCTCATTTGAAGGAGATACACCTTTTATCAAACCTAATCATAATTGTTTAGGATCTGAGGTCTGTTTAAATTTCATCATTGGGGAAATTGTGTTTACTACAAAGGTGACCCGAATCACAAGGTAAGTTCTGATCGCTGTACATAACAGGGAGGAACAGTGGGAGAGATAAAAAATGTTAACTAAATAAAGTTTGAACAAACCTTTGAATAATTTATTTGCATCAACATATTTCAAGGTCCTATATTACGTGAAACTGGCTCTTGTGAGCTTTAAGCTACTTTAGAATGTTGTTACCTCATCAAAAACATATCTGGAATTAAATGCTCAAAATAATCATTAAGCAGTGGTTTTCAAGTGAAGGTGTATGGACTGTAAAAAGAAAGTGGAGCACTTCCTGTATTACCTCATGACATCACCAGGTGAAACAGAGTGTTTTCTGTTATAGAGAAGAACATGCAGGGTTTGTGTGAATAAAACAAGACACAACTCCAGGTATATTTTTGATGAGGAAACATTACAACATAGAATTAAAACAGTGTAATATAGGCCCTTTAAGGAACAATATTATAAATTCACAAAATATACGTTGTTTACAGCAGACAATGGTCAAACATGTCAGACCTGGTACACATCTTGTATGTAAAAAGAGAAAAAAAAATCCACCAAAATTCTACAAGGAGATACAGTTTTCACAAGATAAAAGAAAAAAAAAAAAACACTACAGGATTCAGAACTGTCTTTCAATTTCTACCAGTCCAACTTCACTCTGTACAAGCCTGAACTTACCGTCCGTTACTCTTGATGCAACAATAGCTTTGGGGGGTATCGTGAATGTTTGATGATGTTGTTAAATCAACTCTGCAGAAAAGAATGGACCACCAAAATAAACCCAGAGGAATTATGTAAGTGCTGTGTCCAGGGAGTAAAACACTGCTCTGGCTATTATCTCTGTGGAGCATCCATTTTATATGTGCTCCTAAAACTAAACAATTCTGGGCTTCTTTTATCATTTTCTCCCTTTGGTGACTTAGCAGTGTATGTATCTCTTTAGTGTTTGGAATGTGTCAGGCATCACATGTGAGCTCAAAGCCAGTATTGAATGTATTTTTGTCTTAAAATCAAGTGTGATGACAGATTACAGATCGTAGGAAGAAGGTTATGGTTTGTTGACCTCATACTGAGACAGGGACAAAAATCAAACTTAGAACCTTACACTGTGGAAATAGACAACCAACCCGCTAGCTGCAGTGTTCCAAATAGGAAGTGAGAAGTGCATTTGTGGCTCCACAGACTCTGATTCCAATTCACTTTTTATTGGAAAACTGTCACCCCTCTTTCCTAAACTGCTGTCAGGCTCGTCATTTTGGTCTTAAACAGAATCATTAGAAAAAACACAATAATGAAACTGGCCTGGACAAAAATTATGGTACCCTTAACTTAATATTTTGTTACACAACCTTTTGAGGCAAACGTTGCAATCAAACGATTTCTGTAATGAGAATGAGACTTCTGCACTGGTCAACTGGTATTTTGGCCCACTTCTCGTAAGCAAACTGCTCTAGTTGTCTCAGGTTTGAAGGATGCCTTCTCCAGACAGCATGTTTCAGCTCCTTTCACCTTTTCAGTAGGATTGAGATCTGAGCTCAGAGAAGACCACTCCAGAACAGATTTAGAGATTTAACTTCCATTATCATGTTGGAAATCCCATGACCTATGACTGAGACCAAGTTTTTTAACACTAGACAACACATTTCATTTCAAAATACCTTGATAATCTTGACACTTCATTGTACCTTGCACAAATTCAAGACACCCTGTGCCAGATGCAGCAAAACAGCTCCAGAACATAACCAAGCCTCCTCCATGCTTCACAGTAGGGTTAGTGTTCTTTTCTTGGTCTGCTTCATTTTTGCATCTGTGAACATAGAGCTGACATGTCTTGCCAAAGAGCTCCAGTTTTGTCTCATCTGTCCAAAAGACATTCACCCAGAAGCTTTGTGGCTTGTCAATATGCACTGTGACAAATTCCAGTCCCACTTTTTTATGATTTGCTCTCAGCTGTGGTGTCCTCACATGAAGTCCACTTTGGCATAAGCAGTGATGGATGGTGCGATCTGACACTGATGTACCTTGCTCTTCAAGTTCACATTTCATTTTTTTGGATGTTGTTCTGGGCTCTTTGGTTACCATTTGTGTGATCCATCTCGTCAATTTGTCATAATTTTTTCTCGTGCAGCCACGTCCAGGGAGGTTGGCTACAGTCCTGTGGACCTTAAACATCTCAATAACATGTGCAGCTGTAACCACAAGAACATCAAGCTGCTTGTAGACGGTCTTATGGCCTTTCTCTTTAACCTGCTTGTCTACCATTTTCTTTCTAGTCTCCTGAGACAGTTCTCTTCTTCACTTTCTCTGGTCCATGTTCAGTGTTGTATCCATCATGTCTCCAAACAGCACAATGACAACATGTCCCTCTTTAAACAGACAGACTGACTGAGGACAAGTTTGAAGACACATGTGATGCAAATTAGAGGACACACCTAAGTTTAACACGTCCCTATTGTCCAATTACTTAAAGGTTGTATGGAGGATTTTTTTTGTTTCAAATTGTCAATGATAGCATTATAGAGGTGCAGTAGCCTTGTAATTATGATGACCAAAAAAAAGAGAATAAAAATTCATCAACTCTGGACGTGGTGGGGCTAAACATTTGCCAATAGATAACGACACTGCCTCGTTATCTGTTAGCTGACAGGCTGTCAATCAAACTCCCTACGTTTCTAGCGTAACTGACTTGCCTGCGCGCCGCCGGTACGTGGTTTACGTACGCCTGTCACGCAGTCCAGACGCAAGAAGCACAGACGCTGTTTATTCCACCAACGCAACAGTTCTTAGCGGCTTTTTTTGACCTATATCTTCCTCGCAGTTAGCACAAAGTTTGTTGCAATGGCGACAAGAATCCAGGAGCAGTTAGCCGCAAAAGAAAGTCTGTTTTTGAGATTGCTGAAAGAAGAAGACAAGGGGAAAAAGCAGCGAAGCCAAACTAAGGTGATTCTTGTAGATTCATTCCAGCGATGGCGCAACTGAAGCAGACGCAGGGTCTAAAGACTGACGCACTGGTCGCCAAATTACTCCTGGACAGGTAACTTCTGCTTATTATGAAAACGTACTTTATTTCCAAGAGCTAGTCAAACGTTTTTCAGGACACGAAAGCGATATCCTATGTCTGAAAACGTAATTTTCAAGGCAAAGAAAGAGTCCGCTTGCTGCTGCGTGTTGTAGCTAGTTCATTCGCACTGAATCTCCGTGCACTCTTCTCTGCACCCCTTTCCTGCTCCTGTCCCCGCTGCCCGTTCCGCTCTTCTCCCTGCTCCTCACTTCTCCAGGCACGGAATCTCCGCGCACCGCTCCCCTCTCCTCTCTCCTCTCCCCTCTCCTCTCTCCCTGCTCCGCTCTTCTCCCTGCTCCTCACTTCTCGTCCGCGAACGAAATGTCCGCGCACCTGCTCCCCCCGCTCCTCACTTCTCCGTCTTGCCTAACCAACACTGTAGTTAGTTGTTTACAAGTCATGTGCAGTGCACCGGCTGTAAACAAACCTGTTTCTGGCGTAAGGAGGAGGAGGGAGGAGGCGTTTCTACGTAGGGAGCTGTAGGGGAGGGGGGGTGGTTTCACGCATGCGCAACATTTGAAAAAGGACAAACAGTCGCTGGATTTCTCGTTCCTTGGAAAATCCTCTATACAACCTTTAAAATCTTTTCTGGGGGTACCATCATTTGTGTCCAGGCCACTTTTTTTTTTTTTTTAACAAGTCTGTTGAACAACAATTCAAAACCAGTGTCTGATTTTCATTGGTTATTTTTCAGTATTTATTTATTTATTTATTTATTTATAAGATAAGATAAGATAATTCTTTATTGTCTCCCATGGGAGAAATTTGTCTTGGGACAGGGGGTAACATGCTTCATCAAAAAACAGGACAACACAACACAAAGCAGCACATAAACAAACAACATAGAACAAAAATAAATATGAGACCAAGTATGACCACGAGTGATGCACCAACAGGACCTTTAAATTATTCTTAACAGGCAAGCCCTTGCATTCTTGTATTCTGTTAATAATTGCACGTTCCCTAAGCCTATGTGCAGTTATTAATTATTTATTTATTTATTTATTTATTATTGCTTTTCTCAGTTTCAAGTTATTTCAGTGACCATTGTTGATTTTTCTTTCATTACCAGATGGGGTACACATCTGTAACTACTACTTCTGCTACAACAACTACTACTATTACTGCTATGTTCCACAGTATTGAACAAATATATCTTGTATTTATACTACTACTAGCATCTTTATTTCTCGAAAGTACTACAAAAACATGCATTTTTACTGGTCCTGATTTTGTCCTGGTTTAGACCTGCTATAGTCCTGGTTTAGTTCTGGTTTAGTCCTGGTTTAGACCTGGTGTAGTCCTGGTTTAGTAATGGTTTAGTCCTGGTTTAGACCTGGTGTACTCCTGGTGGAGTCCTGGTTTAGACCTGGTGTAGTCCTGGTATAGAGGGAAGAGAGGAGAGAGAGAGGGGAGAGAGGGAGAGAACCTAGGTGGGGACTGGACTAGGACTAAACCAGGACTAAACCAGAACTGGACTAAAACTGAAACAAGATTAAACCAGCACTGAACCAGGACTGGACTAGGACTGAACCAGGACTAAAGAGCCAAAAACGAGGGAGAGAAAAGAAGAGACAGAGAAAACAGAGGGAGCAAAAGAGAGAGAGAAGGAGGGATAGAAGAGAAGAGAGAGATAGAAAGACAGGGAAAGAAAGAGAGAGGAGGAAAGAGAGAAGAGGACAAGAGACAGGAAGAGAGAGGAGATAGATAAAAAGAGAGGGAGAGAGAAAGGAGGAGAAAATAGGATACAGATAAGAGGGAAAGAGAGAAAAGAGAGGGAGGGAAGGAGAGAGAATAAGAACAGATAGAGGAGAAGAGAGAGACTGAGAGAGAAAGAGAGGAGAGAGAGAAGGTCTGAGAGAAAAGCGAGGGAGAAAGAGGGAGAGAGAGGACAAGAGCGAAAAGAGAGAGTGAAGGAGAAATGAGGAGATAGAGGAGGAGGAGAGAGAGGAGGAGGGATTAGGAGACAGATGAGAGGCAGAGAGAGAAGAGAGATAGAGACTGAGAGAGAGAGAGAGAGAGAGAGAAGGACAAGCAGAGAGATAGAAGAAAGTGAGAGAGAAGGAGAGAGTGGGAGAGAAAGAGGAAGAAAGAGAAGGGGGGAGAGGGAGAGAGAAAAAGAGAGAGAGATAAAAGAGCGAAGGAGAGATAGAGAGCAAGAAGAAGCTGTAGCCTCCAAAGGTGGCCTACGTGAAGCTGTAGCCCCTGCAGGTTGCCTACGGCAAGCTGTGGCCCCTACAGGAGGCTTATGGCAAGCAGTGGGTAAGCTATGGCCTCCAGAGGTGGCCTATGGCAAGCTATTGCCAAGCAGTGGCCCCCACAGGAGGCCTCCGGCAAGCTGTGGGCAGACTGTGGCACCCACAGGTGGCTTACGGCAAGCTGTGGACCTCACCTGAGGCCTATGGCAAGCTGTGGGCCATTTGTGGCCCCCACCAGTGGCCTACGGCAAGCTGTCGCCCCCACAGGTTGCCAATGGCAAGCTGAGTACCCCGCAGGTTGTCGATGGCAAGCTGTGGCCCCCACAGGTTGCCAATGGCAAGCTGAGTACCCCACAGGTTGTCGATGGCAAGCTGTGGCCCCTGCAGGTTTCCTATGTCAAGCTGTGGCCCCCATATTTGACTTATGGCAAGCTGTGGGCAAGATGTGCCCCCACAGATGGCCTAAGGAAAACTGTAGCCCCCGCAGGTTTTGTGTGGCAAACTGTGGGCAAGCTGTGGCCCGTAGGTCGCTAATGAATAGCTGTGGGCAAGCTGTGTCCCTGCAGGCTGCCAATGGCAAGCTGAGTATCCCACAGGTTGCTGATGGCAGGCTGTGGCCCCTGCAGGTGGCCTATGACAATTTGTGGCCCCAACAGGTTGCCTACTGCAAGCTGTGACCCCCACAGTTTGCCTCGGGCAAGCTCTTGCCCCTGCTGATAGCCTATAGCAAGCTGTGGGAAAGCTGTGAACCCACCAAGTGGCTTAAGGCAAGCGGTTGTCCCCACATGTGGCTTACAGCAAGCAAATTTGACCAAATATTTCGAAATGCTCAAAACTGTCTGGAAACGTCTCCAAACAACCTCAGACCACCCCAGATGGCCATATTGGAGCATCTTTTGTCATTTGAAGACAGTTTGGGGCCAAAACCTGACATGGCCAAAAGTGACATTTTTCGCCAGGACCGGCCCTGTTGTTTCGGCTCAAATTTTACCACATTTTCAAAATGCTCAAAACTGGCTGAAAACATCCCCAAACAACCTCAGACCACCCCAGATGGCCATATTGGAGCATCTTTTGTCATACTGTGGCTTACGGCATTCTGTTGCCCACAGGGGTTGCCTTTTGTAAGCTGTGGCCCCCGCAGTTTGTCCATTGCAAGCTGTGGTCAAGCTGCAACCTGTGCCTCCCACAGGAGCTCTCAGGCAGGCTGTGGGCAAGCTGTGACACCCACAAGTGGCCTACGCCATGCTGTGGCTCCCGCAGGTTGCCTATGGCAGAATCTGACCTCCAAAAGTTACCTATGGCAATCTGTCAGCAAGCTTTCTCCCCCACAGGTGGCCTACGGCAAGGTGTGACCCACAGGGGTTGCCTTCGGGATGCGGTGACCCCTTCAAGTGGCCTACGGCAAGCTGTGTGATCTATGGAAAGCTGTGGCCCCCACAGGTGACTTACGGCAAGTTGTTGCCCCACAGGTCCCCTATGGCAAGCTGTGGCCCCCACTGTTGACCTATGGCAAGCTGTGGGAAAGCTGTGGAGCCCACAAGTGACCTACGGCAAGCTGTGCCCCCGCAAGTAGCCCATGGCAAGCTCTGACCTCACAGGTGGTCTATGGCAAGCTATGGCCCCCACAGGTGGCCTACGGCAATGTGTGGCCCCCGTAAGTGGCCTATAGCAAGGTGTAGCCCACAGAGGTTGTCTTTGGCACACTGTGGCCCCCAAAGGTTGCCTCCCCTGTGGTCAAGCTCTTGGCCTATGGCAAGCTGTGGCCCCCGCAGGTTACTTACGGCAAGCTCTGTCCCCCGCTGGTGGCCTATGGCAAGCTATTTTAGAGCTTTGGACCTCACAAGTGGCCTTCGTCAAGCTGTGGGCAAGTTGTGAACCCCACAGGTGGCCTACGGCAAGCTCTGGCCCTCACAGGTTGTTTATGGCAAGCTGTGGGTAAGCTCTGGCTCCTGCAGATTCCCTCTTGCAAGCTATGGTCAAGCTGTGGACCACAATCGGCCTACAGCAAGCTCTTGTCCCCACAGGTGTCCGACAGCAAGCTGTGGGCAAGCTGTAAACCCAAAGATGGGCTACGGCAAGCTGTGGCCCCTGCAGATTGCCTATGTCAAGCTGTGACCCACACAGGTGGCCTACTACAAGCTGTGGGCAAGCTATGGCAATAGCACGTTCTGTACGGCAAGCTGTGGACCCTGCAGGAGGCTTATTGCAAACTGTGGGCTAGCTGTGAACCCCACAGGTGGCCTACAGCAAGCTGTGGCCCCTGGCAAGTTGAGGCCCACGCATGTTGCCTATGGCAAGCTGTGGCCCTCACAAGAGCCCTCTGGCAAGCTGTGGGCAAGCTGTGACCCCAACACGTGGCCTATGGCAAGCTGTGGCCCCCGCAGGTGGCCTGTGTCAAGCTGTGGCCCCCACAAGTGACCTATGGCAAGCTGTGGCCCCTGCAGTCGTCCTATGGCAAGCTGTGGGCAAGCTATGGCCCCTGCAGTTTGCCTCTTGCAAGCTGTGGGCAAGTGGTGTACCCAACAGTTGGCCTACGGTAACCTGTGGCCCCTGTGGGCAGGCTGTGGCCCCCACAGGTTGCCTCTCGCAAGCTGTCGGCAAGCTGTGGACCCGACAGGTGGCATACGGCAAGCTGTGGCACCCACAGGAGCCCTCTGGGCCAGCTGTGGTCCCCGCAGGTTGCCTACATCAATCTGTGGCCCACACAGGTGGCCTATGACAAGCTGTTGGCAAGCTGTGCCCACACATGTTTTTTGTCTTTTATTTTGGGTGCAATACATACTCCGATCAGTAGATGGTGCCATTAGCGCTACTGTGGGGACCAGAGGAACATAGTGCAGGTGCAGCTTCAGAATTAAACCAGCTGTGGCCAGACTAACATGTCTCCTCTTTGTCTATCCACATGTGCGATCTAAAAAGTTGTTTTATTAACTCAGACTTGGTCCAAACACATTTTAGTTCGTTGTGTAACCTATTGTGAAAGTTTCAAAGAGTTTAGTCAACGTTAGCAATGTATTTTTTTGTAATATTTCATACATTCCTATTTCTAACGTCAGTTAAGTTCTAAGCAGTTAAGTAGTATTAACATATTTCAAGCTATATTTAAGCAAGGTATTTTGCTGAACTGTTTTGTAACATGCTTAAAGTTAGTTTATACCAAACAGATATTGCTCAAATCCAAGTGTAAGACAGCAGCCATTAGTATTTTTCTTGTAGTTTAAGCCGAGTCAGTTTTGCTGCCATATGCAGGCGCTTTTCCTCTTATGTGGCCAACCCACTTGTGTGTATGTGACAGAGAGAGACGTCGGAGAGATACAGACAAGCAGTTCAGGAGTACGAGTGTACTTTTAATGCACTGCAGTAATGTTATAAGGACAGATATGGTATGAGTGTATGTACATGTAAAGATATGTATAAATGTATATTTATTATATAACAATATGTATTTATTTGCACTTTATGGATAATTTTATTGTTTATTACCAAGTATTTGTGGATTTATTTATGTCATTTATTGTTTTATTAATTATATGATTTTGGAGAGATTGAGCCATTTGTAGTGAATTGAGTATGAAATGAATAATTGAATGATTGTCAGAATTAAACAAGCTGTGGCCGGACTAACATGTTTCCTCTTTGTCTATCCACAGCAACACCACACCCTTAGGCTTCACAGTCTCACCCTAGCTGTGTGCCACTTGCTACTGCCCAGCTTTCCCCCTAGGGCTGGTGCCGGTAACACCGACGCCAAGCTGTTGCCCGTGCAGGTTGGCAAGCTGTGGGCATGCTGTGACCCCCACAGGTGGCCTATGGCAAGCTGTGGCCCCCACAGGAGTCTTCTGGCACGCTGCTGGCAAGCTGTGACCCCAACAGGTGGTCTACAAAAACCTATGGCCCCCACAGGTTGCCTACAGCAAGCTTTGGCCACTGCAGGTGGTCTATGGCAAGCTGTGGGCAACCTGTGACTCCCGCAGGTGGCCTTTAGCAAGCTGTGGTCCCCACAGGACACCTCCAGCAAGCTGTGGGTATGCTTTGGCCCCCACAAGTGGCCTAAGGCAAGTTGTGGCACTTGCAGGTTGCCTGTGGCAAGTTGTGGCCCCAGCAGGTTGCCAATGGCAAGCTGTTGCTCACAAAACTGGCCTACGGCAAGCTGTGGCCCCCACAGGTGGCTTATGGGAAGCTGTGAGCAAACTGTTGCCCCCATAGGTGGCCTACGGCAAGCTGTGATCCCCACAAGTGGCCTATGGCAACCTGTGACCCAGCAGGATTAACTTACGAACATGGAAAGTCACATACCTCTCGCTTTGTCCTCCCAAAAGTCTTGCAGTCCTAGTCAGGGGGCGGTCAGTAGCAGTCTGTTTGGAAATGTTCCAAAGATCAGTCTGGTGTATGTAGAAATGTTCAGATGAAGTTTAGGATTGCAGGTTCTGGTCTCCGTCGAAGTTTGCAAAGGTTGCAATGATGAACATGCATTTGAAACACGTACATGGCAACAAAAATTACAACAGCACGCACATATGCGTCTTGGCGTGTTCTATACTATCCATAACCATACACGCACACAATGTATGGATCTAACATACACAGGCTTTAAAATGTTAACTCGCTTTACATGATCTTGGTATTTTTGCAATTTTTTTCTGTAAATCAAGATATGAGCATAAATAACAGACAAGTAAGGCACTTGCACTTAGGTATTGGTTTGTAATTTGGTTGAGTCATGGTTACATTGCCCTCCTCTGTCATTTTGTGTAATTAAATGACATGCATTTGTGATTCAATGAAGGCATCAGGAGCAGTGCATATCAGTGGGACAGATATTAAAAGGGCTGTAGTTGGCCAATTAAAAAATGATCAATGGCTGTAATACGAATACAATTTAAAATGCCCACATTACTCTGTTTTCTGATCTGTCATAATGTTGTTTCCTCCTCAAAAATATAGGCAGAGATGAGTTTTGTTTCATTCACACATTTAACACACTAACCCTGCATATTTAGTTTCGGAGCTCAAAACAGAAAACACTATGCTTCACCTTGTGCTGTCATCTGGCAATACGAGAAGTGCTCCATTGTGTTTTTAAACTCCATACACCTTCATTAGAATCATTTGTATAATTTCAGCCCTAGAATTGCCAGTCTCTACTGAACTAAAGGTAAAGGGTAGCTGTTAACTTGAAAACTACCACTTCATGCCATTACAAGGTGGAACAGAGCATTTTGAGCTTTGGAGATGTAGTAGACTCATAATAAAGGTTTACTCAACCAAGTGTGAATGAAACAAAATAGGTAACAGGTAACAGCATTCTAACATTTAAAACTTTAAAACTTAAAAAGATTAAAGCTGATACATGATCCACAATAATTCAACAATGACTATTTGAACAACTGTTTTATGTCACAGATTCATGGAAATCTCTCAGAGTGAGGGAGGAGGCCTATTCTGTTCCATATATGCCGGTGGGTCTTTTAGGCCCCTCTTCTGCTGTTCCAGACTCCAGTGACCTTTAGTCCATTCGCAAAGTCAAGTCCCATCTCCTCCTGTGTTTCCAAGAACCACATCATTCTTTGTTATCTGACCTTTTCTCTCTCTGTACTTCCACATCACTCTCGTCGGAGATATCTACAGAGTGCCACTTAGTTGTGATGTTCCTTTCTTTACATTACAGTTGGAAATGCACAATAGAAAGTTCCTTGGATTGTCTGCCAGTGTGGGCTTTATCTGTGTGGACTTTCTATAGGTTTTGTGTCAGATTGGGTTTCCTCTATACTCCCACATCACTCTAAAAATATTAACTGTAGACATATCTTACCTAAATCCTGGCTCTGGTCTGGAGAAAGCTCCAATAGGGAAATGCATCCACTGACTGCTTATGACCCAGCAGCAGTGTTGGAAAGATGGGTCAAATGCAGAAAATTCGTATTATTTCTCATGGTGCAGTGAATCCTCTTTGCAGATATTATTTAATAAATTTAACACAGCTTCAAGTATATTCTACGAGTAAGCTCCCATTGACATAGCCAAACTATTTTATAGAACACAAATTCTGCTCTGTGGTATTTCCAGAGAATTCTCTTCTATTAGCCTTGATTTACTTTTAACTGAATGGTTTGTATGTCACAACTGTGAGAACGCTCTTAGTATTACTTGACTGCTAACAACCCCAGTGTGAGCTCCTGATTCACTGATGTCACTGGGGCGAAAGCAGCTCAATTATGTGTTTTTCCAGCGATCTAATGATTGGCAGTTCTAATCCATCGTTAGTTGAGTATTTAGATCCACTGACACACAGGTTGACGGTGCAATTCCAGCTTCTGTCCTTCGGCAAAACACTTAGCCCATCTTGTCCCCAGTGTCTGTGTACAGTGGTTTATGAATGTGTGTGTGAATGGGTGACAGGCAAAAATTGTTGTTGTGTCTTTAGGCAAGACTACTAAAATTGCCTACACATTCATACACCACTAATTGAAAGTGGCATGTATTTGAATGTTGTTGGTGGTTGGAAGGATCAATAGCACAAATTCGCAGCCTCACTTCAGTCACTCTTACCCAGGGCTGCTGTAGCTTACCACCACAGATGTTAAGCACTTTGAGTGACTTGAAGGTGGAAAAGCGCTATATAAAAATATGGCCATTTACCATGCCAGACCAAATTAAAATAAAGCCTTCAGACCACATTTCCCATATTTTCTCATTCTTGCAGTTTCATTCCATTGTTCATTCCTAGTGGAAGTTTGTAAAAGAAATTTGTGTCTATACAATTTTTTTTCTTTCTTGCATTGGAACAGACTTGTTGGATTGCTATATTTATCCTTTTGCATCTTGTCTAGGAAAAAACCCATAACAAAACAATCCATTGGCATGCTACAGCTTAAGAAGTGGTTGTTGACAAGGATTGGATTTGCAGGGGGTAGCTGTAGCCCATATTCTCCCCCAATCAAATCGCACTCTGTCTCAGTAATTGTCTTGTCCTCTAACCTACATTTTATAGTTTTACTCCAAACATTCACTGCTGCTGCTGTTGGAATGTAAAGTTGTTGTTTTTTGTTTTGTTTTGTTTTTTATCTCTATGTCTTTAGTCATCCATGAAAGTGGAAACAACACAAGTAGGCACAGACTTTAAATAAAGAATCTTTACGTCTACGAGATTATTTTTTCAATACAAGAGTCCAGCACTATTTCTGTACCTGTTGACAGTAATTCAGCAGCTCAAGTCCACGGAGCAGCCATTACACCTGAATAAACCAGCATTGATTTTGTGCAGGATGACCCCAGTGACCAGGCTTAGTTCCTGTTGAGGCTATATGCAATTATTTCCCAGACTATGGCAGAAAACAGCTTTGGCCTGACAATGAAGCTCTGGGGAGTTGTTTTGGTGAGGAATTTGTCCAAAAAAATAATATTGCACCTGCTGAACTGTAAGGTTTAATTTTCTGTTTTTTTTCAAGCCATTCACACATGACCGTATGGTGCCTCAGCAGGGACAAAAATCAAGTTGAATGACTAGGCAGCGGCTGTCTGAACAATAGTGACGAAAACAGGAGCTGATTTTAATTTGTGACTCCAGGAAATGCAGAAGACATTTGATTGATCTTAGTGCAAACACAGCTGTGGGGAGGGGTTAAGACCTGGCCTGTAATTTGGGCTTGTTAGTGGAAAGCATCAATCTGCGAAATGTGAATGCGAATTTGATTATTAATGTTCAAGGCACGCTACTCCTTTGCTCCACATTTGTCTCATGTGGTTAAAATGCGTATGGCAGGTTCTGACGATTCATTCTGTAGGATAAAACCTGCTATAAATATAAACAGTGATGGGATAAATATGTTGAAAATGCATTTAGTTACTGAATACTGAATATCCAAGTTTGTGGTGTATTCTGATACATGGTCAAATCCGAGCACTGTATTCTGCATACTTGGAATACTTTTACACAGAGTTGCAATTATATTATAGTGTAAAAATCATGATTTATAATTACAACCAACTTGATTTTTGTTTTGCTTTAACATACGTCTAATTAGAGAATGAAAAATCACACACACACATTACAAGAGCTATGTTTCTCTTTAAAAGTCTACAGCCAAAATTGTGTGATCAGTTATTGCCGTACTGTACCAGAATATTATCACTCAAAATGTGTATTCAGAATACACATTTTCATGACATGTTTTTAGTTACTTCCCAACACTGAATATAAAGTATGGTTTTACACAATTTTGTGAAAAGTATTTGTGTTGAATATAATATGTTGAAAATTGCAAGAAGTAAAGAGCTCTATATTGATGAGATCGGAAGAATTTTATCCAAAAGTTTGGCACAATTTACACACAAGAAACTTTTTTTTTGTTTTTTTTCAATATTTTTACATAATTTCAACAAAATAAAAGTGTTTTCTTACATTTCTATTCATCAAACATTAATCTCTGTGTACACTGGAGGAGTTTTGGCCTAGTGTACTACATAGTTGCTAGGTAACAGTTATGGGATTCCCTAGTGTGACGTCAGGATTTCCAACCAGAAAGTAAAATTCGAAACCTAAAAAAGGGCTATACTGGAAAAAATGTTTAGTAAAAGCTTAAATATAATGGGCTTATCTGTGTTTTAGTGAAATGAGTAGTCCAACCTGACACTGGCACTTTAAATCCTACTCTTTCCACAAAAACAACAAATAATCAAAGATTTTTGTTGTTGTTGTTGTTGTTGTTGTTGTTTGTTTTGTTTTTCTCAATCAGAATCAATACTTTTCAGTTTCTCAGTCAGTGAGCCAAATCACATCTTTTTAAAATTATTTATTTATCTTTTTTTCTTATGTCAGAGGAAAAGCACCAGTTAGCTTCTTTGACATCTGACAAAGCAGAAACAACCATTTATTGCTACATAACCTTTGACTTTGTCCAGTATGCACACACTGTATTAAATTATTCAGCTAATTTAAAAGCGCAGAGGATTTTCAAAGTTTGTTGCACTATAGGAGGGACTGACATGTGAGTACGTATCGCATGATAAAATGTTGGGGCACTGCAGGAAACTCATTTTACAGAAAGTGAATGGATACTTTTTCCAAGTCAGAAAGTAGATGGGAAAGAGAACTATAGGAAGATGCCCAACACTGTGGCGAAAATCTGTAATAAAGTCTACTGCAGTGAGCATTGCATAAGCAAGTTTGAGAGCGCAGGGTGCAGGAGCTCGCTGGAAGAAGACTTTCAGAATGTATGCAGCAGAAAATCAACAAAGTAACCCACATGAAGTGTTTTTCACAACTTTCAGACACCAGAGCAGAGAAAACAACTGCTAAATACAACTAGGATGCTAAAATCACTCTTCTTTGTTCTCTGACAATAAAAGGCTTTACAATTAGACACAGATAGCACAGAGTGGTTGTATTTTGACTCAAAGATCTGCTTTTAAAATGTATTTGTACTGGTGCAAAACTACATAGGAAGAAATCGGGTACAGAGACTTAAAAGAAGACCTATTAGATCTAATCTATGACATCCATGAATCATTCTGTTATAATTTTTAAATTTTTTATAATTTAAATCACAATATTCCTCTAAAACCTCTGATATAAGTCCACTGACTTCTGCAGTAGCTAATGGGAGTAGACGTTGGCATCAGCGTCATGACAACAAAGAGCTGTGGAGCTGTTAGTGCCTCTGATGGATAGCTACACATTATCTTTCTTTTTTTTTTTTTTTTTTGTACCAAAATGACCATGTGACACTCCAAATCCTATATGTATGTCACCAATTGATTTAAAATTGGAGAGCGAGGTAAGTATTGAGCAGTGGGTGCATGCCAGTGGAGGTAAAAACAGGAGTTGATTTTTGAAAATAAGTGATAAAAGCTTGATCAAACATGCATGAATCCCTGCACATATAACTTCAGGTGAGTAAAGGCTAAGGGGAAACAATTATGACATGGTTAAAAGCACTGAATAGTTGGTTCTGGATAAAAGGTCTGCTTGAACCTTACCGGTAAAAGTCAATAACATTGTTTTATGTCACAAGCAGTAGTAGTGGTGGTATTTTGTGCTTTAGCTTTGATAAACACTGAACACAGTTGAATCATGCCATTAAAAAAAAAAAAAAAAAAAAAAAAAAAAAAGATTAGGGGATTATTTGTCTGGTATAATTCCACGAGGAAAACCTTCTCTCTTGCAGCAGTTGCGTGTTGGAGTGAGTCCAGGTGTTGATGTTTGCCACACCATACATAATGCCTTTATGCGTTTCAGGCTTTGGTGTAATGTTCAGTCATAAAGTCCCATCTGCGCTCCCCACTTCACAGTCACAACACGGACTGTGATGTCGTCCTTTGACTGTGATCTACAACTGGAAGAGCGTTCAAGAACAACGTCACCATTAACAGCTTTAGAGCGCCGTCGCCTGGATCAATAATGCAGCGTGTTTTCTTTATGTCTTTCCCTCCACACCTCATTAGAAACAGGCTCAGGGCGAAACAAGGCCAAGGGCAAGCTTTAAGACAAGATGGATGCGGAGAAGATGGAAAGATAGGAAAGATGGAGAGCTGGAAAACAAGTGACAAAAGCTTTGAATCTTGTTGAAGATCCTGTATAGGGTTTGTATAGTGGCCCATGAAAGCACTTTAGGAGGCCATTAGTAAGGCACATCCTGGTTTTATTAGCGTAGAAACAGATACTTACATGATTGACATTTTCCTGCAGGCTTTTAACACTGTTCTAATGATACCCAATATGCACACTCATATATTTCCACATGATGTACAAACAAGATGTAAAATAAAGTTGTAATTCTAACAGGAATGTAAAGCTGTATGTTAAACTAATGAAAATTAACAAAAGGGAGCTAAAATATACGTGAGAATAATGAACTAAACTACAGACACTAATAATGAGTCACATAGTCCTCTGAACACATGAGGCATAAATAAACTAACAAGCTAGTGTCTCAAAGCACACACAAAGTTACATACATATAAAACAAAGTAAATGACCGACAAGAGGCACGAAACTAAAGTAGCAGGAGTGGAGAATCTCTTTAAATTCTCCACTCCTGCTACTTTATTTTACTCTGGAAAATACATAAAAGAGGTCACAAGTAAAGTTAACAAAGAGCTAAGAAAAGTAAAATATTGGTTTGATTTAAATGGATTGATTCCGAATGTTAAAAAAACTAATTTCATTTTATTTAATGATAAAAAGAAAAAAGACAACATAACATTAGAAATAGATGGGATACAGATTCAAAGAGTAAATGAAACCAAATTTTTAGGAGTTATGGTTGATGAAGGTCTAAACTGGAGGTCTCATATAAATTACACAAAAGGCAAAATTTCCAAAGCCACTGCTATTCTGCATAAAGTAAAGTTCTCACTAAATAGTACAGCATTATTAACCTTGTATAACTCTATAATTGTACCATATCTGACATACTGTGGAAATTTGGGGTTCAACATGTAAAACTTACCTACAACCTTTATTTATTTTACAAAAAAGGGCCTTAAGAATTATCACCAACAGTCATTGTAGAGAGCCATCCAACCCAATATTTGTTCAACTTAAAGTGTTGAAAATGCATGATATTGTTGACTTAAGTATCCTCAAAGTCATGTATAAAGCAAAGTGTAATTTATTACCTGTAAATATTCAAAAACTGTTTGAGATGAGAACAAGCCACTACAATTTAAAAGGAACCTACATGTTTAAAAAACCCAGATTCAGAACCAAGGTTATGGAGCGAAGTGTCGCTGTGAAAGGAGTTAACTTATGGAATAGTTTTGACAAAGAAATAAAAGAATCAAGTACAATGATGACATTTAAAAAACATATAAAATCAAATGCAGCGTGTATGTATGAAAAAGAAAACTAAGTTGTTGTGTATAATAGTGAAGATTACTGTTTGTAATTGATCAGTAATTGTGCCTGAACTGATATGAAATGTTTAGTGACCATCGGTGTTAATGTATTGTCTTGAAAAAGGAAAGGGGGGAAGATAACATAAGATTTTTTCTTCTTTCTGCTCCTTTTCATTCATTTCTTGTGTGTCTGATGTTGTGACACTGTCGATGTCTTTTTATGCTTTATGAAATAAATAAATAAATAATAATAAATAATAATAATAATAATAATAAATAGGGTATGTGGCTGCAGGTGACACGCAACAGTATTGGCCAGGCAGGAGGTCAATGCACCAATCAAGGGCCAGTAGGCAGCAGCCAACCAGGGGTAGGTGGGAAAACCATCCTCCAATCCACAGCAAGGGCTCGCAAAACTAGGATTACATAGGGAATGAGGACAGGATTCAGTCAAACAAAAAACATAATGGATATATGCTACAAGGAGAAAGAGCTGAAAGCCTGGAGCCGTAACAAAGTCAACTGTTCTCAAGGTCTTCTTCCTACAAATGAAATATGTTTTGTGATGTATTGTGCAGTGCAAGGAACAGCATGTAGTCAATGTCCAAGTCCATGATCTCCAAGTCCCACATGTTTACATGTTCAAATGAGTTCCATGGTCATTCTCTTATTAAAAGGACCTGATGATATTTAGCAAAAACTGTCAAATATAATTATGGATAAAACACATAGTAAAAGACATAGTAACTTGCTTATTTACTTGGAGGTGTGAGTAGTACGACAAACACAATACAATGCTTTAGTCTGCCTTAGGGTTAAATTCAATTTAACCCCTTGTCACCGGTGCCATTAGCTTTTGTCCGTTGTGAGTCGTTGGTCTGAAGAGATGCTGTGCCAAAGGTCTGAGGCATTACTCCTCTAATTAGATGCACTGGCTGCGATCACCTTCTCTGCCCTTGTTAGCAGTTTGATACACTGATGAGAACACACGAGTACAGTGTAAACTTGATTCAGTCTTCTCATTAGCAAGCTATTTTTTGCATACGATTTCTTTGCTGACTTTCATTTGTAAGTTATGTACCATGTCCCTACTATACTCAGGGAAGACAGCTACATTCCTCTGTTGAAAGTAAAAGTACACCAAGAATGTCAGCGCCAGTTTTGGACAAATTGAGCCAATTATGTAAAGGTCACTGACCCCCCAATCACATAATAGTTTAAGGAATGTCAAAAGTATAGGAACAGAACAGGAGCTGAACAAAATGGAGTGAATTGAAAACTGTACAACAATAACTACTGCTTAGGTCCTAAATGAAATGACCTTTCAGACTTACTACTGTCTTTAATACAATGATCCAGTGTAAATCACACCCACATTGTATTCCAGCTGATTTTGTAATTGTCACTATTTCACTAGACCTCTAATACCAAATACTGATAATCCTGACTGTGGTACTGATTCTCATGCAAAAAATACTTCACGTTTTAGTCATTCAAAGAAAACATTTTTATTTCTTGTTTAGCTGCAAATATATTTAGATCAGTTCAAGCTGAGGTGGAGCAGTGGCAATTACATCAAGATAATTTAATACAAATGTACTGGCATTGATATCAATATTGCAATTCTCTCCAAATAATTACTTGGTATCATATTGCAAGAAAAAGCACAAGTATTACAGTTCATTACAAAAAAGTCTGAGTCTGTATCTTTAACACCAAAAATGAGTCCTAGTCACTAATCAAGTTTTCTTTTGTGTGTGTGTGTGTGTGTGTGTGTGCGTGTGTGCGTGTGTGTGTGTGTGTGTTGAACTCTCCTATAAATAGTATTGGTTTTGAACTACCCTTTAACTTTAAACTATAATGTAAAGGCTGTTTCTAAAACATAATGAACAGGACTTTGGAGGAGCATCTACCCAAGTCTGAAATGAATTCTTTCTCTGCAGTCCACAGATGTTTGGAGTGAGTTATCTGCATTGTACATATTTTTCTTATGTCTTTGAACTAGGGATGTAAAAATAAAAAAAAAAAATATTGCAATATCGTATCGTCAAAAGTCTCACAATAATATCGTGGGCTGTCACAATATATCGAATCGCAAGTTCCTTTGCTTAAATGCATGGTTTTATAGTAGCTACTACATATCCCATGATTCGTTTCAGTGCAGACAACATGAAGAGATATGTTTTTTACTTGAATTCTTGGGATTATGACAGAAATAATTCACACCAAAATCTTGTCAAGGTATTTTAAAAGCAAAAAGTGCCCTATCTACAATTATATTACCCTCTTCAAAATATTGCAATAAATATTATACCGTGAGATGCATATCGTGCATGAACTGTTAATATTAAAATTTTTCGAAATGTCAATGAGGAAAAATGAATGTAAAATTTTCTTCCGGAACCAGAGTGGCCTTCAAAGTGATAGTGTGACTGGGTTTCTAAAACTGTCATAGAACCTTAAAGTTGCACTGTGTAACTTTTCCTGTGGAGGGTTCATCAAATGATTGTCTACGTGGAGCTGTTATTGCTTTGTCTGGAATGTTTTACAGTGTGGTCTTAAAACTTTCTATCTTCATGGAGACCAAACCAGACAAAGTTACAGGTCAGATCTGTGGAGAGGTGACCCCCGCTCACAGTCAAAATGCCTGTTTTTCTAGGTATGTTAAAACCACCTGTAATTTAATAAATGAAAGCAGAGATGTTAAAAGTCATATTGTGGAACATTCCAGGCAAACAATCACATAACCATGGACACAAACAAGTGGTGGACCCTCTACCAGAAAAGTTACACAAAACACCTTTAAGTACTATAACTCTACAACAACAAAATTCTAAACAAAACAAAAAAAAAAAAAAGGGAATAATTTTATCTGTCTTGTCCAGATGTTTGGTGAGAATCTTACGTTCACTCATGTGTCAATGTGGTTCTGGAGGATGCACCACACCAGGCTCCTTGCAACAGTTCACAGTGGTTTGGTCCAGCTGGCACACTGAAGATGGAACAGACTGAAATGTGTGTGTATGATTCAAGATTGTTAAAGCTAATTGCCAGAAATGTAGCAAGCATCTGATGTATAATTGTTACTATGGCGCTTGGTGTGTGATTTTAACACTATTCACACTTGGAATAAAATGATATCACATGCAAGTCTACAACACACCAGCTGGGAGTACTATAACTGACAGTTGGAGATTTATTATGCTTTATGGCTACAATAGCTCCATCACACAAATGTGTTTTACAGCTAAAATATTCAAGGTAAAATTGAGCAGAATGATGCAGCAGAAGCTATAAAACCAAACAATGGGAATAAATGACGCCAGCTGTTTACAGTCAAATATTAACTATGATAAACATTGTGAAGGTATATTTCTTTTTGAGTTGTCTCTCACTTCTGCATTCTTCTGTTAAAGGTAAACGTTTTTATGTGCAAATGAGCATTTTAATACTTTAGTTCTACTCTGTAAATAGTAACTTAAAGGTACATTAACTTTCACCTGCACAATTCCATGGAAATAGAAAGTTAAAAGCATACTTAGCGACATTCTCCATTAAAGGTGAATTGTGGTAGCCAGGCTGTCGCCACCTAGTGCCTCCACTCAATTTCAATTCTCTTCAGTGACTAGGTCAGAAATTGGAATACACTACATGGTTTACAAGAATCCCAGAAGTTGTAGACTGTGCACCAGCCAATTAGCAAAGAGCTGTGAAGCCATGACTGGGTCCCTTTTTGTGCTACAGCACAACAGTAAACAAAGCAGTCAAGATGGATGTAGAAGAAGCCATACATTCTGTGTTGGCAGCAATTCCTGAGATTGAGGATTTAAAGCAAACAAAGAGAATGTTTGGTGAATTTGACCAAGAGGAAAGATGTTATTGTCCTTCTTCCTATGAGATTTGGGAAAAGCTTAATATACCAGTTAGCCCCGTTAGCAGTGCATTACATACGTCACGACCAAATAGCAGCGATTGGTTGAATAAAAAAGTACATGCCTACCGTTGAGCGAAACGGTTTTCACGGCTGATGAATCAGACTAGTATTGTTGTGGAGTGTCTGCCAAATGCTTTTCTCCAGAGAGATGTTTATCTGGGATGTTTCACAGTATGGCATTAAACCTTTCTATCATCAAGAAGACCAAACCAGCCCAAGCTACAGATCAGATCTGTAGAGTGGCAACTCCGCTCAAAGTCAGAATGCTTCTTCTTCTAGGTATTTTTGAAGTATATGACCATCTGTAATTGAAGAAATGTGATGTAGAGCTGTTTAACGTCATTCTGTGGAACATTCCAAGCTGAGCAATGACATTTCCATAGAAACAAGAAGGTAATGGACCCTCTAACGAAAAATTACACAATGCACCTTATACATGTTATGTACAGTATAATACAGAGGAAGATTATAGCCATAAGGTTTTGTGCAATAAACACAACCAAAACGAAACACACACATGCCTTTAACAAGTTACATACTGTGGCTTTAAAGGGCATACAGTTGGACAAACAGACTTGAGTGATTCATGCATGTTTGAATATTCTTGAGGCCTAATTACAAATGATAAATTACAGCAATATCCAAGAAATCGAGTAGTAAATATAGCCACTGCACATTTCCACATCAGCACTTGTGTTTTGAATGAAAAAGACAGATTTAATTAAAAAATGTTGATTTGGAAAACTCAAGACTAACTTTAGTCCTAAAAATATCTGAGAGGAAAAGTCAGTCCCTGGTGTGGTTGTTATGAAGATTCTTTTTTCCTTGTATCTGAGCAAAATATGTCCTGTCTCGGTATCTGCATCTAAGATAGCTATGGTCCAATAATCAGGAAATGCAGTTATCCTGCAAGTTGTTCTTAGCTTTACCATTCACTTTGGTCTCTGAAAGTAGAGAAAAGTGCATATTAACTCATTGCAGTGAATAACAAGAATGCTCGGAATGCATAAGGTAAGTGAGGAACAACTTTTGACCACCACAGTTTAGAATTAAGTAGTTCTGATTTTCACATTTTTAACACAAAATCTGGTAGAGCACCTTTAAGCAGTGAGTAGATTAACAGTATCATTGTATTGCCTCCATATTCTGCACATAAGAAGGGTCTTTATCTGGTAGACACTAGGTTTAATGTGGGACCTATGCCTGCAGACCTCTCCATGTTCATTTCATGCATGTTAGCCTCTGCACAGCTCACAACTCACACAGGGTGAGATAACAGGGTCTCTGTGCACCCGCTCCACTCTACAGCTGTCTGTGCCTGCAGGATCTGTACCTACAAGGACTCAAGCTGTGATAGTGATATTTCAAAAATACAGAATCAGTGTACCTTTTGTGTCTGTTTTACTCATTCATTAATACTTGGGTATGGTTTTTAAAATAAAATAATAAAATAAAATATTATCCAAAATTGACATGAGTCTGAAGCCATGTTAGAATGTTGTCACCTCATCAAAAACATACCTGGAGTTGTGTTTTTCTTTCACACATTCACACATGTCCGTGTTATCCTGCGTTTTTTGTTACACAATGCACCTTTATTCATAAAATTAAATGCCAACAGGTCTCATTTTTGTCTTTGCGATTAGTCCTTTAATGCCAGATGTGGGACTAAGTCATTGTTTTGTAAGTCTTAAGTAAGTCTCAAGTCTTTGACCTCAAGTCCGAGTCAAGTCCCAAGTCAAAGACAGGCAAGTCCAAGCTGAGTCCCGAGTCACTGGCCCATAAGTCCAAGTCAAGTCCAAGTTGTCTGCTTTGAGTTTCATGTCATTTCAAGTCCTTAAACCAAAGTATCAAATATAGTTTAGGTTTTTGCAATTTATATGAATTTAAAGTTTTTAAGTTTAAAATTGTACTCAAAAAGTCATGGTATATTTATATCTGAGTATTTATAAGAGTTGTAAAAATGCAAATTGTTCCTTTTTAAATATCTTACGATGACCTTAGTGTGAATTATTACGGTTGTTACGACCCCAACAATGTGACTCCCAACAAGGAGTCAAAATATAGCTCTTTAATTTCCTTTATTTATCGCTGGTTCTTAATTTATTTATTTATTTTTATGTTTTTAAAGAAATTTAAAAACCCTCCCGTGCCCAAAAAAATAATGAAAAGTAATGAACAGAAAGGTGGACCTGGCGAGCCGGCCAAACAGAACAAAAAGGTGCGACACCGGGCCAACCTCGTACAGGGCCGTAGAAGCCGGTGCCAGCACCTGTAACTAAAGACAAGAAAAAACCCAAACCAACCTGAACCCAAAAGAAACACGAAAACAGGACAGCCGGTCCCACCAGGTCAAAACAAAAGGCTAACGGCTAACGCAGGCTACATTGGAGCCCACCCTGCACCTGGCTGACAGGGGCGAGGCCACCCTCAGGGCACGCGCACGGAGACTGGAGCGCGCAAGGTGAGCGGGGCTGGGCGGAGCAAGGCGCACGGAGCGGAGGAGCAGAGAGAGAGTATTTATAGGCTCCGCACAGCCACACAAAAACAAACCACAAACAAAAACTATACCAAAAAGGATTAATTACAAAATACCACAAAAGGAAACAAAAACAACTAATAATCCGAATTAATGTGCCTGCGCGTAACAACGGTCAGAGAAGAAAGAATTCAGATTTAAAGTGCTAAATAACAGATAACAGATTTTGTCATGTAGTTCTCTGTGGTTCCCTTTTTTTACTGTATTGTACTGCATATTACTGTAGTACATTTGAGGATACCATATCGCAGTACTTCAGTTACATCCAAAGTAACAAATAGAGAAGTGGGAGAATGGGATGTTCCAGTTTGTTCCTGTGAAATTCAGCGCCACATGTATCAAATAAAAAGAGAAAAGTATTTTTTTGAAAAACATATATATTTTTAGGAGAAGCTTCAAATCAAGTCCCAAGTCAATGATCTTCAAGTCCAAGTCGGGTCCCAAGTCTTAGTCCATTTTATCAAGTCAAGTCTCAAGTCCTAAAAATAGTGGCTCAAGTCTGACTCGAGTCCAAGTCACAACTGGTAAGTCCACCTCTGTTTAATGCCATTGAGAAACTGATCAGGAGGAATGATGGGACCCTTCTCCAGCTCATTGTCAATAACCTAGTGAGGAGTAACTAAAGGAATTCCCTGATGCATATTTAATGGTGAAAAATTGATGACCTGCAGGAGAAGTTAAGTAGTGGAACCACTTGCAAGTTCTGTACATGGATTGTGTAAAATGGGCTTTTAATCATCTATTGGAGAGGCTTTGTTATACATTAGCAAGGTTTATGTAACCAATGCGACTAACACGGCATGAAACCACTCAGTTGTAAAATACATTTGAAAAATGGGTCAAACGACAGAACATCTCACTAACCTCTTTCTTTCTATAGATTCTTGTCTCTTCCCAAGTTCCAAGGTATTAATTAATGAACACTTTTGGACAGTCACAGGTAGGTGACTTCTGCCAAATCATTTAAAGGTCCTATATTAAACAAAACTTTGAGCCATGTTAAAATGTTGTTACCTTCTTAAAAACATGTGTTAAAGGGTTTATGTGTTAAACATGTGCAAATGAAACAAAACACAACAAAAAACAACTCGAAGTATAGCCCAATGAGGTTCATTTGGTCTTCTGATAATTTATGTTATTAAGTTCCTTTTTCAGACCAAGAGTTTGTTTTCATACCTGACAGTTTTGACAGCTCACCAGCGCTCTTCCTCATAGTGGTCAACATTAGAAAATAGTGCAGTATAGGCCATTTAAAATTAATTGTTTTAAATACACAACAGTTCCTCTAAAATTCAATATCCAGGTATTTTGGATAATCAGATTTCACTTGTGCATCTAAACACACCAAAAATCTGATTGAATTATTGTCTTATCCAATTATTGCAGTTATCACATTTTGACCAAACGTACCCACTGTCTCCTCTCCATTCCACAGCGCAAACTGTCTGCCCTTCATCGCATGTGTTAACGACTTCCATTTGTCAGCGGCCATTTGTCATCTCTAGACACCCAGCCGTGTACCTGGCATTGGGCTACAGGAAGTGACCGAGCCAGCAGATCTCCGCCCATGGACTGGACTGCTAATTCTGGACATATGGTTACGGAAACATGTTCAGAGGCAAACTACATTATCCTTTTGGTGCAGATGAGTCACTTGGCCAAGATCAGACCAAACATTTGTCAAAACTCCAATCAGAGAATGGACTGGAGTGAATTCATCTGCCCAAAGCCACCAAGCAAGAAAAACTGATTATGCAAGTGTTGGAATGTCTGTGATAGCGTTCCATCTTTGTCAAGTTGTACTGTGTGAACCTCAAGCGATTTCAACTTTTGATCTCTTGAGTTTTTTTTAACTGATTTAAAAAGCAGTCATTTCAGAGCAATTATCAGTCCAGATTTGCACAAGATCCAGTTATTTCATGGTGTGCAAATTATAGACTTTAAGCAGAGTGAAAGAGAAGAAAAGAAGGATATGTGAAGCGGTCAAGTACCGACATGTAATTAGACTTTATAGAGAAGACTGCCCTAATTAGTTATTAAAAGTAATGTTATGTCAAAGTGCACCATGTCATTTGAAATACTGTATCTATGCTTTTGAATAGGTACTCTCCCAGCTGAACTTATATATAGAGGGTATAGGAGTAATAATTAACACTTAACTGAAGTGTAGGCAGGGAATAAACTTATTTTAAAAAAGAGTCAGAGCAATGAATATATATATATATATATATATATATATATATATATATATATATATATATATATATATATATATATATATATATATATATATACACACACACACACACATATATACATATATATATATATAGATATATAGATATATATATATGTACACACACACACACACACACACACACACACATGGGGCGACAGTAGCACAGATGGTAGAGCGTTTGTTCACTGATCAGAAGGTTGGCAGTTCAAATCCTGCTCTACACATAAACATCATTGATTGAACAGTCAGATCCCACATATGACTCCGTTGACTCCTTGGGCAAGACACTTAACCCACCTTACCCCTACTGGTGTACTGATGAGTGGTTGTTTGATGTACAGGTGCCTTGAAGGTGGAAAATCGCTATATAAAAATGTGATCATTTACCATTGTACCACTATATCTATACAAGCATGCCAAGAAATCTGGTCTAGACCAATTTAAAAGGCAAAACTGATACTTGTGAGCAATAAGCCATGTTAGAATGTAGTTAGTTCAACAAAAACATACATGAAGTTGTGTTTTGATTGAGTAACTCTTTATTATTAATCTATCTGCATCTCTAAAGCTCAAAATGCTCTGTTCCACCTTGAGCTGTCAAGAAGCAATAATTTTCAAGTTAACAGCTACCTTTTACTTTTTGTTCAGTAGAGATCCAAATTATTCTAGTGAAGGTGTGTGGAAATTAAAAACACAGTGGAGCACTTGCTGTATTACCACGTAACATCACAAGGTGGAACAGAGTGTTTTCCGTTTGAGAGAAGAACACAGCCTAAATATGCAGGATCTGTGTGCTAAACATGTGTGGATGAAAGAAAACAAAACTCCAGGGATATTTTTGATAAGGAGGCTACATTATATTATAGATCATAAAATAGTGTAATATGGGCCCTAAAGTGAAAGCAAAATTTGAATTTGGTTGCTTAGTGTACTTGTTCCTGTGCATGTAACAATAGTAAGGGACTCATTCTATGTTCCTTAAAAGCCACAATATTTGATGCTATAATTTTCTTTGTGTCTTTCAGTTTCTCAAGGAATTGCCAGTGAGTTTTGATTGGGAAAAAATGGGCAAGAAATGATTGCTTTGTTTTGTAGTTGTATGACAGGTGTTAATTTCCCCAGCATGCTCCAAGGGACTGTCAGCGCTCAGAAGGAGAAATATTCCGCATTTTAAAATCCAAATTTGTCATGGGTTTCATCAGCCAAAGTTCATAAAAGTTCACATCATGAGTTGTTCTTAATGCACAGGAGTAAACAGTAATGACTCACTTTTGAGCAGAGGCTTTTCTTAAAATAGCTCATTAGAAAATGTACAAAAATGTGAAACTCATTTGTTAGTGAGGTAACAAATTCACAGTTTAATTATTATGTTTTGTCAACTGCTATCCATCAGCTCTAATTATGGAAAATGGAGTCTCTGATAACACACATAAAGAGCTTTGTAAATTGTTGAGATATTATTAAAGCTGCATTATGCCATTTTCATTATGCAATTATAGCAGAAGTATCAGTAGGTATTAAAATGTAATAGTTCCCAGTTCTCAAAAAACACTGTTAATTTAAGTCACATTATCAAGTTTTGTACAAAAGACTGATCTAATATATGAAGAAATTAACTGAGTGTAGAGAGAGTTTAGTGTAAAATTTAAAGGTCCTATATTACACAAAAAATGACTATTATGAGCTTTAAGGCATGTTATAATGCCTCATCAAATATATATATAAACAACACATAGTTGTCGTTTTTTTGTTTGTTTGTTTGTTTGTTTCATTTACCCATCTTTGTGTCTGTCTCCATCTCTAAAGCTCAAAATGCTCTGTTCCACCTTGTGAGGTCATGTACTGTAGTTTTCAAGATAACAGCTACCTTTTACCTTTAGTTCATTATAGAGTGTCAGTTCCAGGTCTGAAATAAACCAAATGGTTCTAGTGAAACTGTACAGAGTTTTAAAAAACAGTGGAGCACTTCTTGTATTACCACATGACATCACAATGTGGAACAGAGTGTTTTCTGTTTGAGAGAAGGATTTGTATGTTAAATATGTGAGAATGAAACAAAAAACAACAAATCTTATAATATAGATCAGAAAATATGGGGCCATTAAATGTCTCTGATTGAAGTGGGTTAAAATAAATCTCACTTGTTTCCACTTCAGTTCAAGCATCAATCTTTCATTTGTATGAGTCAATCTCGGACTCAAATTCTTCAGATTATAATCATCTCTGTACCACTTTCTGTTTGTTCTGCTATGCCATAGTACATACAGTAGCTCGAAATAAAGATACATTTTCCATTCATGTTTTACTTTTACTTATTTAAGTACAATTTCGCTAATTTGCTACATGCATTTTATACTTTCTGTATTACCTAAGCAGAAGCTGTGTTCGTATCACTGGTAGTAAGTCAGACCTGTTCCCGGTGCATGTTGGACTCCACCAGGGCTGCCTTTTGTCACCGGTTCTGTTCATTGTATTTATGGACAGAATTTCTAGGCACAGTCAGGGGCCGGAGGGGGTCCGGTCCGGGGACCATAGGATCTCATCTCTACTGTTTGCAGATGATGTTGTCCTGATGGCTTCATCAGGTCAGGACCTACAACATGCACTGGGGCAGTTTGAAGGCCACGTCCAGAGGAGCCAGCTGAGGTGGCTCGGGCGTCTCTTACGGATGCCTCCTGGATGCCTCTCTCAGTACGTGTTCCAGGCACGTCCCACCAGGAGGAGGCCCAGGGGAAGACCCAGAACACTCTGAAGGGACTATATCTCTGGGCTGGCCTAGGAACACCTTGGGATCCTACTGGAAAAGCTAGAGATTGTGTATGTGGAGAGGGAAGTCTGGGCCTTCCTGCTCATACTGCTGCCCCCACAACCCAACCCCAGATAAAGTGGAAGAAAATGGATGATCAGTCAATATTAGCTAGTTTCTGATCTATGTTATAATGTTGCTTCTTCATCAAAAACATACCTGGAGTTGTGTTTTGTTTCATTCACACATGTTTATCATATGACATATCACTTGGCTTGAAGCTCACTAGAGTCAGTTTTGTGTAATACAGGACCTTTAATGAACTACACAATTGTCAGTATTTTTTTTTTCCCATAGAGAGTACAATAGACACAAGTATGAATTTGGCTTCTGCTATCTCATTCCAAATGAACTGTACTGGCCTCATATACTGCCACTAAGCCTCCCACTAACCCCATGATCTTAATATCACAGCTTTGCCAATCAGTGACAATAAAACTCACAACATGGCAGCATCATATAATCATTACTGCAAATCTTTCCTCCTCCAAGTGGCAATATAATAATAATCAGGATCATTAGACCACACAAGATATCTAGGAAACCATGGCATGATGGGTAATAATAGCACTTTTTTCAATAGGTAGCCCTTTGCTCAATCCTGATCACCGGTTCATTTCTCTTCTGGGGGTCAGTTCAAAGCCTTTTCCCTACAGACAGTAGAATATTATTTCATGTTTGTTGTGTTTTGGAGCCAGCATTTGCAGTCTTGTGGAGCGTTCCCCCGGAGAGAGAGAGCTGTTCCTTGGCGTCCTGGACAAGCACAGAACTGATTGCAATCTGGAGAAGCCTCTCTTTGTCTCTCTCTTTTCAATGTGTTTGTATCTGGCAGGTTGTAAAGACTGCTGTCATCCTTTTCTAATGTGCCAGATGTTAAAAGTAATGAATGTTAAATATGTGTGATAAGGTTGTTTTCAGTTATGAGTTAAGAGTAAAGCTGATGGTTATTAAATTAGCCACTGGTTATTCACAGCATTGCATGGCATGAAGGCATGGATTATGTGTATAGTTACTGGCCTTTAAACTGCTAATGAATACCTTTGCTTTGCCATCCATGGTTGTAAAGCTTAAAAAAAGTCTGTTTAGTACCAAACATTTTTCATCATGGGTACTCCCCATACTTCATACAGCTCTATCTACTGGAAATGGATTTAGAATTACCATGGGGGGAAAAAAATATGTCAGCTAATTAAGGAACATGCCTCAAAATGTTGATGTAATCATGCAGTAGTAGTGAATGCAAGTTGATGGCACAAAGGCTTAGAATGAGTCAGGTGATAATTTATGGTTTCTGCTTATAACATCACACCCCTCGGAATATTCAAACCAAGTGTTCAGAGAAGCAGACATAGTGCAAAGGATTACTGAAATAAACAGTTCCAGTTAGGTTTTTGATTGGGAAACAATGGTTAAATGCTCAAAAAGTGAATTTTGCTAAATATGTGCTCTTTATTATTCCAATTAGTCCACTGGCTTCAATAGACTTTTCTTTGTGTTTTATTTGGTTTAATAATTCATAAATTTCACATTACTGTTGCACAAACACAACATTTGAATGACCTCATTAATCATAGACATTTTCTGTGTCTCTAATAGACATTTTCTATTTCTGTTCGTACCGCAGAAGAAACATCATTAGTGTATTTTTAATTTCAAATCCATAACTGCATACATTTAAACCCGCCTCGCTGCATACTGGTTTGAAAGCTTCCACACCAAATGGTATCTGACACGTGGCACTGACTCGAGACATATTAAATAAGAAATCACTAATATTTCAGTGCGTCACCGCTCCATAAGATCAGTGGGAGGTTGCTAATCTCCACCGCAGTTCCTCCTAATACTGAAAGATTTCCTTCTAAAGAACTGCAAACGAAGCCAAGAGCTGAAACACACATTATTGCATTCATTATTATTTGTCCCAAGCTTTATTCCATAAGCTGATAATCTGTTAAACGAAGCCTGTTTTAGGGAGATCTGATGGTTTAAATCAGGATGAGCACTCCCTAAGCCTTCCACTCCAGGACCCCCGTGGATGTTCTGACTGCGGGCGGCCCTCATTAGGAATCACTCCAAAGCTCAATGCAAATGAATAGGTGATATGAGACATTGGCTATAGCCAGAGAGTATATGACTGTTCAAGGCTTGAATCTCATTATAGTGCTATGGTGTTTAAACTCCTTTATGATTAGAGTATTTCACACTGTGAGATTGAATCAGCTTCTATGCGCACTGGGAGTCTGGAGTTTTCCACATTCCACAGAGGGCTAAGGGCACTTCAGGCAAAGATGAAAATGCCAATAAACAATGAACAATCAACTTGCATAGTATAAAGTTACATAATATCTTCTTTAAAGGAAACATACTATGTCTTCTAACAAAACTCTACACAAACTCCTCGAAACCATTAACTATAATTTGAAGATCAATTTGTCATTTTTTTGTATGTTCATTCATTTTAAAATACCATTTGGCAGCAATTCCTCTTTTGAATCACTGGATTGTGAAGTAAATACACCACACCATCACCATTATGTATCTTGTTTTACATTATAAAACTGACAGAAACAGAAACAGAAACTCGGGTAATGACCAAAGAAATATTGTAAAATTACGGCTGTAATGGAATTTGTATCCTCACAGAACCTCCTTCCTCTTATGAAAATGTCCACCGTTAAGCACTTGTAAAATAATTAAGTCTTACATTTGTGTGGGGGAGAATAATACAACCCACTCAACCAAAAACATATTTTACTCAAGTGAAACGAAGCAAAATTGACTTCTGTTAATCCAATCAAAGACATTAATCATTTTATGTGGAACTGTTCTCTTTATTCACGTTTATTCATACAGAAATGTCCAGGCTTCTCTAAAATTAAACTAGATATAATTTTGTCATGCTAGTATTGCCTAAAGAGCAAGAAAATGTCATGTTATGGACTCGAAATTCAAACAAATCTTCCTTGGCTTTCTATCCTTTTGTATCAGTGCCATGGATCCACTTTCAAATCCCTAAGCGGCACATTTAGTTGTAATTGTAGATGTATTAGCTTGTCAAACTAGTTACATTCTAGCCTCCCAACTTTTTTCCATTTATTTGAGCAAAATGTGTCCACTGCCCAATAATCAGTAAGTGTGTGTTGGCATGCTGGTTGGTGTTTACCGTCACGGCAAAACTCCGCACTGGTCTCTGAAAGATGCGAAACTCTCAGCTAAACTCACATAGTATATAGAATAATTATGATGCTCCGAATCCATAAGGTAAGGGAGGAATAACTTTGGACCTCTGCAAACCATTTCAAATGACCTAGTTCTGTTTTTCACATTTTTAAGTCAGTAAAAATGAAATAGGGAATCTTATGAAAACACACACGTGAGGATATGAGGTATGAGATATGAGGCGCTGCAAGTCCCCTTTTCATGCACCTTATTCACAGCAAAAATGAAATAAAGAGAGATGTGTGTGCAGATGAGCCTGTAGCAATCACTGTAGAGATGACTCTAACTGAAAAGGTTTGCAAAAGCTTCATGTTTGTGTCTTTTCTACAGACCTGTTACTAGACTACAGGTGCTTGTTGCAGTCTTGACTCTGATTGGCTGTTGTAAAGTTGTTTGCAAGCAACAGTCGGAAGTATTTGACATGCTGATACCTCGTGACCATTGACTGTATAAAGAAGCGGACTAAGGGTGCGCGACACCACCCATAGCCTTCGACTCCAGTCAAATGGAGCTCATTGAGGCAAGAATAAAACTGAATTTTGGAGCCAGGTCCATGTTTACAATTCAGACCGTGAGTATAATAGTAGTAGGGATTTTTTTAAGTGGGGGTATGCGATTTGTGACTGAAACAGGAGGACTAAACCAGGACGGAACCAGGACTGAACCAGGACTAAACCAGAACTAGAGAGAAAACCCCAAGCCCGCAGGGTGTCCACAAAGCAGGATCGGGTGACGTGCTAGCTTTGTCTACTCGGGTGTACCTCCGGGCCCTTCCCGACACTCAGTCCTGGTTTAGTCCTGGTTTAAACCTGTATTAGTTCTGTTTTAGTCCTGGTTTAGTCCTGGTTCAGTCCTGGTCCCCTCATGTCGCAGGTCACTATAGGACAGTATTGCAGATATCATGAACCTATGCAGGTTGTTTTCACCATTGCCAATGGCTCCGGTTTGACATTTAAGTTTTAGGCTATTTTTTTTATTTTTTTTTTTTTTTTTTTATATCTCACATCAGGAGAAGTGGGTGGACGGCATTCTCCTTCATACCAGCCCCACTACACCCCGGTGAAGATCCAGTCTGGAGCAAGGCTGTTGAATGTAAAGCTCCTTCCTGCCCACACCCTGCTAAACCAGTGGTAGCAATGCTGTCAATCAAACCTGTTGCTAATGCTAGTGGGAGGCACCTGATTCGTGTGTTAATGTTCATATCTTGTTTTACATACAAAACAGCACAATAAATCACGTAGAGTGGGTTAATACAAACATTTTAACGCCAAAATTACAAGCCTGACAGCAGCAGTAATGGAGAGAGGGGTGATACTTTTTCAATAGAAAGTGAATTGGAGCCAGTGGAACCGAGTCAGTAGGGCTGAAACGCACCCATGCTCACTTCCTATTTGGAATACAGCAACTAGCAGGTTAGCTATGTCCATTTATATACACGAGGAGAAATTTATATATGACGAGAAATAACGAGAAATGCTACTTTGGGCCACACCTCCCCAAACTCCCGAAGAGACAAATCAGGCTTAAATCCTCAGTGTTGTTTGGCTCGGTCATTATGAAGTAATCTAGTCTGTTTAGTCCAGCGCGAATCAATGTCACAGAAAAGCCTTTAGCGATTCAACACAACGGTTGGCCTAACCCAAAGATAACTTTTTTTTCCCATTGCCTTCTGTTGTTTTTGTCTTTCAGGTAACTGCTCCTGCACCAGGCAATTTGTCTTCGTCTGGGAGCGGACACAACACCAGCAAACAGAGCAACATTCATATTCCTCCAGACGCACCACTGACCCGGATAGTCCATCTCAAATTCTGTTTCTTGCACACTGCAATTGTAAATGAAAGGCTCTTACCATTTGACAGCAACAGAAGGTGCAGGAGATAGAGCTGGGTTTGATCGTAATCTAAATATGTCATTTTATATGCAAGCCATCATTTCTAAAGGTTAGATCTGCCGTCTTCAGGACACGGGTAAAAATAACGGATTTCCATTTCCTCTTGACGTGGAAAAGGTCAGATGTGTTATGAGAAACATCTGGTCCCACCGTCATTCGTACTGTACTTGAGAATTCAGCCATCAGTATTAAACTTTCAAATATGTTAAGGGCAAATAGTAGTGCCATTTTTGTAGGGGATGTGATCAACTCCATATCTGTGATAGCTTTTTTTTTTTTTTTACCTTTACAGTGTTTGTCCACTGATATGAAGGTTGATGGTTCAAATCTCACTCTCAAGATCCACAGGTTGGCAGTTTGATTCCAACTCCCACATATGAATTTTGTTGTTGATGCTGTTGTTGTTCTTGGGCAAGACCCCGTGTCTGTGTACACTGAGTACACTGAATGTGTGTGTGAATGGATAGGTGGTTCCCTGATGTAAAGCGCTTTGAGAGCCTTGAAGGTTGAAAAGTTTACAATAAACAATTAACAAAACTAACTGTTTTTTTTATTTTGTTTTGTTATTATAATTTTTTTTAATAATCATAGAAATATTCTTTTTACACAGTGAGAGTAGCCTACACAATTATTTGTCTCAAAAAGTGGCTGGCTGGAAGAAGCACAAAGGAAAATTTGTGATGTGCTACAGACAACATGAATGATTTCCTTTAAAACAATTCATGCTATTTCACATTAATTACATGTTGTACATTAAGTAACATACAAAGTAACAAAAAACATTTTTTTTAAAAGCAACACAAACTTTGCTTTTACTGAAAGTTAATCAGATTTCTGTCATCTGCTAATCTCATGAAGATGGTATTACATTGCCTAGAATGCTCCACCGTATGTTGTAAACTTGTCCATTATTTATTCAGTTTTTGCTATTACTATTTTTACAAATAGTAGGTTTAATGTTGTCACCTGCTTGGCTCTATGGAGACTGTTAAATACCCCTTTACCTGTTACCCACTCAGAGCCATACTGCAATTGACCAACAGGAGTGAGTTAAGAAATGTGTCTGTGTTTGAGCATAGGAAAGCACTGAAATACAGTATTATTTTTTTTATAGTTTTGAATAAAGTCTTCTTTCAACTGTTACATCATATTGCATGTGTGGAGATGTATTTGTTTTCCGTGGTAGGCTGATCCCAACAAAATGATTCTCTCTTTCATGTTCAGCCGCTCCTCCTCTCACTTCCTCTGTAGGAAACGCCCTCGTCTCCTGTGACTACAAAGTCATTTAGAATAACATTTAGAAAGCTGTCTGAATGAGATTCAGGCAGCACATAATTAATCAATATTAGGATTAGTTACAACCTCTGTGTATTCTCCCTGTTGGGTTAACACTATTCCAATGTGACATGAGCGTGACAGGAGACAGGAGACTGGAGAGGAGGATTTTAGACTCAGGTGAAATGTCAGATGTACAGGTCTCATTCATCTGTGTTTATTGTTGACTCTCCAACTTCAATTATACCTGTTCATTTGATACTTTTATAAGTAGGGATGCCCCAGTATGGGTTTGTTTGTTTGTTTTTGAGCAGATGCGATATCTGAGAGTTGTGTTGCTATGGCTGATAACAGTTATTTGCCAATAGAGATAATGAGATTTAAAAATCCATAGCAAGGCTCACAAATGTAGACTGCAAACTCACTTTTGTAAAAAATAATCACAAAATGTGTTTGTCTGGGATTCAAAAGAATTTGTTGGCTGATTGTTTAAATATTCAACCCTATTTTTAAACAAATTGTTCTTCTTTTCTCACTTTTTTTACTCATAAGTCAAAAAGAAAAATCTTATGCAATGAAATCATATGACACATGGGCACACAGAGACTGGGGAGGCTTAAAAAAAATGAATGATGCCTCATATTGGCAAAAGTTTCAATATCACACTGATACAATATCAAGACAAGTGTCTTGCAAAAGGACACAGCAACAGAATGCACTGGTCGTAGGCAGGGTAACACTGACACACTTTTTTTTTTTTTTCCAGAACGTAAAAGTCACCAAATCTAAATAAAAGAATAAACATGTATATAAATGTGTGCTTTTGCATCCATATGATTTATTCCATGCATTTTTATTTATTGTATATATTTTTTTTATTATTTGATTTTTTTTTGTTTTTTTGTTGTTGTTTTGTTTTGGAGAGTCTGACATTCTTGTCACATTGTCACATAAAGGCCTGAAAATTATTTGTAAATGTCTTTCAAACAACATTGTTTGCTAAAACTTTGATGTCCAAAAACTATATTACATGACCTGGTGGACATTTCAAAAGAACAACAATGCCATTTTAGAAAAACATCTTTTCTTTTTGTAATTTGAGGGTCATTTTGACTTGTTATTATGCCTGTCATGTCATCCTAACTGGACCACATTCAGACAAAGAGCTCACATCACATCACTTCTGCACTGATGAGGGACATGACGTTTGGGTGCTGTGTCAGGGTGACCCCACATGTTTGGAGAGATACTTGACAATCTCTTGTTAAAACAACTCGGAATAAGACAGCAGCCAATTCAAGCCACTCTCCTTTGAAGTAGAAAAAAAAACAAAAAAACAAAACATACATACTCAAGTAGAACTACAAAATGTAATTAAATTTCATGATTCATAAGTTATTGTAATTAGAGATACAGAACATTCAATAATGTACAATTTGCAAATGATAAACACAAAAAATTACAAGCTTATTCATATGTGAAGGGATGGAGCAAGAACCAAATGTTCAAATGATATTGTAAATATAAAGCTTTGTAGAGTACAAAAAGTAGAAGTACTGCAAATTTAGTGCTTTAAAAGATCCAAGATTTTGTGATACTTTTTGATTTTTTGTGGGCTTTTACAGCTCCTACTGACCCTGGCTCCCATTAACTTACTTTGGAATATTGTCGTCCCTCTCTCTGTGATTGCTGCTGTGATCCTCATCATTTTGGTCTTAAAATGTTTGTATTAACCCGCTCTATATGATCCTGGGTTTGTTTTTGTTTTTTTTTCCTCAGTATTTTGTCCATTAAAAAATCCTATTCATAATATTTAGCCTGGCTTAAATTTCTCTCCTGTAACCGCCTTCATAGTGAGTCGCCTTCATAGTGAGTCGCCTTCATAGTGAGTCGCCTTCATAGTGAGTCGCCTTCATAGTGAGTCGCCTTCATAGTGAGTCGCCTTCATAGTGAGTCGCCTTCATAGTGAGCTTCATTTGAGTGACATCGAACGCTATGGTACAACGTCACACTCACTTAGTCCACTTCTTTATAGTCTATGGCTGTGATGCTGCAGGACACAGAGGAGGGACACTTTTGGCTCTTCTTCTCCTCAAACTGCCCTGACACAGATCTGCTGACCCTACCTGACCAGTCCTTCTGTTGTGCCGCATTGAGATTGTAAGGAGGGTAATAGGGTTTCGTTCATCTGCCAATTTAAATGGGTGTGGTGTTTCTTTTTGGGGGTTGTATTCGTGTAGACCAGTGGCCATGAAATTGGCAGCTGGAAGGGGGCAGTGTTTATTGTTTGTCTTTTCCCTCACTCTCTCTCACCCTGTTGTTTCTTTGTCCAGGTCAATAGGAAGCAGTTCACCACATTAACATTAAAGTCCCATAAGTGTAAACAAATACTAATAATAAACTGAATATTGAGAACTAGACCTGATTTTATTTTGACTAAATATTTGTTTAGTTTAGTTTAGTTACTGAAACGCTCTGTCACACCCAGTTGTCTCTTTGTCCAGCCGAGGTCCTCGAGGCAGTCTAAAGGCCAGTCGGCCACTCAGTGGGTGAAATTGGGGCACACTGGGGACAAAGCACCACACCAGCTGTGCCAGCCTTTGATCTTGAGCCACAGAACCAGCTCAATCCAACCTCTGAAGAAGCCCTCCAAGCCTAAATCTAACTCTGTCTCCCCCTTGTGACATTTTAATTATCCTCCATTTTTAACTAAAATAACTTTAAATTATTATTATTAACTTAAGTGCATGTAAAGCTGTATCTGTACTTTTACTTAAGTAGCTAAATTTATGACTTATTCCACTAATCCCCATAGGGGAAAGAGTTACCAAAACTTTTACTTCAAACAAGAACACTGTTATTTCAAAATAAATGTAATTGAGCATGTGGCTGGGAAAGGACACACACAGGTAAGAATGCAGCAGGAGACAGAAAGAGACAGTGTTGGAATAAAATTTAGGTTAATTTATTTTTACAATAGTGGACCTTTAATAATTCAAATTATAGAGACAAAAAATTATTCATCTGAATGATTCAATTAATTATAGGACTGCAAATACTAACAGTTAAGTTTTTTTTTTTTTGTTTTTTTTTTGCATGAATCAGAGCTCTGTGAGGCCATTCACTTCTGGTACAACGTTCAACCTCCTCAGGGTCATGATATGCAGATAAGATATGGGCCTATAAGAACATGGACATTTTATTTTACCCCAAGTCATAAGACAGTGGTCCATGTTATTAAAATGGCCACATTTGTTGCTATATAATACATGTAACATAAATCGTGCCAGTACAATTTCAGTAAAACCCATAGCAAAGAATCTGGCATCATATATGCACAGCTGCTCTACTCCAAGCTTCTTGGGAGTGACTGAGCACCTCCAATTGTCTGTAAATCTGAAAATCTGAAAATGAATACAGACTATGTACCTGTGCCACATGTGCCAGAGAATTATAAGATTACTTTTCTTACTATTTTCTTGTATGTTTAACTTTGTGGCATGTCTTTTTAGATTTTATGAATGGCATGTTTTAAAAAGTCATTTTGTGGCTTTTTGTGTTACACATTTGATATAAGTGTTAGTATATATTTTTTTTCTTATTTATTATCATATTATCACATTATCAGTTTTGAATGGGCAGTAAAGGGCCATTACTCTAGGAGCGTATTGATCTTACTCAAAGAAAATATAACTGAGCACTACCCACCTCTTGAATACTCACAGTGTTTGTTATAGAGAACAGCAGGGATCACCCTAACAGCCCACAGACTCAGGATGGTTTTCACCTTGGTAAACCTGTCACAGTCACTTGCAGAGTCTGAACTACAAGCCTCCAGCTCCTAACAATCCGTCAGCATTTGTGTTGTGTCTAATTGGGCTCACTGTGAGTTGTTGCTAACTGTGAGTAACTTTTAATAAGAGCTAGATGCTGCAGTGCTTAAGTACACCTCATTTGGACTGACAGCAGACCGAGCAGTGCCATTACAGTGGATAAAGGCTATGGGCGTGCTTTTGCTTTATATTTCAGTCAGCAACAGAACTTAGGTTAAAATTGCTTTTTAATAGGCCAGTCAAAATGGTTTCCGCTTTCATGTTCAGCCGTTTCTCCTCTCATTTCCTCTTTATTGAAATTCCCTCCTCTCTTGTGACTTCAAAGTGATTTAGAAAAGCGTTTATAATAAAGAAAAGAACATAGTAAAATAGCTTTGGTTTAAAACACATTTGCAAGGCAGCAGCTCATTCTTACATTTGAGATATAACCTGCTTTTGTCTCTGATGCTATAAAGATGGGAATGTAAACACTTCAGAAATGTTTTCAGCTGCTTGTTGGATTAAAGAGCCCGTATTACGCTACTTTCTGATCTATGTTATAATGTTGTTTCCTCATCACAAACATACCTGGAGATGTGTTTTGTTTCATTTACACATGTTGAACACACAAACCCTGCTGATAATTTCAGCCCTGGACTTGCCAGTCTCTACTGAACTGAAGGTAAAAGGTAAGTGTTAACTTGAAACCTGCCACTATGGAACAGCGCATTTTGAGCTTTGGAGATGTAGACAGATGATAATAAAGGATTACTTAGACATGTGTGAATGAAACAAAAATGTAGTTTGTTTTTGAAGAGATAACTACATTCTAACATGGCCTACAGGTCACAAGAGTCAACTTTTTGGACTGTCAATGATGATAGGATCCTTAGGTCTTAAAAGTTTGTGATAGAAATTTAGATTGTGGAAAGATTTCTCTCAATCTGTCTTGTGTAAATTAATGTGATTTCTACCTGAAACCCAGACCAGTCATTAACATGTGTAAAGGTTCATCAGGCACAACTGTCTCCGCCTTCAGGAAGCCTTTTGTTATCATCAACTGTATGTTCATTTAGCACCAGCCTCTGAAACCACAGTCACTCTGCATTGATATGTATGCAACTTGTATTTCTGTATAAATACTGAGAGCTGAAATGCTCTGGGAGAGAGACATGGAGGGGACATGGGGGAGACAGGGTGAGAGGCTGTTGGGCTTTGGCCGAAACAGGCCTAGGCCCTGTCCATATCTGCTGTAACAAGAATAAACCTTGGTCTATATTCCAAAAACTCATCGGGCTTCACAAATGGATTCATTATTTATCTTCAAGAGATATATCATTTTTTCCACAACAAGTTCATTATGTAATTTTTCTAATGGGAGAGATGTGAATGATTTGCTTGAAATGTTGTATGGCTTTTAATCTATCTCCATGGAATTATTTGCTGTCAGTTCCAGGTTACCTAGCCTGGCTGATGCCACCTAGTGCCTCTGCTCAATAAATGTTTTATTTTTTTCCAGCGAGTAGGTCAGGAATCGAAATACACTAGATGGTTTGAAAGAACCCCGGAAGTTATAGACTGAGCACCGGCCAATCAGCGAAGAACTGTAAAGCCATGACGTCAAACTCAAGCGCGTCTGGGTCCCTTTTGTGATACAGCACAACAGTAAACAAAGTGGTCAAGATGGATATAGACAAAGCCATACATTCTGTGTTGTCAGCAATTCCCTAGATCAAGGATTTAAAGCCAGAACAAAGAGAATGTTTGGTGAATTTTATCAAGAGGAAAGACGTTAATTGCCCTTCTTTCTAAGGGATTTGGCGCATTACATACGTCACAACCAAATGGCAGCGATTGGTTAAATAAAAAAGTACCTGCCTATCCTAATCCTAATCCTACTGTTGCGAGGTCAGACGGATTCCACGACGTGATACCGGCTGATGAATCAGCCTACAGGTTACCACGCTCAGCAAAAAAGATCAAAATGCTCTGTTCCACCTTGTAATGTCATGTAATGGTAGTTTTCAAGTTAACTCAACTTCAACATAAAGCTTCTTTTACCTGTAGTTCAGCAGAGATTGGAAATCCCAGAGCTGAAATGATGCAAAGGATTCTAGTGAAGTGTAGTGGATGGTATTACCACATGACATCTCAAGGTGGAGCAGAGAGTTTTCCAGAAAAACTCAACCTAAATATGCAGCATTTGTCTGTTAGACTTGTGTGAAAGAAACAAAACACAACTCCAGGTATAACAGAGATCAAAGCTAACATTGGTTGGCAAAAACAATAAGACTTTGAATTCCAAATAAGTTCTTGCTAGCTCACTGAAAGCATTGTTTAGCTGAAATAAGTTTTGTTGTGATGATAATCAAATTTCTCTTGAGGACCTTTTCTTCATAAATATAAATGTTTTTTTTTTTTTTTTTTTTTGTTTTTTCCAGTGCTAGTCGTTAGTAAAGCACCACCTTCAGACTGACACCTGCCATATTAGTCCTATCCACAGCGTGTACACCGAAGGGCAGTGGGGACACTTCATCCAGATGGCACGCCACCAAAAGACTTCCATATTATGTGTAGCAATAAAGCTGAGTGCAGCATGATGCTATTGTCCGCAGCGCCTTTGTTTCCCTGTTGTGTCGAGAATTTGATTTTGGCGACCCCCAAACTAAACCAACTGACCCTCAGGAAAAATATTTTACTAAAAAAAGAAAAAAAATCGCCCACCTTCTATGTCGGAACAATAAATGTAAAAGTGCCATTAAGGATCACCTGACAACTTTGATTCATTTTTTTTCTCGCTAAGCTTTCAAATGTAAATGACTGAAGGGGTTATTCGTTGGTAACTGGCTGCTCCTTGGCATTTACTCTGCAGGCAAAGTTATGACCCCCGCTGTAAAAACACATAATCAAAAACAAGGCATGCTGCTACCTCACTGGCCCCGTAAATTGTGGTTCTTAGTCGGACAATCTGGAGAGCATGATGTCTGTAATGTTTATGTCCTTGTTAAGACGGCCTATCTTTGTTGAGCAGAGGTGTATCTTCGAAGATGCTGTTACTTTTATTGTTCTTCCGAGCTGCGAAAACAGAAAAATGGAATTATGGGTGAAATAAAATCCTGGGTATTTTTTATAGAACGGTTTTCATTGTGCATAGTGTTCCTGCAAACCTGCAAACAGCCAATATTGAATGTTGTAATTTCTCTCAAAGAACACAGTTGTGATTACGTTTCCAAACTCCAGTAAATGTTACAAGTCATTGTCACCGGCTGTTCTGCATCTCGCTCAAGGAGACAGCAGCCGTATTGAGGTCTGGTAAGAGGTTCAAACTCTCATTATGCAAAATTGACTTTCTGGAGCATTCTAGCATGTAATAACATTGTTCCCTCATCAGTTACTTACCTGAAGTGGTTTCATATGTCATCAATGCATGTTTGAGTAAGTGTGAAATCTCTAAATAGTATCTATAAATGTACAAAAGCAGGATAAAAATCAACATGCTCTGAAGGTGGAGTGCATGGAGCAAGAACTCAGAACATCAAAAATTAAACGGAAACTAATTTAGTATTTTGATACATTGTTTTCGGCCAATCGTTTTGAAAACAACAAAAGCAACATGGTGATCTAACTATATGGGTTAAAAAAAAAGAGAAATGCGTGGGATAGAATTTTCAGTCCCGGTCCCGCTCACACCTCCATTGTGCAGTCCCGCTCCCGCCCACTCCCGGAAAAAAATATTATTTTCAGCCCGCTCCTGTCCGCATCTGCAATATTTTGTCCCGCTCCTGCCCGCCCGCAAGATGGGGATATCCACTTTCTCAAGCTCTATCAAACACGGAGAAGCAGAAAGGTCTAAAATGTGCACAAGATTAGGAAACATCCGGAAATTTAGGCTGCTTAAAATGTTTTTATTAAGGTTACAAAAAATATCCACCTCAAATGATGTTTGATAGGCATACATTAATCATTTGTATATTTTAATTTAAACTCATATTTAGTTTTCGGGACTGCACACTGTGCGAGCAGGCAGGTGAGATGATAAACTGCAGTCCCATAAACTAAATATCCTGCCCGTGGCCACAGTGAGCTTTCAAAATGTGTCCCATGCCGCACTGTTTTGAGTGCAGAGCTCTAGTTAATAATCAATATCCCATAGAAGTGTAATAAGCAATCTTTAAGTTTTGAAGCCCTATGTTGTTTACACATGATGCATTTTTAGTCAAAGAGAAATGAGAAGAATTTGAGCCATTTGGCTAACACAATAAACTTGGGTTACAGTATCTCCAAAACCTTCCAGTTTCATTGAATGTGAGGGTCAGTCTCATATTATGCCACAGTACAGTAAGGTAGAATATTATGTGATGCACTGCTGCAGATGCTCTTGATGCTGACTCAGATGTTATATGGACACGTAACACACATACTCACACCATTTATAAGACTGCAATATCTGTAATGACATGAAAAATTTTGCTTTTAATGCAGTTTTGCTTGTGTATAAGTATCTCCATGGCCTAGCACCAAAGTACATTTCTGACAAAATAGTGGCATGTGAAGCATCTCGCACTCTAAGGACCCAGGGGTGAACTGGAACCAAAAAACGGCCCTGGATTTTTCCCCCACAAATTGGCCCATGAAAAAAAATATTCTGGACTTTTCCAGAATGTACATATTGCCAGTCCACACTTGTGAGGACCTCAGCGACTGATCTCCTGCTGGTGTCCAATGGAGTCAGTGTTTCATGCAGCTAAAACCTGGAATCATCTTCTGTTTAAATCTAGGCTCAAAACGGCTCTGTTTAACAGTGCATACGACTGAAAGATTTTTATTCTGCACTCTTTTCTCTCATTTAATGTCTCTCTCTCTTCTTCAATTTTATGATGATTATGTTTTGATTTGTTTGTATTGTGATTTTTATGTATTTCTTATTCTGTAATGCACTTTGAATTACTTTGTGTACGAATTGTGCTATACAGATAAACTTGCTTTGCCTTGCTTCTTCTGAACATGTAACATTAAAAGTGCACTGTGTACGTTTTCAGTTGGTGGTCCAACAGATCTTCCTTACATTTATTCAATTACAGGCGGTTTTATTGCTCAGAAAAAACACACATTCTAGCTGTGTGTTGCCTCTCACAGATCTAATCAGTAACTTGGTCTAGTTTGATCTCCATGATAGAAAGGTTTAATGTCATACTGCGAGTCTGCGAAGCATTCCAGTCAAAGCATAACATCTCCATGGAGAAGAACAGGTTGTGGACACTCTACAAGAAAAGTTACACAGTACAACTTTAAGAATATTGGAAGAGACATATTCTTTTGTTCAATCCTTTAGTCTTTCACCTCTAAAATTCACCATACACAACTTTTCCTTTCCAACTGCACCACCCCACAAAAACACATTCATCACAGTGCAAAGATTTATTTTCTTTGTTTTGAAAAGATAGCGCTCTCCCCGCAGCTGTTTGCATGGTTCCATTTCCCCGAGCATTTGACCTGCTTTGATTGTCTTTGAGCATCACCACCTTGGCCCAGCTGTCAGTCACTCTGCCTCTCCTCTCCCTCCCCACGGCTCCACGCTCCCACAGGCAGACAGCAGCAGATGAGCACTGCTCCAGTAATAGGCTATTACAAATCATCCAGCAGTCCCAAGCCCAGTCTGTCACTCAGTCAATAAAGACATAATAAGAAACTCAAAGAAACCACCTTCACAATGAGAGACTGATCACACGCTACAAGACAAATTGACAAAAGAAACACATGGCTTCACCTGAGAATGGAGACTTCAGCATAGAACGTGGACATGTACAAGACAATTTAAATGCAAAGTGAATGAAGTTTACAATTTTAAAGGATTTAAGTGATCCAAAGAAGCTACATGATAGAAATGGGTGCATTGTCTCAAAGTCATGGACTGATTCTTTGCTGCAGGCCCTGTCTCTAGTCACTTTTCACTGAAGCAAGCTTTTCACAGTAGCAAGCAACACATTTTTATTTATGATGTTTTTGTGTGTGGAAAAATGGCCTTGTGACATTTTGTAAGGCTAACTCTTTCGAAGAATCCTGAAAATTAGCAATTTTATGTTGAGACTAAGAGAACCCTGATAGAAAATAGTTAACAGCTGATTCAAGTAGATTTTACATAAGTCTCCTATAACTTTAAATGCAACAGTGGCTTGTTGGTAACACTCTCTCTTTCATTTGAGCATGCTGCTTACCCCTCTCAACCTTAAAGTGGAACTAAACACTACATGTTGGCTACTACACTGTGTATATGGTGTTTTATTATATTCGTTATTTTTGGCAACTTTAGCGCAAACTAGATAAATTTGCAGTTTGCTGGTCAAAACAACCACCTAAATCTATGTTTGTGCTGCTTTCAGTGGCAACTGGAATTTCCAGTAGTTGGTGACATCATGCAGAATTGCCAGGTGTTTTTGATGACAAACTCAGGGCTGCAGTGGCGAAGTTTGAAGGGTGGATACCTGTTAGACCAGGGTTGCTTTTTTAGCATGTGAGCTATATTATAAAATGACCAAATCAAAATGATTTACCTACTACAAAAATGCAAATCATTTATTCATAAATATATTGAGAATCACCCAACCAAACACACCTCGTGACAAATACAGTTGCATTTTTGCAGTTTTATTAGGCAAACTTCAGCTGCATGTCACGGTAAACCTGCACTGTGCTGTAGGCCTGTTCTGTGCCAACACTAACATAAATTTAGATTAGTTTTTGCTTCTTGTTTCGTCTTGCCCTTCTAATCAGCACGCATTGAGGAGGGAGCCCTTGTGTGCTATACATGAGGAGGAGAGAGAGCGTGGAAAGGTGAGGATGGCTCACTGACGTGAGGCGGATGGACAGGTAGGATGTTTTGAAAAGTTTAACCTGCCCTATGATACACGTGGTACACGAGGGTACATGCTGTTGCGGACAAGCCGCGCCCGAAGAACATGTGAGTTTGTAACATCTGCTCAGTGTCTGCAGGCTCACACAGGCTGTCGAGAGGATCCCCGCGCACTCCCGCACACCATTACAACTTTATTGCTGACAGCAGTGGCCGTAATGAAATATGATCACACTCGTTGAGGATCAGACCTTGAGTCCGAGACAAGACTGAATCCAAGCTCCTTCAAGACCTAGTCCAAACGTGGTCCAGTCCGAGACGAGACTGAGACTGTAAAAAAATGGTCTTGAGTACTACAACACTATGATCGACCCGCACTACCTTGGCGATCAACTGGTAGATCGCGATTGACATATTGGGCACCCCATGTTAGACCAATGACACTGTTCCTTATGTGTCGAGACTCCACCCCTCTTCCTCCCTCACGCTCTTTTTAGTCCACAGGCACTGCTCAGTTTAGCAGCTCTATTTAAAATGTGTTTGTGGGCAGAGTTTAGGTGTTTAAGTGTTCAAGATCCTGACCCCAGTACCCCACTGACTCTAGGAATAAGTCAAAAAATGAATTTGTTGCAGCATTTTGGATGGAATCCCCTGTGTTAATGGCATAGATAGAGACAGAGCATTCTGTTTTAGAACTCAGCTCCACTTCCTGTATTTGTGTACTTTATTCCACAAACTTCCACTTAACTGTTAAACTGAGATAAATGTTTACTACAGAGATTACCCCACAAAACTATGTTATAATTAGAAATGCCTGTAAGCCTGTCAGGTGCACTTTAACCTCTAAAATTTAATCATATAGCTTTAGGGGAACCATGTACTCAAATGGCCATGAAAAACATAGTAATTACTTTCTGCTATCAGTTTTAAATGTGTTTCCTGGTTAAAGTTGATGTGCTGATCATCAGTCTTTTCTTCAGCACCATTAAAACTTGCTGTATAATGCCTGCGGCTGCTGTTAGTGCCAGGCTGGTCAAAACACTACCCCATTGGCTGAGTTAAGACTAATGCTTGAAGCTAAAGTTTTTATCTAACAGCAGTGTGTGTCGAGGCTATTGACCAGTTGGTGTAAGTCTCTCTTAACTTCACTCTTCCAAAACAGTGGAAGAATAATCAATTCTAGATTCTGACATGAATAAAATGGATTGTGTTGTCCTTCTTTTAGCAGTACCTGGTATATTTAGCCACATCTTATGTAGGTGGGAACTTACAGGTGGCCTACAGTGCCACACAGAGGCAGGATGAACAATGAAACCAAAATAGCTCCTACTGAATGGCCAATTCCATTTCTAGAGTGTGGTTCAACAAGTAGAGTACTCCAGTGGTCTAATAAGAAAGTAAATCCATAGGTTTCAGAATAATGAAAAGTTTCCAGCAATTAACAATTAGTAAAATATACAAAATAATAATAATATTTTTAGAAAACTTCTCAAAATGTTGCAGCCATGTGTATCAATATTTCAATCTCAAACTTACCAAAAAATTGCACAAGTCAGTTGACATTGATCTGTAATAGTCCTATAATAGCTCATAATGCCTTCATTTGAGTAAATAGTTTTCAAATAGCAATAAGAGCTCAAGTAGTTAACTATCACTAAATACTTTTAACTAATAAGATAGCTTCTACTAAATCACCTTAATCCCTTTAATTATTTACTTCCCCTGAGCGAATGAAAACGTAATATCATCAAGGATGCTCCACCGATTTGTTTTATTTATCATCCTAACTCTCTTCGCTCCCTCCGCCCACACTCTTGTCTCCAGCGGCTGCATATCTTCATGTTTATTCTCTTTGTTTGGTCTCCACGCACCTCCTAATATGTAACCCAACCCGCATCAGCGCAGCATTCATTCATTGTTAATAAATTATTCATAACAACTCCTTTAATGGGCCACATCTTTCTTTGATTTCAATTACACATACCACGACCCGTGGTCTTTGGAGAATCAAAGAAAAACAAACAACTATTTAAAATGTTGTCTGAGTTAATACTAATCTGACTAAGTTTTAAATATGCCAAATGCAGCTTGCCTTGGGTTTTTGGCTTCAAAGGTGTATTGTGTAATTTTTCTGGTGGAGGGTCCGTCAGATGTGGAGATGTTATGGTTTTGTCTGGAATGTTTCACAGTATGGTATTAAGACAGCAGATCTGAAGGTTGGCAGTTCGAATCCCACTCCTGACATAAATATTATTGGTATAGTGGTCAGATCAAACTCCCACAAATGAATGCCGTTGTTGTGTCCTTGGGCAAGACACTTAAACCACCTCTCCCCCAGCGTCTGTGCACACTGTAGTATGAATGTGTGTGAATGGGTGAGTGGTTCCTTGATGTAAAGCACTTTGAGTGTGTAAGCGGGTGGTTAGCAAGCACTAGTTTTCGTATAACAGATCCATGTTATCATTTCATTACCCGTTCATTAGCTGTTCATATTATCCATGCATTAGCCTGTAGCAGTAACATGCCGCCAGTGGAGAGTTAGGGCGGGACAGAGCCATCGCTCGCTTATATTTGCTATCGCAGGGTATTCGTGAAGGCCCGGAAGATGCCGTAATATGATCCTGCCGATAACTCGATGAAATATGATTGGCTAAGACAACTGTTCATCTCAAAATCAAACCCACATTGACTTGTATTGCACGGGCCTTCGCTACAGGAAAGCGAAGGCCCTGCATGTGTTTCTTTATTTCAGTGCTGCAGGGGGAGTCACTGATTTACCCGGATACCATTGGAAGAAAAATTGTGATTGGTCTATTTCCATTCCATTATATTAACCCTTTGTTTCCCAAGAAATATTAGTCCAAGTTTTTAACAGTGATCTAGAAATTATTACTAGTGTTGTGTTTATTACTCACTGAATAAAAAAATATTGAAAAAATATATTAGTACAAAAATTCTTTCAGAATTTTTTTCTTGGGTATTCACTGAATACCTTGAAGGCCCTGACAGTTCCCTCTGTTGTTGACTAAATGAAGAATTGTATTTTTTCCTCTATTTACTGCCTTTGTCCTATGTTTTGGCCAGACTTGCCTGTGTTATAATTAAATTATTATTATATTATGAAGTGTCTTAAAGGTGGAAGAGCCCTATATAAAAATGTGGCCATTTACCATTAAACCTTTCTATCTTCATGAAGACCAAATCAAACAAAGTTACAGGTACCTATTTTTCTAGGTATTTTTAAGCAATAAAACCACCTGTTATTGAATAAATGTAAGGTAGAGCTGTTTAAAGCAATACTGTGGAACTTTCCAGCCAGAGCAATGACATCTCCATAGAAACAAGCAGGTGATGGACTCAAACAAAGACTGCGTAGTACACCTTTAAAGCTAAAATTTAGTAATACTAGTAATTGCTGTCATAAAAGTGCAATGCAAGTGCAAGCAGGCTTCTCATTACCGAAAACATAACCCACCTCACCTAAATGAACATCAAAAACCCATTATGACAAAGAATAGAGCTTTGTTATTGCATAAGATACGTTGTCTGCGCCAAATTTAATTTCCGTTCTTCCCATCCTTGCCTTTCTTCTGTGATGTCTCTTGTTAAATATACTCTACCCTTTCCCTTTCATTACGCGTCTCTATCAGTGGAGCTGCTTTACGGCACTATATTAAACCATAGTCTCCACACAGGTGCATTTTCTATACAAATTGAATTCAGCAATAGCGCCATTAAATTAGCAGGAACAAACGCTTCTCTTAAAAATAGCTTTGGCACAGCGGCTGTTTACATAGTGACTGAGCTGTTGTGTTTGTGTTTGTGTTTGGAGCGCTGAAAATTTCAAAGAGTATTACATTTTATTCATAGCCCCTCCCAATCACGTAATGTCACTTTTAATCAAAGGATGAATGCTGACATGCAGAAAATACATTTATTTTAAACAGCGCCTCTCAAAAGCCTATCAGGGTTTTTAAAAGATTGTTTTTCTAATGTCTCCAAAATTGGTTGCTTGTTGGAAAAGAAAAATTAGGGCAGTCATGTTTAGATCACCAATATTTGTATTACTTGATGTTTCTAATTGAGCACAGAGTTGCCCTTTTCAATGCCAGACTGGCCATATAGGCAGAGACTAACTATATTTGGATGAAAAAAAGTCCATAAAATGTTTGACTTTTAACAGTATAAATAGTGTGCCAAGGAAACAAAAGAAATGCAAAGAGGAAAAATAGACAGAGCCAATGGGTGAGTGGATAACTGAATGAAAAAGAAAGCTCTCTGGTCTGCAGAGAATTTCAAGTTTTGATTGGCAGCAAATTGGCTCTACAGACTTGAACTCTATCTGCAAATGGATGCCCGTCAGTCCTGGACACATTCACAGCCTGTCTGTTCATGGGAGAGGTTCTCTCTTTTCTTTGTTTTTTGTTTGTTTTTCCTGTCCCAGAAGGAGCGTCTAAGGACAGGGGATGCTCTAGAACAGTTACATGTTTGCCTGTTTCATGTGAATAGTGGTTTAAGAAACTATATGTCCCCAGACACAAGGTTAACATTTTAGAATTGAATACAGCTTTTGCTGATGACAATTTGAACATTGATTTTTTTTTTTCTCTTAATTACAGTTGGTGTTTTAGTTATCAAGATGATTATCCAATCAGAAAGCAGAATGACCTGTGTCTCTGTCTCTGATTTGAGTTGCCAAATTCAATGCCAGTTCCTTTTGCTATTTTTAATAATCTTAATGATGTCATGACATAGAGGACTAAATGATAGGCCTAATAAGCTTAAACTTAAACCTACACATTTTCAGTCTTCCTGCTTGTTAAATACTGCTGATTTTAGAATAGTGCCAGATAATACCGGTGACTCAATTAAACTAACCAGTCACATATCAATCAATGCTGAAATCCAGTTGGTTTAAACCTAAAATGCCTCTCTCTCTCTCTCCAACATGCATCTTTCTAATCTGGTGTCTACCTAAACCCCAGCACCTGCAGACAATCCTGAATGAGTGCTAGTGCAGCCTCTGAAGCTCACGGAGGGAATTCTGGAGGTTCTGACCTTTCACATGAGGCATGGCCTGTCCATATACTGAGAATGAGACAAACTTGTATGTGTCCTCTGTATGCAGGTTAAGGCATATTTTAGTACCATTTTTATAGGGGAGTTTCATTATTGACAAAAGCGCGCGTTGCATGCTGGGAATTATTTTGGTCGGCGGCAAGAAACACTAATTCAACATGACGGACGGAGCGAGAAAGCATGTAAAGGGTATTGATCCCGGTTATTTATCCACTCTAACGGCAGAGGACCGAAGACGATTTGACCAGAAATTGGTCATAAGCATCGATGGAGCCAAATCACCCTTTTCAACCCCGACAAAAGGTGGACCAAACCAAATTTCTGGTCAGAATCACCAACTACCTGGACAAATATTCACTTCGGCGATATCCACAATTACTTGGTGGAAACTCCTGGGCCATTCACAGCAGAAAAGATGAAAGCCTACCAGAGTCTCGATGCGTTGATGAACTTGTTGGAGTCCACGGTTTGCCAGGATCTTCTACGTTTGCTCTGCGAATGTTTGAAAGCCATTTAATTCACCGTTAGTGGTTCTTTTCACTCAGAATACGAAAAAGACATTTTCCTTCTTCTGTGCTTCTATTTGTGCAACCGATAATGCAGCAGGAATTTATCATTATCGGGGATAAATACGCACTGTGTTTGACCTCTATCATGTTTCTTGCCTCCGACCAAAATATTTCCCAGCATGCAACACGGGCTTTTAATAACAATGACGTCAGCTGAATCTCGCCTATACAGTAAGTGTGCAGGCTACATACAGCTCCTTTAATCTGCTTGTCTTTTTTGACTGAGGACTTTCTAATAAAAAAAAGGGTTAAATTAAAAAAAAAAGGTAAGAGGAGTTCATACTTTAATTGCTCTGTGCATTCAGGCTCTCGTATCCTCCCCCTTTCACCCTGCCTGAATGGATTTTCTCTATCAGCTTTCAAACAAGCACAGTATAGGCTAAGCTAAGTTCTCAGTGATATGCAGAGAAGAGTCCCTGTCTGCTGCAGTGTACCTGGTCAGTGCTCCTGACAGTGTCTTTGCCCTGAAAGTAAGCCTTGAACGCAAAGAACTTCAATCATTCCTGAAATAATTATGACTTTAAAGAGGAGTTATTATACACACTATTTTTTTTTTTTTTAGCTTTCTACTATGTTATAACATTGTTCCTTCAAAACATGCCTGAAAAGGTTTTAGATGTCATTCGTGCTTGTTTGCATAATGCTGTGATCTTTTCCAGCATCATTCATACTCATGTTGTGGTTAGCTGTAAGATTTTGTGCAATGCTCAGCCCACAAGCCTTCATCACCCATGCTCCTACATGACTCTCCATAAATGTACAAAAACATGATACAAAACTGTACACAACAACTTGACAAACCTGATGCGATGTGCAGTTGTTTCAGTGGTGGAATGCATGCTGATTGTGTTGTGATAGCACTCTGAAGGGGAACTATGTCGTTTTTGGCAAATATACGATTTTCAAAACAGTAACGTACCATTGTGATCTAAATATGTTTATGTGTTAACAGTTAATATCACATAGAATAAATTAAAATACTCCCCCATCTCCATATAATTAATGCAAATTGAAATTATAACACTATGACGCTGATGCAGTTCCATTTGTTAGGACCACCAGACAAGTTGCAAGGTGTGTATTTTTGAGTTATTTATCTGAGCCTGAAAATATTTTCTGTTATATTTTTAGCTCATAATTTACAATGTAAGTGACCATGGTTGAACTGCTGTGGCTCCTGGGAAAGAGTGTGAAATACAAAGCTTCCCTGTTAGCAGTTTGGTTAATGTGAGCCACTGAAACGTATCCTGAACCAGTTTGTTTTGTTCTGTTCTGTTGGTGTATTTGAAATAGAGCAGCTTTGTCGGAAGTTACACTTTTTTTTGTTACGCTTTTTTTAACAGCTCACAATTTGTTCCAGCTCTGTGGGGCGTGTGCACAAAGTAGATTAGTTTTTGTCTGCTGTAACTGCTCCATGGTCTTCGTGAATTCTAATCCCCATTCCGATACAGTACACTTAAACCGGGATGTTCGGTGTATTTCTTCATTTATTAATAGGCCTGCTTAACATTCACTGGAACCAATTTGCTGTCATCGGATCATAATGGAGCTTGGCATAGAGGGCGGTGAGGTCAGACAGACAGGCAGCAGCTGAGAATAAAGAAGCAAATGTCAAGAAGACAAGAGGTGGAATTGAATTTTGACTCCTGTGTCCCCCATCAATGAAAGAAGATTCAGGAGGGATTCGAACCAAATGGAAATGAAAATTGGATTGATTATTAACCCCAGAATTTAAAAAAAAAAGAACAAAACTTTTTACCTCCAGAGAAATTTACCTCATTTATCAAAGTCTATCTATAAAACTATAAATTCTTTCAAATTGTCTGATCAATCTGAATGTGCCAAAAAGTGGAGTTGCAGATAACATTGTAACTAGTACCTTCTATTTTATAAGGTTTGAAATGAAAACATTTTCAATGTTGCTTTAATATTGCATTTTGTGTAAGAAGCTATGGAATTAGTTGCTGTCATGGGAAACCAGAATAAAAAAATGTTGCTTCCCGATCAAGTGAAGTAAGTTTGATGAATTATCAATTGTCCAATGCAGTATCCATAGTCAAGTTGTGTGCTTAGCAGTCGAGGCAGAAAAATTTCCAAGTGAAATGTGAAGAAACATTAGTAGCCATGTGTTATGGCACCAGGGGAAATCATAAAAGGCTTTTGCCCACCAGCCCCAATTTGTATCCTTAAATGTGCAACAACACCTCAAAGGGAACAGTAATTCTGGTATAAACCCTAACACAGGTAAGTATAATGTGACAGAGACACTAAATATGAACACAATACACAATTTTATTAAGTTACTATTGGTTTGTAGTAAGGGTGTAACGATATCCAAGTCTCACGATACTATATCGTTACGGTATGAACCTCACGGTACAATATTTATTCAGATATCAAAGGATCATAGTCTATGTAGTTCCCTCTGTCTTTTTTTTAGCTATTGCTGCACCATAACTCTTAATTTATGAAAAGAGACTTGTAATTTGATATATTGTGATAGTCCATGATATTATTGTGAAAACTTTGATGATACGATGTTGATATCACGTTATTGTTACATCCCTAGATTGTAGTATACCCTTTTTAGATAATCCATAAAAAAAAAAAAAAATTAAATCCATCACACTCTAACACATACAATAAAGTTCGATAATAACACTATTTGGCTATGTCAGATCTGATCTGATCAGATCTGGAACAAGCAACTCCAAAACTTTGAGCTAAAGTGAGAGTCTACTTTTCAATGGGGGAGATAAAGGGGGAGAGAAGAGGAGGCTCGTGGAGTGTCCAAGGCTAAAAGTTACAGTTAAAAAATCAGAGGTACTCAAATATCCCTCAGATTTTTTCACTCCACTACCATTCACATTTCTACGTTGGCATATGTTAAGCCATATCTCTGTTCCTTCATGCCAAGTGGCCTCATTGAAGAGCACTAGTGTCTTACATCGTTCTTAGTGACTCACTAAACACCCATTAAAGCACTCACCTTATCTCCTGTTTTTTATTCCTTAAAAGTCATCATTTGGAATTTAGTATTCCAAATCATACTTAGTAAGACAGGTGCAATGCAATAACAATACACATACACAGGATTATTGCCACACGCAGTGCTATCATATCATTTTGAAACAACATCAAGACCCAAAGTCGAATCGTTATACCTTTGCAAAGTTCTGCTGTTGCTCACTGACTGCTTGTTGCTTGTATAATTCCTACTACTTCCCAAATCTAATAAGCATGTGACATCTGACAGCATTCACACTCCCTCCTTTGTAACACCGGTATCCAATGTGTGACAAAAGCATTAGATTAGTTTGCTGTGGCTGACACTGTACTTCACCGTCTTTATTATCACCCATTGCAGAAGTCTGAGTGTCTCCGAAACAGGTAATCTTTTCATCTTTCCCTGCCCAAGTGGAACAATGTGTCCTGACAGCGGAGCAGCCTCTGTCCTCCCTCAGGCATAAATGGTAACCTGATTAAGAGGTCTGTGATAGGATCTCATGTGCTGATGGAAAGAGAGCCACAAAGAGATTAAAAGGATAAAGAGGACAGATAAAGGCTCAATGATAAATAGTGAGCACTGCCAATGACTTTAGGTACCAAAGTCCTTGCGGGTAGCCCCCATGAGGCCCACCAGAACTTCTGTTGTCATTGGAAATGTGTATTACCTACAGTTTACAAAGAAGTCAATGGACATTATAACTTAAATGTTTCTTTGGTTTTATTGGCTCATTTACTATTTAAAAATGCATGTGTGTCAAGTGTTTAGGGTAAAAATACGAAAATACGCAATTACAAGCATATTCTGGAAACTCTACAAAATGGTGGTATCTCTCAAGGTTCGATCACAGGTCTCTTTTATTTCATTTATCCATCCATCCATTTTCGTCCGCTTATCCGGGGCCGGGTCGCGGGGGGAGCAGCCTAAGCAGGGACTCCCAGACTTCCTTCACCCCAGACACGTCCTCCAGCTCCTCCGGGGGGACCCCGAGGCGTTCCCAGGCCAGCCGAGAGACATAGTCCCTCCAGCGTGTCCTGGGTCTTCCCCGGGGCCTCCTCCGGTGGGACAAGCCCGGAACACCTCCCGAGGGAGGCGCCCAGGAGGCATCCGGAACAGATGCCCGAGCCACCTCAACTGGCTCCTCTCGACGTGGAGGAGCAGCGGCTCTACTCCGAGCTCCTCCCGTGTGACTGAGCTCCTCACCCTATCTCTAAGGGAGCGCCCAGCCACCCTGCGGAGGAAACTCATTTCGAGCGCTTGTATCCGCGATCTCGTCCTTTCGGTCACTACCCAGAGCTCATGACCATAGGTGAGAGTAGGAACGAAGACTGACCGGTAAATCTTCACCACAACGGTCCGATACAGCGACCGCATCACTGCCGAAGCTGCACCGATCCGCCTGTCAATCTCACGTTCCGTCCTTCCCTCACTCGTGAACAAGACCCCAAGATACTTGAACTCCCCCACTTGAGGCAAAGACTCCCCACCCACCCGGAGAGGGCAAGCCACCTTTTTCCGGTCGAGAACCATGGCCTCGGACTTGGAAGAGCTGATCTTCATCCCAGCCGCTTCACACTCGGCTGCAAACCGCCCCAGTGCACATTGCAGGTCCTGGTTCGATGAAGCCAACAGGACAACATCGTCCGCAAACAGCAGAGATGAAATCCTGTGGTCCCCAAACCGGACCCCCTCCGGCCCCTGACTGCGCCTAGAAATTCTGTCCATAAATACAATGAACAGAACCGGTGACAAAGGGCAGCCCTGGCGGAGTCCAACATGCACCGGGAACAGGTCTGACTTACTGCCGGCAATGCGAACACAGCTCCTGCTCCGGTCATACAGGGACCGGACAGCCCTTAGCAAAGGGCCCCGGACCCCATACTCCCAGAGCACCCCCCACAGGACACCACGAGGGACACGGTCGAATGCCTTCTCCAAGTCCACAAAACACATGTGGACTGGTTGGGCAAACTCCCATGAACCCTCGAGCACCCTATGGAGAGTGTAGAGCTGGTCCAGTGTTCCACGGCCAGGACGAAAACCGCACTGCTCCTCCTGAATCCGAGGTTCGACTATCGGCCGGATTCTCCTCTCCAGTACCCTGGCATAGACCTTACCGGGAAGGCTGAGAAGTGTGATCCCCCTATAGTTGGAACACACCCTCCGGTCCCCCTTCTTATACAGAGGGACCACCACCCCGGTTTGCCAGTCCAGAGGTACTGTCCCCGACCGCCACGCGATGTTGAAGAGGCGTGTCAGCCAAGACAGCCCCACAACATCCAGAGACTTCAGGTACTCAGGACGGATCTCATCCAAACCCGGAGGGAGCCTTGCCACCAAGGAGCTTGCCAACCACCTCAGTGACTTCGGCCAGGGTGATGGATGAGTCCGCCTCCGAGTCCCCAGCCTCGGCCTCCTCGGAGGAGGACGTGACGGTGGGATTGAGGAGATCCTCAAAGTATTCCTTCCACCGCCGGACAACGTCCCCAGTCGAGGTCTGCAGCTCTCCCCCCGCACTGTAAACAGTGTTGGTGAAGAACTGCTTTCCCCTCCTGAGGCGCCGGACGGTTTGCCAGAATCTCTTTGAGGCCATCCGATAGTCCTTCTCCATGGCCTCCCCGAACTCCTCCCAGCTCCGAGTTTTTGCCTCCGCGACCACACGGGCTGCAGCACGCTTGGCCCGCCGGTACCCGTCAGCTGCCTCAGGAGTCCCCGAGCCAGCAAGGCCCGATAGGACTCCTTCTTTCAGCTTGACAGCATCCCTTACTTCCGGTGTCCACCACCGGGTTCTGGGGTTGCCGCCGCGACAGGCACCACAGACCTTACGCCCACAGCTCCGAGCAGCCGCATTGACAATAGAGGCCGAGAATGAAGCCCACTCGGACTCCATATCTCCGGCCTCCCCCGGAATCCGGGAGAAGTCCTCCCGGAGGTGCGAGTTGAAGGTCCCTCTGACAGAGGGCTCCGCCAGACGTTCCCAACAGACCCTCACTACACGCTTGGGCCTACCAGGTCTTTCCGGCTTCCTCCTCCGCCAGCGAACCCAACTCACAACCAGGTGGTGATCAGTTGACAGCTCAGCCCCTCTCTTCACCCGAGTGTCCAAGACACGCGGCCGGAGATCAGATGACACGACGACAAAGTCGATCATCGACCTCCGGCCTAGGGTGTCCTGGTGCCACGTGCACTTATGGACACCCTTGTGCTCGAACATGGTGTTCGTTATGGACAAACTGTGACTAGCACAGAAGTCCAATAACAAAACACCGCTCGGGTTCAGATCGGGGAGGCCGTTCCTCCCAATCACCCCTCTCCAAGTGTCACTGTCGTTGCCCACGTGGGCGTTGAAGTCCCCCAGGAGAACAACGGAGTCCCCGGTCGGTGCACTGTCTAGTACCCCTCCCAAGGACTCCAAGAAGGCCGGGTACTCTGCACTGCTGTTCGGCCCGTAGGCCGACACCACAGTGAGAGACCTGTCCCCGACCCGAAGGCGCAGGGACGCGACCCTCTCGTTCACCGGGGTGAACTCCAACACACAGTGACTGAGCTGTGGGGCAATGAGCAGGCCCACACCAGCCCGCCGCCGCTCCCCGCGGCCAACGCCAGAGAAATGGAGAGTCCAGCCCCTCTCAAGGAGTTGGGTTCCAGAGCCCAAACTGTGCGTGGAGGTGAGGCCAACTATATCTAGTCGGTAACGCTCAACCTCCCGCACAAGCTCAGGCTCCTTACCCCCCAGCGAGGTGACATTCCATGTCCCCAGAGCTAGTCTCCATGTCCAGAGATCTGGTCGCCGAGGCCCCCGCCGTCGACTGCTGCCCAGATCTCTCTGCACCGGCCCCATATGGATCCTCCTGCGGGTGGTGGGCCCACGTGAGGACGGCCCCACGTCGCTCCTTCGGGCTGAGCCCGGCCGAGCCCCGTGGGGGGAGGCTCGGCCACCAGGCGCTCGCTGGCGAGCACCCACCCCAGGCCTGGCTCCAGGGTGAGGCCCCGGTGACGCCAATCCGGGCGACGTAACTGGCCTTGTTGGTGTACTCATCATAGGGGCTTCTGAACCGTTCTTCGTCTGACCCGTCCCCCGGACCTGTTTGCCTTGGGTGACCCTACCAGGGGCACGAAGCCCCGACAACATAGCTCCCGGGATCATTCGGGCACTCAAACCCCTCCACCACGATAAGGTGACGGTTCAAGGAGGGGTTATTTCATTTAAAAGCTTTTAAATATAGTCATTATTATTGTTTTTGGTGTACTTTTTTTTTTTTTTTTTTTTTTAGATTAGGCCATAATAGAAAAAATAGGAAATTAGAGAAATTATTTTAAACATGTTTACAGATTTTTTTAATTGAAAGTCCATGGACTGGAAACTCGATATCAATATTTATAGATATTTTAAAATGACAAAAATTACATTGTAGCATAATGAGATATAAAGTGATGATTTTGCAGAAATCAGGTATCTTCTGGAAGCACAAGTATTGATGAGTCTGGCCGTCTGAAAATTAATTGTTTCTTTAAGTCAGTTTGCTTTCACAAATCACAGGCCAGACTGTGCCAGTCCTTTCTTGGCTCTGCTTTACAATAGTCTTCATGTTCCAAATTTATCTGCCTGAAGTTGGAAATCATATTTTGGAACAATTGGGACACTTGGACACGTTGCTGGTAGGCCCGGAATTGCCAAATTGTCAATCCCAAATGTCCATGGAGTGAAGGTCATCGCCCCATTGTATTATTGATGCTGGTCTTAATGGATATTTGTGTTTTGTGTTGTGCTTTTGTAGACATTAAGGCAGTCTATCAGGTATGCTACTAAGCCAGTCACCAGCATGAGCCTTCATTGGTAATTATATTTTTTTATTGTGGATAGATACACAGGACCTTTGTTCTCTGATCACTGTGTTGTTTAGTTAGTTACTCATATTCACCATGTTTTTGGTGATTTCCTCTGAAGTCAGAATCAATAGTGGTTGCTGAGTACTTTGTGCGAAGGTGAAATCAGTGCACTGGAAAATTCTAGACTTGCAGCTTGGTAATGATTAATTTATGTTCATTTTTAAAGATGGCTCAAAATGGACTTTGATAGAGTCACTAGGGAATCTATTTTGTTACGCAAGCTGACCATTTGAGAAGAAAACATAAAAGCTGAATCACTGTCAATTCTAAACAGTGGGATGTTCAATAATGACCATTGCTTCACTGTTTGCACAGTTTTGTTTTCGGAATATAAGAGAGATTATTTAGATTCATTCTTGTTTAACATGAATGTTTTCTGCACATGTAGTTCTTCTATGCATTTGTGGTATCCTCCATGACTCCATCAAGCCTTTTGAAAATTTATGTTGTAGCTGGTACACAAACATCCCCAGTGGGAAAGAGAAAACATCAATAACATTGGCAACCCACATCCAGCTTACAGCCTATTGATAGAAAAGCGGAAACTGTGATTTTCTTCCACTTTGGAAGCAACATTAAGATAGACCAACAAGCTGACATACAGAAGACATCAATACTGTGTTGAGCTTTTAAATGCTTCAGTGCTAGAAGACACTTTGCATAAGATTAAAAAGTTAAATAATGTTTGAGTTATTTGTATAAATGCGTTGTGAAGATTTAACACAGGAACATGGTAAAGAGGCTGTTCACATTTCTTTTTCTTGTATGTGAGGAGCAAAATTAGTCTAGCCCCAGTACTAGTCTAGTACAGATATAACGTAAAAGCAGTCCTTGAGTTCAGAAGGCGATCGATCTGCACCTAATTAGTAAGTGTGTTATCTTCTTAGAATCAGGAAGTGTGCTGTTAACATGCTAGTTGCTGTTAACATTACTGTAATGGCAAAACTCATCACTGGCCTCAAAAAGTTCTGAAACTCTCTTATAAACTCATTGCAGAAAATAATTAGGATGCTGGAAATACATAAGGTAAGTGAGGGCTAGCTCTGTGTTGTATGTTTTTAAGACACAAACAAATTGTATTGGTGGTTTTCAGATTCTAGATTGTGATGTGCCATGCTTCCAGATGGGGACAAGAGACAGTAAGGAGGCAGTTAAGACACCACTGTTGCTTGCTGCTGTTACCCAAACTCAGTGCTTCTGTTCCAGGCAGATGTGCAGCAATCTGTGTACAAAGCTATAGGATACATGCTGCTGTTTTATGAGTTCATGATGATAACATGAGATGAGAGCTTGCGGTCTTAACGAGGAAAATCAGTACCTTTCTAAGTTGGAGGTAACATAGGCAACGGGGGAACATAGGTAGGGGAACAGTGGTACCAGGGAACATCAGGCTGACCCCAACACAAACATGATTCAAACTTTTTTCACCATCTTGCAGTGCATCATCGCGTCAGAAGGGCAACCCAACGTGTATACCCTAAATGACCTGAATTATTTTTAAGAGGAATAAACGTTGACGATCACGGAATAAATTAATTCAGCTTTAAAATTGGAATAAACCACCCACTTACCTCTGATTTAAGTTTAATTCCGAATCAGTTTAATTCCAAATAATCAGTAGGAATGAAGTGTTTACATGGCCTTTTTAAGCGGATTATTTTATTCTGAATTAAATTATTTTTAAACAGAATTAAAGCTCTCATGACAACGGGGCAATTTTTTGCTACTGATTACATTTGCCATGAAAAATTGGAAAGGTAAATTCTTAAATATGGAACCTGATCATTTTTATTATTTACTAGACCCAAGATCATGCTATATTACAGCAAAAATCTGCATTTGAACAATATTAATTTTAGCTGCCCCCATCTGTATTAAATAATATTGGCCTATAGAATACAGTGATGTCATCTGAAATCCAACAACAGCAAGTTTAGTTCTTATTTTTCATGCATCTACTTCTCTCCTGTCATTCATATATTACACTACTGACAGCCATCGGAAAAAATATCGAAAATTGTCATATTTTTTGCATCAATCGTGGTATACAGAGCAAAGGCACAATTTTGAGACCAGAATAAGATAATCGTCATCTCACTATAGTACGCAGTATGCTTCATTGATTTACTCTTTACTTAAGAGTAAGTAAGTTGTCAGTATGAGTTGTCATATGAGTACATACGGTTCTGTGTCCTAATGTGTTTAATTTGTATTCTCAGTTTCGGTCATTACTTATTAGGACACTGAATGACTCCTGAAACTATAAACTATTACTGAACTTCACTAAAGGATTTCTCATCTAGTTAAGTGCACAGCTAGATATCTCTTAAGCACCTTTAAATCTCAGCCGGACATACATCGACATCTCTGCCTGCTGTGAGTTTCACCCTGAAAACTGGCCGTAATTGCTGCTGTCTGGTCCAAATCTATGTCTGTCACAGAGACTTCACTCGGGGTGACTGCCAAATCAATTCGATAAAAGGGAATCAAGCTTCAATGCCATTCAAATTACAGGTTCATGTTATCCCCTAGTTTTCACAGCACGGTTTCCTATGTGACTTTTCCCCAATGGTTTCTCAATGGTGCCTCTTACTGATGTGTAACCATTGCTTGTGGCAGAGGAAAGCTTGTTTACATTTTGCCATCAGCTCTAGATTGGTTGGAGTTAAGGGATTTAGAAGTTGTGCAGTAGGGGAGTGGGGCTTAGAGGTGGCATGAGGACAACGCTGTCTCTTGCATGTTTGTCTGGAGGCAACTATTTCTAAAATGTACTAATGTAAAAAAAAGCGTCTATATTTGAGGGTTATAAGCTAAGCAAGCTGGGCCCGGTTAGAACTTGGATAGGAGGAGGGCTGGGAATACCAGGTGCCACAGTGGGGCAGCAGTGACTCTAGTGGAAACTGTTGCTGTATTCTTAGGTAAGACATTTCACCTATATTGCCTTGTATGAATGTGGCGTGCGTGTGACTGTTGGTTGGAGGGGCAGATGGCGTAGATTGGCAGCCTCGCTTCAATTAGTCTACCCCAGGCCTGCTGTGGCCACATTAGTAACTTACCATGTATAATGCAATGTAAAGCGCTCTGGGGGTCTGGTGCTATAAACATTTAATATATTATTATTCTAACAAGTGGATTCAGATTTGTAAGTCATCTCAGGTTTTCATAATGGGCCACAAATAATGTCATTTGCTCAGGGAGATCTGACTTTGCCTTCACTTCATTTTGCAAAATTTAGAGTTTCCATAAATGTCTTACTCCAAGGATTCTGCCACCAAAAGAATGTGGAAAGTAAAATGAACAAACTCATAAACAAAAAGGAATCACTGTGTCATGTGTTTTACTAGTGCACCAGAGATGTTGATCTAAAACCACAAGAGAAATGACCCTATGTGAGATGTGCTGTCAGTGACTGATAGGAGTGTAAAGTCCCTCCAAGAGGTTTAAACACAACTTCAGTATAGAACGATCCACTACTGCTGGGACTGCACCATTTCTCCTGCAGATCCCAGGAGTCTGACTCTTCACGTCTATCTAAATGACATCACACTCACAGTGACAGGCAGCAGGCTACGCTTGGTTTGGGAACAAGAATCTTGACCCATGGCTGATTTAAATACAGTGACCATGCCGAAAGAGATATGCCTGCTGTGTCTTAACTGCAAGGTCATTTAAATGCCCAAATCCAGTTCATAAATGAGAGTGTGAAGAGAACAGTGCTTAAGATACTGAATTTGTGTAGACACTAGTGTATTGTTATTATACTGGACAAATGGAGTTAATCAATGACAGCCCACTTCGAGGTTTTTGAAAGTCCCATAAATTTTTTCTATTTTTCTATCAATCTTATTAAAATTAGGTTTCTGAAACTGAACTGAAACAGTTACAATATTTAAGTTAAAAAATTTTTAGCTCTAGTTCACCCTTACCTCTGGGATTCATAGAACTGTAGTTACATTTGTAACTTTTCTTTTAAATGGGTTTAACTGTATTATGTGTTAATGGACTTTACTTTCTGGTTAGCATCTGCTACACTCGTGGTGCCTTTCAACTTTTAATATTTGATTCAAAGGCCCATGGCTTAAAATGAAAGAGATTTTTACTTCCAAACCACTCTGGGCTTTGACTGTTGAGTTCCATTAGGGATTACATTGACTAGTTATGTTACAATTAAACTCTATGAAGGGATGGTGTCCTGGGGGTACGGTGCGGTGCGAGGGGGGGCCCTCATATAGTTTTCTAATATGCATTTTTCATTAGGCAATATGGAGTGTGGGCCCACCAAGATGATTTGTACCTAGGTCTTAACAGCAAAATGTACTGTACATCAGATACCACAGTCGCCATAACAGCCAGTAAAACCTCTCGTCGTACTTTAAGATGTACCTTTCAGAGCACTTATAGTGTCACTAACATCACAACATGAAATCTGGGGTGACTTAGAAGTAAAGCTGTAATAGACAAGTGTATTGAGGTTAAGTGGAGCTTCATTAAACTGTTATTTTGCCTCTCTCCCCTCTCCTTGTAGGCAAACATTATAAATACTAGTGTGCAAGTTCATTTCCATATGCATGCTGAGATTGAGCTATTTATGAGACATAATTACACCATCAAAACAAATTAAAATTCCACTCTGCCTCTCGACTAACGAGAGGTGTGCTTTCCAAGAATCTATTACTGACAACAAGGGGAACAAATGGACTCATATATCAGCCCATAAGGGAGGCACAACAAAGTCGAGCTCTGATGCCTGATTAACTACTGTTCTTTGGAGACTTTCTGATCCCAAGATCCAACCATCGTATGCAGTTCTTCAACACCAATTTAATGTAGAGATCTTTTGGACCAGTGGGACTTTTATTTCACTTACTAACTGTAAGATTTTGATTTTAAATTCCTTCAACTCATCCCCAGATACGAGGTAGACATGTTCAAGTCTAATATAGCTCTTACCGCTAACAGTTGTAATGCTCATTTATAATTAATTGCAATTTTGGTTCTCATGATGCTTATCCAACCACTCATAGACTCAGTTATCAGTCACTGACCACTGACTCAGTGTTGACTATTACATGTTAACAATAAGAAATATGCATGCCCCATCCCTTTGGCATGCGTTGCTAGGATACTGCTGTTAATGCAGAGGGCGACCGAGGGATGAAGTTGAGCACTCAACTAGTGAAATAAAAGTCCCCCAGTGGAAAAGAGAAAACATCAATAACATTGGCAACCCACAGCCAGCTTACAGCCTATTGATAGAAAAACAGAAACTGTGATTTTCTTCCACTTTGGAAGGAACATGAAGATAGACCAACAAGTTGACATACAGAGGACACATCAATGCTGTGGTGAGCTTTTAAATGCCTAAGTGCTAGAAGGCACTTTGCAAAAGATTAAACAGTCGAATAAAGTTTGAGTTATTTGTATAGATATACCAATGCTTATGGTGAAGATTAAATACAGGAACATGGTAAAAAGGCTGTTCACATTACTTTTTCTTGTATGTGAGGACCAAAATTAGTCTAGCCCCAGTACAGATATATTGTATAAGCAGCCCTTGAGTTCAATATGACCTAACTGTATCCTGAGATATGAAGCAGACTCAAATGCTCAAATCTAACTCTTACTGCTAACAGTTGTAATGCTGATCTATAATTAATTACAATTTTGGTTCTCAAACTATGGCATGGGTTGCTAGGATACTGCTGTTAATGCAGGGGGCGACCGAGGGATGAAGTTAAGCGCTCAACTTTATAAGACAGTTGACAATGATGTGTGATGGGCTTTGCCCATGTACAAATTGTTATAAACACAACAGGTCCTGCGCCAAGGGGCTCGGGCATAACGAGCCTCACATGAGACTCTCATTTGATTTGCCAGTTTCAATGCTGAAATCTAGTTGGTATGAACACCTACAAACACCTACAAATAATGAATCAGTGCTAGTGCAGCCTCTGCAGCTCAGTGAGTGAATTCTAGAGTTTTGAGCTTTTCATATACTGAAAATCTTTTGAATATATTGGAATTTACAGCCTGGAGCCTGATTTTCAAACTGTGAAAGGAGGAAGTAGGGATTTAAATGTACTGTAACTTGTTTTTATAGATCTCACAAACCCTTTGGCACATCATCAGTGTTCACATGCATGAACATGGACAGCTTTAGAACAGCTTCTAAAGGTTATGAATCGAAGCAGGGGTGCTCTTATCCCAAAAGTATTATATGACGACACATTCCAGGTTTGTAATCAATAAAATGTCTCACAATTTGATACAGACAGCTTGCAGTGGTCTGATTATATTGTTTAAAATATGAGACAAAAACACATACACATTTACAAGTTGAAATCCCCTAGCCGTTTGTTTGTCATGTTGTTTTTTTTTACCAAGTAGTAGCACAAACTTTGATGGCAAACAAAAATGACTTTGCAGTAGCAGCAAATGACGCTTGAGCAACAAAGGTAGCTGTAGTAACAGTGGTTGTTCAGTTTTCACTTGTTTTTTATGAGTTTGCTGAATATGCTGTAAACAATAGCGGTGCATCAGAGGGCAGTAGGCTAACATATAGTCGAACATAAATTATAAATACCATTTGCTATCTCTTTCTTTAACATATTTTACTTCACCAAGCAAAAAAGGAAAAGGCTTGAACTTGCGTACAGCATTGCAATATGTGTGATCATTTTTCCTCATGCTTGTCCCATTTATCACTTGTTAGACATGTCACATACAGTGCACTTAATCACAGCTGCGCCTCCTGTTTTCTCAGCGTCATTATGAAAAATGAAAGGGGGATTCTGGGTTGACTTTATTCCAGGTGATTCATTCCACTATTCCACTCGTACCATGCAGGGCCCAGGTAGTGCAGACTGATTGACTCCCTGTAGGCGATGGTGATTACGCTACCTCCACTGTTCACTCATTAACTGTGAATTTCCATCCCAAAACAGTTTATCCTAATCAGAAACACAAAGAGATAAATGAATGGGGTCGAGCTGTGGGAATATTACAATAGTCATATTATGTTGAGGTAGAGTTCTAACTGGGTCAAGTCAGGATGGTAACTTTTGTATTTTCAGAGGAGGTTTACTGGGTATGAGAAAGTAGTTCATTAAACTTCCTATATTACACAAAATGAACACTTGATGCCATGTTATGTTGCTGTGACCTCATCAAAACCATATCTGGAGTTGTGTTTTGTTTCATTCATACATTTGAATAAGCCTGTATTATTAGTGTGTCTACAACTCCAAAGCTTAAAATGCTCTATTCTACCTTGTGATGTCATGAAGCAGTAGTTTTCAGGTTAACAGTATACTTTTTACAGTAGAGCTTGGAACTTTTATATTACCACAACATCAGAGAACTCAGCCTAAATATGTGTGTTAAACATGTGTGAATGAAACAAAACAGTATTCCATGTATATCTGTGATGACATTATAACCTAGATCAGAAACTAGTGTAATATGAGAACCTTAATGTATAATTCATTCATTATTCTGATTAAAAGACCTGGGCATGCATTTATATTCTTAAATGCATCTGTAATGCATTCTGTATTATGTCAAGAGAATATTTAGTTTTGATCTCTTTGTGCAACAATTTTTCTGCTCCCAAAGCAATTAAGATTAAAATGTGTGATGTTATTTTTTTATTAAAGGCAATGTAGCTGCCAGATTTGAACAGTTTGCAGTGGTCCAAGTTCCAAGGTCTTAGTTCTCACTTTCCTAACACATCCTAGTACCTTATGTATTCACCACAATGAATTTATAAGCACTTTTCACAACTATGCTAACTGTGTACAAGCATTACTTCCTGGTTTGTGGTTGATAAAAATTGTCTATATGCCTTTAATGTATAGAAAACATTTATTTTATCCTTGCTTTCATGATTCATATTATGATATTGAAAAACTTTATATGAACTCCTTGTGAGCTCCTTACCAAAGTGTTGTGCATGAAAAACTTATGAAGTGTCAATCAAGTGCAGTTGAATTTGTAGATGCCTAGTTTCCCCAGCAAATGTATATCACAAGCCCAGAATTTAGCTGGGAGCAGGTGGTGCTGTTGTTGCCAGTGGGTTCAGAAGAGGTCTGGGGATTACCAAAGGCCTCTCCCTGGACCATGGTCTATCTCCAAAGCCCTGTTCCTCCTCCAATCTTCCCTGTGCGCAGGATTGTGCAATCATAGGCTCATTACTGGCCCGTCTATATGATGCCTCCGAGCATCCGGCGCCCAACCTCACAAAGCATCATTTCTCATCCTGTGCCGGAGAAAGAGCAGAGCAGAGGCGCTGGAGGGGCTCTATTTATAACATCTGCCCCCATAAGAAGAGACAGGTTTATATCACATGGTATGGAAACGAGCTTCAAACAAGTGAAGGATTTTAGTTCGGAAAACACCTGTTGCTTGCCATGAATAACACCTACAGTTTTGTACAAAACATCATAATGACACACACACACACAACACAAACAACATATGGATCAACATATGGATCTAAAATTCTAGATAATCACGCCACCAGGGGTCACTGAAAGAACAAATATTTCTGTCTCTTTGTGGATAGAATAGATAGAATATCAGTGTCAGTAATGAAATTTAAAGGTCCTTTATTATGCTATTTTCCAATCTACAGTGTAATGTTGTTTTCTCATTAAAAACATACTGGAGTTGTGTTTTGCTTCATTCACACATGTTTAACACACAAACCCCATATATTTAAAAAGTTGCTATGTAAGGATATACTTTGTCTCCATATGCATTTGACCAATTAGTCACTGCTGCTAGGACAACCTGTTTGGAGCAATGAGCATCCATAGTGCAGGCCTTAAGGACCCATTCACTATTCGTGGAGTTTGACTTTTAATGAAAAACATGAGAGTGATTAACTGAAAAACTGTTGGCTAATACTAGCTCTCTTGTAAAACACCCATTGTGGTTCCAGCTAAATCAATTCTTTCTGGACAGATTATGTTAAATTAAAGATTAAAGCTTCAGATTAAACAAATCTGAGATACAGCAGAGCCTACAGTTAGCATCAGATGCAATGTATCAATTATCAAGCACAGAAATGAACAAAACAAATACAAGGACCTGGGAATTCAAGTGCATACTCTAATATTTTAAGTTAGCTGTTAGTTAAAGGTCACCTGATTCATCAGCCAGTTTCACTTCGTAGAAACCGTTTGACCTCGCAGTGTTAGAATTCGTTTGCTCGATGGTAGGTGGGTACTTTTTTTCATTTAACCAATTGCTGCTATTTGGTCGTGACGTATGTATTGCGCCACTAACAGGGCTAACTGGTATATTAAGCTTTTCCCAAATCCTGAAGGAAGAAGGGCAATAACGTCACCAAACTTTCTCTTTGTTCCGGATTTAAATCCTCAATCCCGGGAATCGTTGACAACACACAATATATGGCTCTTCGTTGATTGGCTCGTGCCCGGACTCGCACTCCCCGGGTTTTTACAAATGTGCCAATGTATTCCGATGTCTGACCTACTCGCTGGAGAGAAATGAAATTGAGCGGAGGCACTAGGTGGCACCAGCCTGGCTAAGTTAAATGTGCACTATGCAACTTTTCTGGTGGAGGGTTCACCATGTATTTGTCTCCTTGTAGATGTTATTGCTTTGCCTGGAATGTTTCATGTTATGACATTAAACATTTCATCATTATGAGTTATTCTATTGCTAAAAAGAGAATAATTCCTTCTGTGAATAAGAGGGACTCTCCACAGACCTGAATTGTAATGCAGCACAGTGCTGTAACCTGCTTGTCTCCCTTTTGATAGATAGGTTTAATATATAGCGTGGAACATTCTAGACAAAGCAATGGAGATAAGCAGGTGGTGGACCCTTCACTAGAAATGTTATGTACCATTAAACAATTATTTAAAAAAAAAAAAACTAAATCAGCATTAAATTAAAATCCAATGAGTGCCAAATAAATGTGATTGATGGA
>NW_026571133.1:31739853-31931853 GCF_026225935.1 Boleophthalmus pectinirostris
CCGCACCAACACAGTACAGTGCAGACCGTGAGTATCTTATTAAAGAACATATATCATGCTTGAGCCTGCTATATTGTTATAATATATGACACCCGTGGATCATTGTTATAATTATTTTAAATAGCATTTTTCATCTAAAAGGAGTTGATGAAAGAAACAAGCTCCGCATTAGAAAACTGCGTTGCCATCACTACAAAGAGTCTGCAACTCCGATGGATAGCTGCAGATCACGCTAGCGAGTAGCAGATTTTTTTCTTTTGTACCAAAATGACCATGTCACACTGTGGAATCCTACATGTATCACCGATTAAGAAAATAAAATTGGAGAGCGAAGTACAGAGAAATTTGTGTATGCTGGTGATGGTGACAATAGGGGTTGATCAGCAATATGGCATTTTGAAAATAAGTGATGACAGATTGCTCACACATGCACGAATCACTCCAAATCCAACTTCCAGAGAGTAAATGAAAGAGGAAACTATAACAATAACTATACTAATAACTATAACATGGATAAAAGCTCTGAAAAAGCAATTTTGCGTAATAGGTCTGCTTTAAATAAAAATGTAAACATGTATTTTATCACAATTTATAAAATTGTACAATTCTCAGTTATATTTCAAAACACAATAGGAATTCTTCATTCCAATTACGCATGCTAGATTCAACTCCCACTCATTTTAATCATAATATCCAATCTCTTCATCACAGAAAGAGCTCATTTCAGTTAGTAACCCTTGGGTTAACTTGTCCATTACAGCAATTTATTCATCTCTTGTGAATGTTGTCTTTTGCCCTCATTGTTGCTGGAAAACAGATAACTGAACTACCTAATGCATTCTAAATACATGCAATTGCAAACAATCCTACTCAAACCTCTTTGACCTCTTTATCAAACCAACCCACAAGCTCTATCTTTATTATTTACACTTCCACACACTTAGCTACTTTGATAATGGTATGGGTATAATATATATATATATATATATATAAACACATTTGACTGTCTAATTGGCTATCCAGGGTCATTTTGGCTGTTGGCATGCACTTACACTTAGACTTACTGTGACATATGTCGGCTTTGTAAGCGACCAAAGAAAATTACATGCATCATTAATGTCAACCAGGAAAATGACTAATGTTTTAATATCTCACTCCTTCCTCTGTGACATTGGCTATTCATTAGACTGACCATCTTTCTTTCTTTTTTTTTAAATCTATGACAGCAGTGATTGAAATGAATGAGGAAATGTTAAAGGTTATGTTATGTTCGTTTATATCATTTGCCCTTCAGCCATAACCAAAAGTTAACATATGATTTGTGTTTGAAGTTTAAATTAGAAAGCAAAAATCAGTGCCATTACTCACCGATTTGTTGGATGTTTAAAGGTGCTGTACCTGACTTTTTACTGTCTTAAAAACGTGGAAAAACAGAACTAGTTCGTTTTAAACAGTTTGCACTGGTTCCTCACCTATCTTATGCATTCCGAGCATCCTCATTATTCACCACCATGAGGGTGCAATTAGTATGCTAACACACACTTCCTGATTATCTGACAATAAAAAGCTTCCTGATTCCTGAATAGATGCAGGCAGTACACAGAAGACTTATTTTGATCTCAGGAGCTGCTTATACAGTATGTTTGTACTGGGGCAAAAGAAATTTTGCTTAGATCCACATTAATGTTTTTCTTCTTCACTCTTCTAGCGGTGTACTATGGCTACTACATGCTTCCAGATGGTACGTTCTGTTTAGCCCCGCCTCCTCCCGGGATAGATGCCACAGCGTACTACAACAGCATGCCAACTGCTGCCGTGGCCCCTCCTACTGCCTCCTCCGCTCACCAGCCACACATGGGCACACCAACCCCTCCTCAGACTGTGGCCTTAGCACCACCAGGAGTGAGCCCAGTACAGATCCCAGCCACTGTTCCTCCACCAGCTGCTCTACCAGAACCGAGGTAAGGAAACTGGAATAAATCAATAGATGTTTAAGTTCTGAGCACAATATATAGCATTAATCATTAATCATTTTCAATATCAAAGATTTACTTGTTGTGCTGTATGTACTTGCTTGTCTCCATGGAGATGTTATTAAATTGCCTGCAGTGTCCTACACAGTATGGCATTAAACTACCAGCCACTAAATCAGATCTGTAGAGAGGCAAAATATTTTTAAACATTAAAAAAAATCTGCAAGAAAATAAACGAGAGATGAATTTAATGCCATTCTCTGAAACATTCCAGACACACCAATAACATCCATGGAGATGAGCAGGTAGCAGACCCTCCTTCAGAAATATTAAGTATTGCACAAAATAAAATAAAATACAAAATGGCCTTTTGGTCATGATTTTAATTTGACCATCAGGTGCTATGTTTTATTTTAACACTTGCAGAATTTAAGGATTTTACATTTTTAGCACTTTTTTCAAAACACTGGCCTCCAACATAACAAAATGTTACAATTATCATTATATTTTATTTCTAATTATACTGCTCTATTACTATACAATAGTAAAAGTAACTGCTATTGTATTATAGTTAAATACGTCATCACAAAATGCAACGAAAACAGAATGGATATTAATATCTTAGTAGTTTGCTAAAATCACTCTTAGAACTCAATGACGTTTCTTCTTCTTGTTTCCCACCTCCAACATTTCTAGTTCAAAGCTTGATGTTCCATTGTCCAGTCCAGCGATGCCCGCCATCATCCCCCCTCCCCCAGACACTCAGCCTGTCATAGACAAACTGGCCGAATATGTTGCCAGAAATGGGCTGAAGTTTGAATCGAGCGTCCGAGCCAAAAATGATCCGCGGTGAGTGCAATTTGTTTCCCAAATCAAATCCCAGTTTAAGGATCTCTCCCCATAGTCTTTGCCTCCACATACAAGCTCTTCAATCATATTCTGACATGTCCCTTATGAGCTTCCACATCTCATCTTTTACTTACTGCTCTTGCTGCTGTTCGCTACAGGTTCGACTTTCTACTGCCTTGGCATCAGTACAACACCTATTACGAGTTCAAGAAGAAATACTTCATGCAGAAAGAAGGGAAAGACCCACCAGAGGTACTTTGAACTTTAGATACAGACTAAAAACTGTTCACTGTACATAACATCTTCAACCGACTCAATTATAATTGCCTTGAAGCTTTGTTCTGAAAAGTGCATTTTAATAAGAAAGGTCACACATGTTTGACTCAACAAATTATATAATTTCTTTTTGCCTAATTATTTCAACTTGCATTCAAACTAGCACTGTTTGGTGAGAGTAGAGCTACTAGCAAGCACAATGAGGCTTCTTTGAAGTGCATATTTGCTGTGTAGCACTAGTTTGTACAAATATTGAGGCATGATAAAAATGTAGTGATGCCTCACCCCACAGTTTCTTTTCAACTGTGAATGAAGGAGAAACCATGTCGATTCTAACCAGTAGAAATGGTAACAGAACATGGTATTGTTTACATGTTTGCATACATGAGAAAAATTATCTTGAGTTTTTTTCCAGATTTTTATGTTTTGATTGGAAAAAGGCACTAGTGAATTACTACTAAGCTGTAGTTCCAAACGCACTGGCATAGTGGCAACAAAAATATTATATGTTGGACCAAAATAGTGAACTGATTTTACAATGTATTTATAAATTATATCTCATGTCTTATCTTGTGAGAATTGTATCGTCCCATGCCCAAGAGTTTATAGAGTAATATTTTGCACCACTGGTATACAGCATATTTTGTTCTCTGAGAAATTGAAAAATAAGTAAGATAAAACGTGTCCTAGTGTTTTCAAATGTAAACAAGGACCAAACCAGTGGTGAGGTAAACAAAAAAGAATCTATTACGCCATGGGGCTGCTCCACGAGGTGCACTAAAATGTGTGAAAACACTCATAGTTTTGTGGGCACATGCCTTCCATAAACGCATGCATACATTTATTTACAATTTGTTGAGCCTGCTTTGTCGCCAGGAGCAAGAAGGAGTACGGAGTGATTGGAAAAGTTCCACAAAGAGCAATTTGTCATCTGACGAATCAAATCCATTAGGCTGTCAGTGTGTGGGGAAGTGTGGCCCATTAGAATCCTGCTCTGGCTGCACCCACCAGCAGCAACAGCAACAGCAGCTCCCATTTTCTGTCACAAAAACCTGCTTTGTGTTTTGAGCTGGGTGGTGTGGCTAATGCAATGCAGATATTTCGAATGTCACGGTCATATTGTTTTTAGTTTCATGTTTAATGAAAATAATACATATAAAAACTCGTATCAATCAAATAAGATAAATGCCATAGAACTGTAGCCTTTAGCTGTAATAGATAAAAAGATTAATAGTGATTTAGTTAATCAAAATTTGTATTAGTCGACAAATTATTTATTTTGAATTATAAAGATTTCTATAGGACAACAGCCAAAAGGAGCAGTGCGTGAGTTACCTGAAGATTTGGTATTTATATGTAAAGAGGCAGATTAAACAGATTAAACTTGATTAAACAGATTAAACTTGATTGACAAATGTAATCTGTTTTATATGCAGTACATTGTTTCTTAGTTCTTTTTTGTTCATAAATAGTTCTATTTGCGTGAACTCTTGTGAGTGCAGTTTGGGTCAGATACATAGAGATACGTAATAGATTTAAAGTTTTTGCCAAGCCCTTTTAAATTAACTAATCAAACGGTAGGTCCTGTTTTTAGTCAACCAAGAATTTCTTTTGCTGACTACAGCCCTAAATACCAGGTGGCTAGGTAGTGTACAATAAATGCAAGTAAATACAATGAAAATATACCCTAAGCATGTTGCAAAACTACCCGGACCTGGAATTCTCCTGGAACAATGAAAAAGAAGAAAAAAAGACAAACTCATTATCCTTTTATCTATATACAAGTATCATAGTACCAGTCTACAAGCATAATCTCCTTAGGGAAAGTCTGCTGCTCACAAACACATGGCTCTGCAGGGTTTAGCAGGATTACACATGTTTTAATTTTCTTTGCAGCCAGATTACCCCAAATTTAGATTTTTTTAGTCAATTAAACACATTACACACAGGATGCTATATTTGGCATTGGCCTATTTTGGCTGTGAATTGACTGTCATTTTCCTAAACTGTTTTCTAAAGGTTTCGTCTGCTATGCTGATTGTTTATAATGCATTCACGCTGAAGCCTTTTCAACATTACCCCAGTGTGAACTTTTAGCCTGCGGAGATGGTGCGTTTCAGAACAGTGACAATTACTGGCTTTTCCTGGTGTTACAGAAACCTCCACACAATGGTTGGAGTCAGCATCTCATTCTCTGGCTGTTTTAAGTGTCATAGTCTGTGGGGCCACGCTAATGATTATTGAAACAGAGGCTCAATTACAATGAAGTGACAGAGAGTTGTCAGAAGCGTAATTAAATATATCCTGAAGGTTTCACACTCCCACGCCCAACCTAGTGTTTATCAGCACTACAACTGCTTTTGTTCCGAGATGCTGAGAGAAAATATGTATTGAGCTGAAGTTGGATTCCTTTGTTTTACATAATTGAAACTAACTATTTGGGCATGGAAGGAGAAGAGTGTTTTAATGTGTTAAAGGTGCACGTTTCTAGTGAGGGGTATGCCATTCCATGCTCCACAGTATGCTCCTCCATGGAAACAAGAAGATGATGCAGGCCAAGTTATAGGTCAAGTCTATGTAGAGTTTTTAAGGGATTTTTGAGCAATTCATTTATATCACTAGTAATGAACTAATGTTTAATAGATCATTTTAATGCCATGGTGTGGAATATTTCAGGCAAAGTAATCATTATATTGCAGTGAGCAGCTCGCTAACCCCACTTCAGATAAGTTACATCAACTTTTATTTCTGTTGCCTAAAGCTCCTAGAAGTTCCTGTTGAGGTATAACTTACATGGTTTTATATACCGATTACCAGACCTTTCAGGAGCATGCTCACACTAATCACACTGCAGTACCTCTTTTGTGGAACTGAGTCTTGGTCTTGGTTAGGATTACCTAACTGAAGGAAGTAGGCTATGTATATGTTAAAATGATGGGACTATTTTCTATTTGCTTTTGAAAGTTTAGATGTGAATGGAACTGACAATTTCTTTAGCCATGGTTTGCATTCAATCAAAAGTGATTGCTTTTGCATATTTTCCAAGTGACAGGAAATCATTTCCTCTTGATGGCGCCTTTCAAAACCTCCCATCAACAACAATTTTCTACTTGTAATCTATCATAACTGTGTGTCTTTTTTATTATAGAGTCTCATTTTCAGCTCCGTTTGTGTGCTCCTCCTTGTGTGTGCTTGTTTTATACCTTTGCAAACAAACTTGAATAACCGCGACTTGACTGTAGTCACTGTGAGACTTTGTATCTCCAATTGTCAAATTGTTTTTCATGACATGAACAATGAATTGATTCAAATCATTTTGTGTTTACTGTTTGTCTGCTTTCCCTTCTCTCTAGAGAAGCGCTGAGGATGCCAGTGATAAGCTTCAATCAGACGAGTCACTTCAGGATTCCAAGCTGAACAAAGGTAGAACTGCCTCTTAAGTTCAGTCACTTGGTAAATGAGATGCAGAGGCTTTGGGTAAATAGACTTGTTTATTCTTGTGCATGCATACCATTGAGAAAGCTCATATTTATGTTAGTTTATTACTATCTCCACCTGAAATGTTCCTTTGGTTGTGTCAGACTTGCATCAGTATGCACAGAGAGATAAAAAGAGTTTAGTTGTCACAATGCTGACGGCACTCTTATGTATACACTGAGGAGCAAGTGGAATGGCATAGTACTGCTCAAGGCGGCGACGGGTCACAGAGCAGGCCACGGTATACACGTGCATAGATGGAGCAGTGCACAATCCACTACTTGGAAATATAAAACTGGCAGAAGTGCCTGAAATCTTCTTAACAGTTTTTGCTAGCCAATTTTACAATTTTTTGCTGGATAGCTACTCATCTGTTCCAATACTTGAAAGGCAACTGAACACTATAATTTGCCACTACTACTAATACCTTTTTCAACAGTTGCTGAATGGGGAATTTTGACTTTAAACCTATTAATCTTGTTTTTATTTAATTACATTTTTTATTTTTCATTTTAATGGCAAAAAAATCTGGATAAACATGTGACAGTGACTGTGGGCTTGTCTCCCCACATAACAGACCTAACTTGGTGGTGTTATAGGTGAGGTGATGGTGTCAGTATCTTTTCTCATTGAAATTAGAATATGTGATGCCATACTGTGGATCATTATAGGTAGAGCAATAACTTCTCCCTGGAGACTAAGCAGAAATGACATAGTGCACCTTTAAATGTCATATTCAGTACTTTTTATATAAATGTTGTTGAAATTCCTGAGTAAAACATAATTTTGGTGAGAAATATTCAAGTGTGATTAATTAGAGTTGAGATGATCTTTAATCAGATAATGAAATCGAGATGCAAATGGAACAGACCTGGTAATAGACTAGAGAACTTTGTTATAATGGCCACAGTGTACACTTTTCATTATTGATTTGTGTCTCAAAAACTTCGAAACTCAAGATTATTTTGAATTTAATAAATATGCAGATTTTATTCATAAAATCAAATTGTGATCTTCCTCAAATCTGGATAAATTCTTCATGTTTTTTATAGGGCCACTTATCATTTCAGCTTTTTAAAGCGGAATAGGCTTGAGAGATTTGCATGTTTAATTAGAGTGTGAGTCTTTCATATACTTATTGTATAGTTCTATATAAATATTTACTCATCATCTATTTGCATTTAGTTTTTGTCCACCCACTTCCAGACTGTCAACAAACTTGCACATATTCCCATTTTGACAGCCTCTTATAAATCATGATTTCTGCCTTGTGCCAAATTCATTACTTATTCCTCGAAAAGTTATGAATTCTTATTTTATCGAGGAGTTTGCTTTTCATTTTTGCCCTAATGTTAATAGCTTATATTTTGTACATTTTCAGCCTCATTTGCACCAATCAGTTTTGCCATCAAAGCCAAGGAAAACGACATGCTTCCACTGGAGAAGAACAGAGTCCGGCTAGACGATGACTCAGATGAAGAAAAGGTCTAATTGAAATGCACTTACTCAGATATTACTGGCACCAATCCAACAGAGAGATTTTACCTCTGATGGTGCTTTAATGAAGACTTTTGGAATAATTGTTCAAACTAACTATTGTGAATATGTTTGGTAGCTGGAGATGGAAGAAGAGGCTTCAGAAGTTGTAATGCCTGTACCTGAGCTGGTGACGAGGGAAGTGGTTCCTCTCGCTGTACAAGAAGAAAAAAAGCCCACTTTGAGTTTGGAGGAGCTGGAGGCTAAGCAAGGTAGTAAATAATCTTTATAACATAACATTGCTGATTGTCTGTTCTGTTGATTCAAGGTGTTGAACCTAATTTACTGTCCTAAAGCACATCCAAATAACTTGAGTAACACCCTTGCCACAACTTTTTTCCAACTTTACAAAAACACATAATATTGCCAAATATTAAAAAGAGCCAGGTTTTCCAAGGAGAATACTCTTTGGGTCGCTGACAGCCATTTTTGCAAGGTTGGTTTTCTGCCCAGAGGACGCAGGTGGAGATGATGGACGCTTCCAACATCCTAACAATACGTGTTTAACCATCACTTGGACCTACCACTTTTATTAAGCTTAAAATGTTACCTGGTTCTGCTATAAAAACATGAAAAAACAGAAACAGTTCAACTGTTACTGACCAAATATGTTCCTCACTGTGATAAAATGGCATCCTAATTATTTGCATTGATGAGTTTATGAGCATGTTTCACAACTTTGAGAGGCTAGAGCAGAATTACACCACTGCTAGCTGCCATGACTAGCCTGCTAACAGTGCACCAGTGTTACTTCCTGGTTCATGGCCAATGAAATGTTGTAATTAGCTGTGGACAACACACAGCTTAAGAGCTCCTTGTACTATATAACTCTGGTGAGCCATACAATACATATTTATAAATCTATTGTTATATTTTGCTAGCAATTACAATATATTATACCTTTCAAACCTTAATCAAAGACTCCTATTGTTAATTCCGTGCCTGCTTACGCTTTTCTGTCTTTGGTGTTATTGCATTCAAACAAATCTCAGAAGTTCTTATCCCCAGCATGTTTGTGTATATGAATAAGCCCTGGAACTTGCGACAGAACCATCCCACATGCATGGAGTTGTTTTTCTTCTCTTTTCTCTGGTGACGCACCTGATATAGGCATGGAGCAATTGAATGTTTATCTGTGCATGTGTCAAAGTGCTTACCAGGCACCTCTGTCACGTCCTCTAGGCTTTCACATTCTGAGAGGAGGAGAAATAGTGCAGTAAAACCAGAGAGACGGGGGATAAATAATCAGTTCAGGTTGCGTTGCATTAAGCCCTTAGTAAGAAAGCAAGCAATATAATATTCTGACAGTTTTGTATCTACATATAAGGCCTAACAGCAACCCATTCACTTTGTCTGTCAAGCCATCCATCAGGTTTTACATAATACTGTGAATATATTATGCAAAGTGCTGCCTTTATAGGACAGCATGAATATGTAAAAATCGCACCCTCTTCTAAAGTGTTTCCCCAGAATCTACTATTTGTGAGGTGCTGAAATTATTTAAAACATTCCGCATTATTCTGATACATTCTGACAGGTTCTTTGGCATCAACCTGCCAATTTATGCTGCCAGCAGTTGAGCCAAACGCCTTGAACATAGTGTGGACTTTTTAAAGAGCTGATTTCAGCGTTTCTGCTTATTTTTTGTGGACAGCCATTCGGCCTATAGTTAAGTAATATCTTCTATGCCCAACTCTTTCTCCAGACTGTTGAAGACAAATGCGCTACATCTGTGCATCAGGAGGTGCTGACAGATCCGCTTAGGTCCAGCAGCGCAGCCTAATGCTCTTCCTCTCAGTTGACAGACGTCCGGAGGAGGAGGCTGCAAAGGCCTAATAAATAGCCCAGTGAATTGGCTTTGCTGTGCGGCAAAGTGGCTGTCAGTCAGAGGGCCTAACTTGATCAGATAGCAGTAGAATCGGTGGCAGCCCAGCGCTAATCTGTATTGATGGCTTAGAAAAGAGCCGCACAGTAAATGCACTTTCGTCTGATAAGTACATGAGTGGTTCAGGCACAAGGCTTTTTACAGGCTACATATTTACACTGCAGTCAAAGTGTAAAAAGTGCAAAAGAGGAAAACATCTTTAGCTCTGCAGTGTGTGTAACCGTTTGTTGCCTTGTTGAATCTTTTCATAGAAATAACCAGTTTTTTTATTTCATTTGCCCTCTGCCTTTTTTCGTTTGTAATTTTAGAATAATGTAATATTATATTTTAAAAATAATTATCATTTTATATTTCTATTGGAAAGGTGGCTCCAAATAACACTGGATTTGGATTTAGATTTGAGATTTGAGTTTGAGTTTTAGAATCAAAATTAATCAGTGTCTTGCAAAATGAGAGCTGTCAGACTTTTTAGCATTTTGATTCTATTAGAATAAATTGGAACCCATATCAGAAATTAAATTGGAATTGTGCTTTTCATTTTTATTTAGATGTTCCTGTTTTTTCAACCTAACCTAACAGCAAACAATTTAGTGGATCCATCCTTGTATTATAATTTTGCCTTGTGTTTTATAAAATATATATATATATATACTCACATTAAAGAGGCCCTACTGTATCTGTGTTCTGTTGTTGTGACTATGAGGACCCTCTCGAAAACAAGATGGCGAGAAATCTCAAGGGGCTTATCCTCCAAACAAAAAAATTCTAATTATTTTTTTTTTTTAGCTTTTTACCAATATTTTATAATTAAACATTACACATTATAACATTCCATCATCAAAACATGCTTGAAGAGGTATTAGATGTTAACCATGCATCCTGTTAATTAAATTAATCCTGTAAAATTCTCTGCAATGCTCAACCCACAAGCCCACATCCCTGCTCCCACACTGCAGCTCTCTGTAAATGTACAAAAGCATGAAACAAAACTGTACACAACAACTTGACAAACCTAATGCAATGTGCATCAGTTTCATTAGTGGGATGCACGCTGTTTGTGTTGTGATAGCACTCCGAATGGGGAGGGGAAACTTAGACCATCAAAAACAAAAGTGAAACTTAAAAAAACATGTTAATACATTGTTTTTAGGTATAATAGTATTTTCAAAACAATAAAAGGTAACATTTCTATCTAAATATATTATGTGTTAGCCACTATTACCCCATAGATGTAAAATATCCCCTCTTTAACTTTTAGATACCCAAAATAGGACAAACATGGTGACAGTTGTTCCCCCTCTAACCACATCTCTATTGTGCTGCCCACTTCTGCCCCTGCCTTCAGCCAAGCACAAACTGGAGGACCGCCTGGCCGCAGCAGCCAGGGAGAAGCTGGCCCAGGCGTCCAAAGAGTCCAAGGAGAAGCAGCTCCAGGCGGAGAGGAAGAGGAAGGCAGCGCTCTTCCTCCAGACTCTGAGAGGGCCAGGGACAGGAGAGCCTGAGGCCAAGAGAGCAGAGCTAGACGCAGCTACACAATATGAGGTAAATGAAGCGCGCTGGGTTTTAGAGGAACAATTTGACGCTGTAAAGTGAATTAATGCATTTATGTCAAACATGCAAACTATAAATGCACATCATGTCATAAATGTTAAGAGCAGTCATGGGTCAAAAACTAAATTCTGTACAAAGGCTACAGAGCTTCAAATGTACTTGTCAAAGTGTGAAGAAGTATAAACTATTAGTGTTGGCACGATACTTAAATGTCAAACTCATTTTTGATACTAAGAAATAGAATCAATTAGGACGAGGCGATATGGGAGAAAAAAATATGTTTTTTCCCCCATATTGATCAACCTTGATTTTCAATTTCATCTTCGATCCATTCTCTACTGGCAGAAACTTGTGCGTTCTCTGTGCGCTAAATGAGGTCTTAAATTTCTCTCGTAAATGAAAAGAAAATAGTCATTTACATTCTTACCTTGGATTATAATGATAAGAAGCACCAGATGAAAGAAAGAGGAGAAAAGATAAGGAGCTGTTGCTTTTATCAGAGGGAGGGAGAAAGGGAACTCGTGAAATGCGAGCACATGCAATTGGACATAAAGAGACTGCGGCTCTTTCCAGTGCCACAGCGCACTGAACTGTAACTCCTCTTCAGTACCATGCACTTTTACTGCCATGCAGTGGCTACAGATCTGTCAGTTAAAATACGCTTGCTGTATCATCAAGATCAACCAAAGTTTAGATTGTGATATATCAATCTTTTTGATTTTTGCCGCTGTCATAAACTCTGTACTCAATTTTATCCTGCTTGAATATTGTTTCAAAGCTAGGCTCATGTCATTCCATAATTGCCCAGAAATTGAGATACAAAGGTTTTCGTGTCCATTTGAATTTTAAATTAGAAAGCACTTCATAAAACAAAGAAAACAGATGCTGCAGTTAAAGGTGGCAACAAAAAACACAGAAAATGCACCACATACTTAGGTGATTTGACACCAGTGTTTTTTATGATTTTATGGTTTTGTTGTTTGTTTGTTTTTTTGTTTGTTTTTCTTGTTTTTGCTTGTTTTTGTTTTTTCCAGTTTGTTATTAGATTTGTCTTTTTGAGCACATGCCTGCGGTTATCCCAGACAAATAAATTGTATTATTATTTTGACAACAGCAAAAAGTAAATTATAAACATCACTATAACTTATCAGTTTGGCCCTTGCAATGGATTTTAAAATGTCAGTACAGACAAATATTGGTTAACGGCCACAACAACAAGACAAATAGCTGATATCAGTATCTGCTGAAAATAATCTATATCAGACCATCCCTAATATAGAGTATATCAATAATGTATGAAACCTTATCTTTGCTATTCTACTAGTCACAGAGCTGGTATCTTTGTAACAGAGATGGTTTAGTAATAGGATACCCCTTTTTTTTATAAAGTTGGATGCATTCAGTGTTTTGTCCTGACTCACAGGGACATCTTCTTTCTAGTGTAAATAAGGCGCGTCAGGGTTATTTGAAGTGTAGATGGCCTGTCCGTTTGATGGATGCTTAATGTCAGCCTCTCACAGATATGCAGTACCAGGCCTCTCTCCTGCTGGGACAGGTGGCTGCTGTCACTGTGAGAGCCACTTTAGTCATTGTGATGCCACGGTGACTTCTGCTCTGTCCTGACCATCTGAGCTCCTATCAGGAAGTTATACCTGTGGAGAAGTGTGAGGCTATGACTTTAAACTACTGAAAACTACTCTGTGATGTTCAATAGAAACTAGAAGGGAAGGCTTGTAGGTCTCAGCAATATGGTGATAAAAGGCAAACTGCGATTTTTGTTGTGGAATAAATTGAAGCAGTCAGTGTTGTAACAAGAGACATGAGGCAGGTGTTTTAATGCAGGAGAAGTTTACTTGCCATCAGTAGATATTGTGATGGTATAGTATAGATGGTATAGTATAGTTGGTATTGTAGTGGTAAGTATATGCAATTTACATGAAGAAATTTAAGGTGTTTATAGTGCTAGGTTCATTCCCCATCCACACTTTAAATAGACAGACGTTTGTAGGGAATGTATGTGTATGTAAATACGAATATATGATTATGTCCAATGCTCAGCCCACAAACCTATGTTATCCATGCTCCCACGCAACAGTTCTCCATAAAAATGCAAATGCATGATACAAAACTACACAACAACTTGGCAAACCTGATATGATTTGTAGTAGCTTCATTAGCAGAATAACATTTTCGAAACTAAAATAAAAATGAAAGTTAACATGGTGATCTATGTTATATGTTAGAAATTAATACCCGATAGAAGTAAAAATGCCCCCTCTTTAAAAACATGGGCACAGCAATTTTGCAAAGCTGAAGTTTCACAGCCCCTGCACCGGTTATACCGTGGGTCTTTGGAGATTAGAAGACAGGTGAATGCTGATGCCGTGCCTTTGTCGAGTTTGCTAAACGAGCTGACTTGATCCTTTTATGTAGGTTCGCCTTGTTTCCTGTCGTGCTCATCATGTTTCAGTGACAGCACTGGAGCACCTAGAGCAAGCTTCCAGGAGGGAACAGGCCGCTCAATATGCTCCACTCTGATTTTAGGATTTTGTTTTTCGCTCATTCTAATTGGCATAAACTGTAGCTTCAAAAGGTCTTGTCTTGATTGCAAGCATGAGTGGAAAGTAACAAATACTCATGTCTATTGTACTTTTTTGAGTGTGTATTTAAATATGTCATTTTACTTGTAGTTGAGTGTAATTGTATCCAGATAATTGTAATTAACCACATTTAAAATCAAGTTACAGAGTACAGCATTTCCAATAATGCCAATCCAGTTGTTTCACTGGTGCATTGCTTTTATTGTCCAGAGACCCCCCAAAAACTGCACATTGAGGTTTAAATGTTTAATTAATCAAGTTTTGTATAAAGTTTGATCGAAAAGTATGATCTGAAATGCTGCTAACATTGTTTTACCTTTACCACTACTGATTGCGGGATAGGGCAATTATTGTCAAAGTGACTTTCATAGTAATATCTAGGTAATTTTTTTGTCCAAACATTAATACATTGTCTGTTTCAATACTATTTTTACCTGAAAATTAAGTGTAACTTTATGGATCTTTTGACTTCTTGTTGCTTGTGAATTAGTTTATTCTTCTTAATACATTTTCATATTTTTTTCCAGTGCAGCTCCAGCAGTTTTTGATAACAAATGTTAACCAATACATGCACTTTATATTACATGAATACATTTAAATACACCATAAGCTGCTTTTTATCTCATGCTTCAGCTGGGACTGTGGGTCTACACTTTTCTTCCCATCCAAACTTTGGTATCTGAGCTGAGCAGGACTAGGAGTGCAGGCATTTTCTCCATCTGGAGTCTGGATAAGCTTTTCATAAGTCTACTCCTAAGTTTCACCTGTATCATTTTATTATCCGTGTTTCAACATAGGCACCAAATAAATACACAAACACAAGGCAGCAATAAATAATCATTTGTTTGTTTTTCATGTTTGGTGCTATGCGCTGGTTTCTCATTACATATTGGGAAACAGTTTCAAATGAATGAATGAGATCTGCTGTTTTCACTGTTGATAATTTACTGTTATAATAGGAGACATTTTGGAACCCTATCATAATAGTTTTATTAAATAGTATCTTTCTCTCCAGCAAAGAACCTTGCAGGGCCACTATCTACTTTGCCAACTCAGTCTTTTGTGTTAAGTCAGGTATTTATTTGCTGGCTTTTATTTTTGCATCATTAACTAATGGTAAGTATTGGCAAGTAATGAGGGATGAGCAATATGACTAAAAAATGTCCTCATATTGATCAATTTATTATTAAGAGGTTCATTATCAACAGGTTAACAGGTTCTTCTTGAAAATGAGACCTTAAGTCTTAAGAGACTAATTTGTATAATTTTCCTATTAAAACAAATGCAATTTATTTTCAATGTGAATTTCCTGAAATTGCCATTTATCACAAGAAGTAGGCATATTTTTGAATCTGAAGTCTGAACTCTGCTTTAAACTAACTGGTTTTACTGACATCTCTATTTGTATTTGAAGTCTTAATGTTTGATGTTTTGACCAAATTCAATTCAAGATGTATTCCCTTTGGTATTATATTAGTAGCCGAAGATGCATCAGTTTGACAAAATGGCCAACATTACAAAAACTCCAAATCTGTGTATTCCTTGTTCTTTCCACAATCTGTTTAATGTTAATTTACAATCCATCTTTTTCTATACATTTCATACAAATGACTGTAGGGGGGTGGACTTGAATTTAAGTATATAACATTTAAATTTATGTAGCTGAAGCAACAATACAACTTAATTTATTTAGCTCCCCGCCCGTTTCTTTGAGTCTTTTATATAGGAATTCCATTTTATGCATTGGTACTACTAATCTTCATGCTAGCACATAAATGATACAATTTCTTTAAATGGTCAGATGTGTGTCTGCCTGTCAGAGGGCGGGGCTTGGCATGATTTGAGATGTAACCTTTGGTAATAAAATGTGACCCTGGATAATTTAGTGTCACGTTTAATCCACTGATGGACTCAAAGCATCTCTACAGAGTGAATCCAGCAGCTCTTCAATCTAATGTGAGCGGACAGGGCCACACTGGGACAATTACAGCCACTTTGCAGCTGTCAGACCATTCTCTCTGTATGCTGTGATCCTACCTAAAGGGGTAGGTGTGTTTAGGATTCATAGTTTTCTTCATGATCTGGTAAATTTGGCATTAAGATTTTTTTTTTTCCTTAAGCTTTAGGAAGAAAATATGTCTTAAAACGCATCTATGCATTATTTGTAATGGTGAGGCCTTTAAACATGGTTACTTTGCATTGGCATTTTTAACATGCTAACACAATTAAGCAGTTATAATGAGCACAATTAGATGTTAAAAACAGTGCAGGAGACCTCAGAACTTTTACCTGTGACGTTGACGATTCCAGTGAAATTGAAAATGGCAAGTTTTCAGAGGGAGCAAACTTAACAGGATTAATCAAGCAGGGGTGATTTATGCTAATTACACCAGGTATGTTTTGGATGAGAGAACAAGATTCTAACATGGTTAAAGGCTAAAAGTAAGTTTTGCATAATGTGTTCTTTTAAATGAAATCTTTTTTTGTTGCGTTTGACTGTTTTAATCAAGATATTTTAAGATTTTGTTAAGACTTGTCTTTTCCTTTACTTCAGACTAGAATTTTCAGTCCATATTATGTAAATCTGAACCTGACAAATGATGTGTGTGGTGAGAAAGAAATTTTACAAAAACTCAAATTTTTTTTCCCCTTGCCATGGCGCTCTGGCGATCACTGAAATATCTGTCCCACTAGTATGCAAATCAGAAAATTGTTTTGCAACATGTTGCAACTCTGATAAACTGGTGCACTACATCTTTGAAATGGGGTTTTATTCTTGCAGACAAAACTGGGACATAGGACATGGAACACAATACAGTGCCTTTGTATTATATGTGAAAGCATTGATTTTTGTTTGCATATTTTGCTCATGGCAAGTCCTACTTCAGGGAATACACCTACTCCCCAAATACAAGTTTAATCTTTTTACTTCAAAAGCCTTGTTAGCCACCTGTGCCTCATTAGGTGGATAGATGCTCACATTTATTGTCTGGCTGTACAGAGCAGGGTCTTCTGGGAAATCTCTCATTGCGTCCTATGTCAAAGAGCAAACCTTTACTGTTAGTTCAATCAATGACTGTCTTCGTCTCCACATCCATTCATAAAGCTTGAGCTGACTCACTGCTTTTGTTTGTCTCCAGATGCAGGAAGCTCTTTCCGCTCTGTCAGACATGTCATCAGTGGCACCAGTTTATGCTCCAGATCAGAGGGCCCCCACGGAGACCCACACAGCCTATCGCAGCAGGGACGAGACGGCCTCCTCCTCCCACTCCAGAGGGTCAGACAGAGAGCGCGACAAAGGCAGGGACAAAGACAAGAAGAAAAAGAAACACAAGAGACGATCACGCTCCCCTACATCCAAGTCTAGATCCAGATCTCGGTCCAAGTCTAAACACTCTCTCCCCAGTGCCTACAGAAGAGGTCACAGGTCCAGGTAAGAACTAAGGAAGCAGGAACTATTAATAGAACTCTCATTACCTACGTCTTTCAATTGGTACTTTGTAGTGACATCACGCTGGGGGTGTTCCACATGTATCTCTATGGTGGAATGTTCACCAATTATCATGGAGACACAATGCACACATAAGCAAACAGAATCAAAAGAGTTTTACGCAAACTCAAGAAAAATTACAAAATGGGCTTAAACAACACAGTTTCAGGAGTCATTCATGGTCCTGTTTAGGAGCTTCATTTTCAACAAAAAAGTGAGTGACTAACTGAAAAACTTTTAGCTAATTCTAGCTATAATTACATACTGTAATTGTGTGTATGGGAGACTTGTTTAACAGCACAAATCACCTGTTTCTGGCCAGATTGGCTGATGTCAAAATAAAGGTCAGATTATAATCTATTAGAACATCTGACACAGTAGTGCCTTTAGGTAGCATCAGGCTCCCAGGGAATGTTGATGACTTCAGCTGCAAAGTATCAGTATTCATTTGTATTTGACTGTGACTTACCTTTTCGCTATTTAAAGGTGCACTATGTAACTTTTCAGGTGGAGGATCTGTCAACTGTTTGTCTTCATGGAGATATTCCATGTAATCCATCCTGTAATGTTCCACCGTATGGAATTAACCTTGTCTATCTTGCATTTATTCAATTACAGCTGTTGGTGTTGCTGGAAGTCCCTTGAAAAACATTTACTTTGACTTTGTTGGTCTCAGCTGTTCATCACTATAGTAGTAGCCATACTGTGGAACATTCCAGGCAAAGCAATAACACTTCCATGGAGACAAGCAGATGGCAGAGTCTCTACCAGAAAAGTTACACAGTGCACCTTTAAATGATTCCATTTATTTTGATGTGTTTGGCTCCCATAGCCTGTGCTAAAATCAATACTTTCTCTGTATTAATGTCAGTTGGAATGCTCTTCACTCAAGGGTTGAAAGATGGCCTCTTAACAATAGAAAAACAAATGTTCCCATTAAAAGACCTATTGTGCTTACTTATTTAACTAGAACGTCGTAAAAAAAAGACTTTGTATACCAGCCTCACTATTCTTTGCCACACTCCTTGATGTCCCTGACTCACAACACAAGTCTTTTTAAATGTAAATTGTTCAGTTATGAGCAGCCCTGATAACAACAGCACTTGCACATTTGTTGTCATTAGCAAAGATTTATTTATCTCTCAGATTAAATTACCAGAAAGGTCAGCACTAAATGGATTCCAAAACTGCATAGCGCCTCTAATATTTAATAAATTAAAGCCAAGGATTAATATGTAGCTTTCTCTTTCTCCTTGCCCAAGAATATCGAGTGAACAGTTAAAGGCCCGTACCTGATTTGTTTTGGGTTTTTTTTAGCTAAATGTGTCTTCCCCTAGTACCGATAATATTGTATAAGAAGATCTTGAGTTCAACATATGTACATTGTGTGCTGTCTAAACTGGTTTCTGAGAGTTGTGTAAGCTTCTAAACTCACTGCGATGAAAAATTGGGAATGCGTGGAATGCATACAGTAAGTGAGGAATAAACTTGGTCCACCAGTTATAATGAACTAGATTTGTTTTTCATGTTTTTAAGACTGTACAAATCAGGTACGTCTTTAATGTCACCCACTGCCTGCTTTGTGCTATAGTTTGAGCAATAAGCAGATAAAAGACAAAACAAAAATAATCTTTCGTAGAATCGTTTCCATTGCACTCCTTATTCCCTCACTTTTCTCATTAACTTTGAATATGATACTTTTTAGCCAGTTCCGCTCGCCGTTGATTGGCTCTATTGTTTCTGGGAATATTTATGTCCTTAACAAAGGGGTAAGAGAGAGAGGGAGGGCTGGAGAATTTGAGAGAAGTGGAGCGTCAAATTATTTTCTATTAATTTTTTTTCATCCGAGACCTGTGTGCCTGAGTCCCAGGAGCAGCAGGATATAAATCACGGGGTTATTAATCATTATGTTCTCGGCCTGTCACATTACCTGTCTTAATGCCTTTAACAATGGCAGCTCCTAGTGCTCTATCAAGGAGTCTGGCTGTTAAGTTATTCCTATTGGGAGGTTAAACAGTGACTTGGTGAAATATCGTGTTTTGGATAATGTACTAGCTTTGATTTTCTATGTCAGCAACTTCACATGCCTGCAGGGGGTAGTTGAAGTAGATACTTACCGATACTAAAACTACAATCAAATATAGATATTGATTTGGGAAGGTATCACAACTAAAAAAGTTACATTTACAGGAGAGAAATGAACCTTTCCTTTAGCTTTAGACTGATTGTGAGCTGTATCAGAACAAGTATAAGACCATATAGACTAGTATACACCCACTGGACCACTATTGAACCTACCTGGATGACTAAGGTATTATTTAGACTGATTATTTGTTTATCCAAACAGCGGATGTGGCCTGAGTGCAGAAAGTGCTGCCGTCTGTGCAGTTGCAACACCAGCTAGCGGTGTTGTCAGCACACTTAAAAAACTAAAACTCACTGCAATAAAATAAGTTATGATGCTAAATTAACATTAGTGAGTGAGATATGTCTTCATGACCCATATGCGTTAAATGCTGTGAGTGCGTAAATGATGAGAAGAAATGTCTCTAACTTCAGTAGTCGGACATCCTCTCATACCAGATCAATACAACCAGCCTCGTCCCCAGGAGAGACTGAAATCAGCTGAAATCCTACAAGACACTGGCATGATACCAGACAGGACATCAGCTCTTTCTGCAGGAGACATGTGCAGTAGAGCGCGAAGTGATGAAGTCTGATAATCCCTCTATATAATAATATGCCAGTGTGCATGCCAGAGTACTAGTATTTAATGTTGAAAATGTGTCTAAAGAAAGTGTTTTTAATTATCATGGTGCCATCAGAACCTGTACTGAGTTTTGAGTCTATTCCTTAGTATCAAAATTAAGTTTGAAATTGTAATATCGTGACACTAGTTCTAAATCTTATGAACGGTGAACCACAAGTTGCACACAGTTCAGCACAATGAAATAATCGCTATCTGCCACACCTAATAAGAAATGATCATTCTTTCTAAAGGTGCATTATGTAACTTCATCTGGTTCCATGGAGATGCTATTACTTTGTCTGATGTATTTGTATTTGTTGTTGTTGTATTTATCAAGCACACAAAAATACTTTGAAATCGTGTGCCAACTTTACATAGATCTGACCTACAACTTGACCTGCCGCGATTTCCTGTGTCTGTGTGTCCATGGAGATAAATTTAATTCAAGGCAAATTTATAGCCTCTCTATGGAGACCAGCAGGTAGTGGAAAATTGCATAGTGCTCCTAATAAAATGAATCTGTTTTATGATCTACACAAAGTATTTTGATCACTTGTCATCATCCCTCATATAATTGAACAGCATGTTTTTACTATTACTTTTTACTGTTACATTTTTAATTGGTCTCTGTGGTCTTCTTACCCTGCTATACAGTTTGCATAGTTTCAAATTAACTACATATTCCATCCATTATTTTCATCACCTCTCTGTAGTACTTTTTGCCCTTGATGTTTAATGAGTTTGCTCCTCACTCTCTTCACGCTGTGTTTTCATCTGTACCTGCCTCCCCCTGTGTCCCGTGGTTTGTCCAGATCACGCTCGTACTCCCCGGGGAGGAGGAGCAGGAGGGGGGCGTCATCAGAGAGAAGGTATGAGGAGCGAGAACGAGAGCGCTATCATCGCAGCAGCAGCTCAGGCGCACCCCGAGGCCACTCTAGGTCCAGGTAAACACCCCACACTCCCCGCTGTTGGTTCTACCTCTGGGAATACTGATTAGCACAGTGAGTGATGGCAGGGTGCTACACTTACATAAACATTTACTTGTAATAGAGAAAAGGTTATCTAGTTTGCGCATTTACCTCCAAACTACAAAATGCATGGTTTGTGTCAAGATATACTTTTTTTCACCTTGATTTCTTATTGTGTGGTCTGACGCTGTCGAATGCTTTTCTTCTAGCGTCGAGGTTTAATGTGAAATGATGTTTCACAAGTTAATAGTATTTTAGTCGTTTAGTTGATTAATTGGTCAATTAATGGTTTCTTAGTTGCACAGTTTTCTAATCTAATTATTTTAGATTGGGATTTAATGGACCACAACAGCAAGGAGAAGGCATGGGGTGAGTTAGCTCAAGTTTTGGGAGTGACTGGACAGTGAGGTGATCAAAAGTAAGGAAAATCAAGTACTAATCAATAAATATCAAATATAAAAGAAAGTATGATTATGTAATGTTGAAAATTATATTCGGTTGTCTACTTCTACTACACTACTGGACAGTTAAATCTGCGTTTTCTCTCAAGAATATGCTGTTTACTAGTACGTATGTATAGTAGTTTTTGTGCAAGACCCTGATTATTCTGAGACCTTTGTCTAGTGTCATGCCCCGTCCCGTATAAAAGTCTACAGTAAACTATAGCCGTACAAGTAAAGATTGTTGTCTGAATACAAAGGTCTTTACTATGCGCAACTTATGTAGTAGTACTAAAGCTTTAATTATACAACTTTAATTATAGGACTTAATTATCGCCTTAATTATTGAAACATCCTGCTTAAAACTGCAGAACTGATCAACTCCACCTCTTTGCTGCTCGCTACAATGACATGTCACTACAGATTATCATTTATCTTTTTTTAGAGTTGACAAATTGCTACTTGACATTTTTTTTAATCTTGTATGACCCAGAGTAGGATTTTTTTAATAATTGTTATTTTTAATAATTAGTAGTAAGCAAAGAAAAAGTGGAGACAGAGATGGGGATATGTAAACAGATTTTCGATTTTACGTAATATATGTCCTTTAAATTTGAAATCTCTACCTCATTATTTCCAGGTCTCCTTCTGAAAAAAGCAGAACATCTTTATTATCAGGACTTGCGCAGGCAGCTGGTTCATCCCTGTCACCGTACTCTTCACCCAGCGGAGCGTCACCAGCTGCTAGCCCCGCCTCCAGCCTGACACACTCGAGGTAAGTTTCAGCTTGTCTGCCCCTCCTCACTCTTTCAAGCCTTTCAAAGTGCAGACATTAGAATTCAAAGACACGATGGCCAATCAGGTCTGCCGTTATTTTTGAGCTATTTTGATATGTAAGGCAGACATTTCCATTTGACCATAAAGCTATATGTATTTTTTAGGCAAAACTAAATATCTGCCTCTGCTAAAGATTGAAGGACAATAGCTGATATCGATAGCCAAATATTCAACCAACCGTAAAGTTAGAGATATTTACAGGCATGTTTTAGCACATTTCTGATTGATTACTAAAATCATATCTGAGTATATTCATTGTGTCATTTCCCCCTCCCCTATACCCAAGTGCTCCTTACTTACATGTGAAAGACCATTGCTAGTTACAGTGTTACAATCCAAAGAATGAATAATGCCAGTCAATCAGAGTAGTATCAAGACAGTGCGGAGAAGTGCACAGGTAGTTTGTCATCGATTATAGACAAAGATGAAGACGCACAAGGACACAAAAAGTGTGGACATGTAGAAAGACAGGTGAGGTGTGGTGAAGAGAAACATGCTGCTACAAGAGCGTGTCAATATAACACCTTGTTAAAATCATGTCTGAAATATTCATGAGTAATAGTCACTTCACTGTCAAATCACACTGACTATAATCGCCTTCACAAAATGCAATGTTCTTTTGCATCATTTATTTGCCATCAGAATGGTTCAGTATACGAGGTTTAAAGGGCCTGTATTATGCAAAATTAACTCTTGTGAGCTTTAAGCCCTGTATAATGGTGTTACCTCATCATAAACATACCCAGAATTGTGTTTTGTTTCATTCACACATGTTTGAGTAACCCTTTCAAGCTCATAATGCTCTGTTCTACTGATGTCATGCAATGTCATGAAGTGGTAGTTTTCAAGTTAACAGCTACCATTTACCTTTTGTTCAGTAGAAATGGGCAATTCCAGGTCTGAAATTATCCAAATGCTATTAAAGGTGTAAAGAGTTTACACAGAAAACACAGAGGAGTGTTTTCTGTTTGAGAGAAGAACTCTGCTGAATATGCAGGGTTTGTGTGTTAAATGTGTGTGAATTAAACAAAACATGGCTCCAGATTTATGTTTTTGAGGAAACGTTCTAACAGAGATCAGAAAATAGCATAACATGAGCCCTTTAACTGTAAATGATAGCTTGCACATTGGAGTACCATTACATTTATACACATATCATCTTGCTTCAATATAAGTATAAAAAGTATCTACATTTGTTTTAAATTATCTCAAAGACAGTTTTCAGATTCATATTTGGCAACCATTAAAATGTCATTTGTAAGATGTACTACAGAGATATCACTTTATACCCTTGTTTATTTGTTTTTCTGTACCCATTCTATTAAATAATTTTCAATGTAGCTAATATGCATGATGTTGGTCAAATGCAAAGGATTTCAAGGATCCATAAAGTTGATTCTAACAAAATCTGTCAAATTTGTCATCTGCTACCAAGAGAAGAATTTAGTTAATAATTATTTATTTGTAATTATTCTCTCTTTTTTTTTCTATAACAATATTTAAAAAATTAAGACCAACCAGCGTGATTGAAGGTCATATTTGTGAATCTTCATATTCTAGACTAATGCTTTCTTGTTTTGTTTTGAGTTTGGTTTTTCAAACCTTCATTTTCTTTGAGGGAGTGCTTAATGCAATCAGGGCCAGTGCATTCTAATTTGCAATCAAATTTGTAGTGGTTTGTTTTCTGTCATGTTTCTCACAGCATCATAAGTGGCTTGTATTTGGCTGGAAACTCGATATTGAAATTTGTAATTTGTAGACTAGGGATGGTGGATGCACTGGCTCCAGTGTTGGTATCAATGATATTGGAGAGGTTTACCAGATAAACAGTCCAATAATGAAAATGTAACTCATATTTTTTCTAAGATGCACCTGTCTCTTTGAGCCAAAGTGTCCTCAATGCATCAGATTTGGCTTTTTGAATAGACTAATGACTAAATATGTTTACACAATCACATGACAAATGGCAGATAAAAAGTTCATTTGTGTACTTAACTATTCCTGATTGTTAGTCTGTGGAAGGAGGAAGTAGGAACTTGGTAATAGGACTAGGACTTTTTGGATCTTTTATCCATGTTTTAGTTGTTTCCTTTCAACATTTACTCACCCAAAGTTGAATTTAGAGCGATTTGTGCATGTTTGAGCACTTGCTTATTTTCAGGATGCCATATTGTCGATCAGTCCCCTGTTTCACCGCCCCTGGCATACGCCCACTTCTCTCAAATTCTCCATTCTCTTTTCTTAATCATTGATATGTGTAGGACTGTTCAGCGTTGCATAGTAATTTGGGTACAAATGAAAAAAAATCCACGCTCTAGCATGATCAACAGCTGTCCAGCAGAGATGCCTACTCTTTGTTGTGATGATGTTTATAGCGATGTCAGCTCCCATTGGGCACTGCGTTTTCTAACTTGGAAGTCAACTGACTTGTTTGTTTTAGCATAATGATCCACGAGTGTCATAGATTATAACTATATAGCAGGCTCTCAAGCACAATATGTCTTCCTTAGTGATGGCATCGGCCACCTAGACAAATATTGAATATTGGCACAAAAAATCCATATTGCTAATTTTCATCAGGGATAGTATCAGGTTTGAGGAAAAAACCCTAACACCAAAAATGGGTACTTTTGCAGTACCATTGTATGATAGGAAATATTGATCCATGATACAGTTTCTATTTTAGATGGGGTGGATGTTATTTTAAGTGTGTTTACCACTATAATGGCTTTGTCCTTTCGCAGAGGCAATTATCCTTAAGATGAATGTGGGAAGAACTTGTTATGTGCAGTATGTCATTTTAGCACAGCCACTGAGAGTGAGGCTGTGGTCCTTATTGAGTCCAAGCTGCTGCACAGAAATGGTTATGAATGAAATGTCACCTTCTGGATTTAATTAAGACTTCTCTGAGCCTGCAATGTTACAATCTTATTATAAAATGTCAAACTGGGAAAAGAGGCACCTCACAGCCTCTCAAGTTTTTTTTTTCCTTTGCAACTTTTAACCAATTTTTTTCTTATTTATAATAATTCACATCAGGGTCCTTTTACATTTTAACAACAGGATTTCAGCATTGAACCTGGCAACCCACAAGAGGTTCCTTCTTCTGTCTTGAACACAAACCCCAAATTATAACATTAACAACATGGCCACCTTTTTATACTTAAGAGAACCAGTAAATCAGCATTACAATTATTCTTAGTAACCGTTATATTTGCTTTTGATATTTGATAACACGTCCTATGTGTCTGCAGGTCACTAAAATAAGCAGTTCACAATATTAACTTTATTAATTATATTATATATAATATTAACTCTTTCATTGACATTTACTTCTGTTTTAATTCTGTTACTTTACCCAATGTTCTACTATTTTTGGGATGGTAGATTTTCTTTTTCCCTTTGTCTCTCCTCTCCCGTGTCCATTGTTCCTTTTACCTGTCCAGCTTTGAACATGTCTGAAGCTCTCATAAATACTGAATACTCTCTGCAGTTTGCTCTGTTGTGTTGTTCTGCTGCTTACTTACTTTGTCTCCCTCTTCTTTCGACAGAGACGGCTCTCAGGAGAAAGACAAGGCTGTGTCCTCCACTATAGTATCATCTGTGCAGTCCAAAATAACTCAGGTATTTCTCTTTGCTCCTCTCCCAGCTGCACTTTCTAAAAAACAGACAAAAGTGCTTTTATGTAGTGTAGTTTTAAAGTTTGGTTTAAAGGAGCTGTACTCTTTGCAGCGGTCCTAATGTATTGCTCACATTATGCATTCCCTGCATCCTAATTATTCACAGCAAGTTTATAAGTTCTTTTCACAACTTTCAGAGCCCAGAGCCGTCACAGTAATGCTAATATTAGCATGCTAACGATGGACTTCCTGTTTTGCAGAGAATAAGATGCTTGCTCTATAATTAGATGCAGACAGCAGTCATCGGCCTCATTTTCATCCTAAGAGCTTCTTGTACAATTTATCTGTACTAGAGCAAAACAGGTTTTACTTTATCGCATGAACTAATGGGTAAATCCCATATAACATTATGACTAGTATACCCTTCATATATATAATGACTGCTTTGACAAGTAGATCTTGTATTTCTAACCAGCATAATGTTATTGCATTTGAGTGATTGTCCTCTATATGACAAGAGTTTAAAATGTATCATGAATGTAGTCAAACGGAACCAAAGGTCTGGAACCCATACTCTGTAAAAATATATTTCCATCAACTGCACAGCCTTTTCCCCGCATAACTTTAATAAGACAAGTCTCAGGATAAATCTGTCTCTAATCTAAAGGTGTATGGGTTGCTTGTTGTAAGTATGCAGTGAGACATCAGCCGTATGAAAAAGATCAATCATAAACATATGTTGAAGTTGGTTCTGCATAGATAAGTGTGAGCCTGTCTCTTCATTTTGAAATCAGGAAATAACACATGACAGAAAATCCCATTGGGAATTTCAAATAATTAGAAGAGTATTTTTTGCTGCTCGCTTCTTGCAATTAATATATTCCCGCTGCAGACTTTACATAATATGCATACTAAACATACATTTTAGAAGTAGATGGATAATTACATAGGGCATTCATCACATTTTGCACCCTCGTAATTTAACATAATTTTATTCTAACTTATTAAAAACAAACAAATATGGTCTTCAATAACAATTTCCTAAACATAAAAAATATTACTTTTAAAGGTCCTATATTGCTCTAAATTGACCCTTGTGAGCTTGAACTCCTGTTAGAATGTTGTTACCTCATCAGAAATATACCTCGAGTTGTGTCTTCTTTCATTCACACGTTTGAGTAATCCTTTATTATATGTTTGTTTATATTTAAAGCTCAAAATGCTCTGTTCCACCTTGTGATGTCATATTTCGTTAACCCGAGCATACCATTGACAGTTACAAATGACTGCATCTTATTCAACAGCAGAGAATTAGAGGGCACTGATTAAGCAGTCAAACTCACATAATAATAATGCTTTGTTTCTTGTGGCATAATGTGCATGCTGTTGGGAAAGGTTTAAGTTGTGTTTTGTATTTTTAAATTGAAACTCAATGTTGTTTTGAGGGTTGAACTGAGCAGGCCCAAGTCTAAAAAGCACAAGGGCTAAAGCTAATGGAGGTCAATAGAGTGAATGGCCAGGCTAGCTGCTGTTTGATACCTGAAGAAACCTTTTCCTACTCTATCCACAGTTCCGAGACTCAAGATGTGCATTTTCAATTTACCATTCTAACATTCAACTAAGCACATCTCTTAAAAGTCCTACATTACACAAAATGGACTCTTGTGAGCTTTCAGCTATGTTGGAATGTTGTTGCCTCATCAAAAACATATCTGAAGTCATGTTTTGTTTCATTCACACATGTTTGAGTATCCCTTTATTAGTAGTTTGTCTACAGCTCCAAAGCTCAAAACGCTCTGTTCCACCTTGTGATGTCATGTAGCAGTAGTTTTCCATTTAAAAGCCACCTGTTCAGTAGAGATTGGAATTTCCCGGGATGAAATTACCCAAAAGATTCTAGTAAAGGTGTATGGGATTTGGAAAACACAGTGGAGCCCTTCCTGTATTACCACATGACATCACAAGGCGGAAGAGAGTTAAGCCAAAGATGTTCATTTTGTCTAATGTACTTTAATTACTTGGGTTCTTTTTAAAGACTATACAGTAAAGTGTATTTACCTTGTTGACATGTTTCGGCTGCTGCTACAAGCCATCTTCAGAACTGTCACCGGTGTTGGTGGTGACGTGTCATATATCGGCTGTTGTTACTTCCTGAAGGCGTGGTCAGGTCGCTCTGACTGACCATGCCTCCCGTCGCCCAGTGTTCTCTGGAGGAGAGTGTCCCAGGTGCGTGAAAGAAGGAACACTTCATCATCACGGTTAATGCCAGGCCCATCAGGCTGACCACACCTACAGGAAGTATGTAGAGTTTGTTAAACGTGTGTGTGTGTGAATGAAACAAAACACAACTTCAGGTATGTATTGGTATATATTATATAGTGCTCTTTAACAATAAAAATATCTCACAAGCAACAGGAAAATGAGCTGGTGTAAAATGTGTATTATATAACAGGGTTACTCAATTAATCACTATTGAATGGAAAATGCTGCATTTATTTTGATGGTAGAAGGTCCTCTGCAAAGAACAAAATATCTTATTCTGTGTAATGCCATAGTCGAAGGTTCCATCGCAAGAGAAAAAATTTATTCTGATTTGTATTCTGCTAAATGGACAAATGGTTTTTAGAATGCTTCCATCCAGGTAGTTTTTTAGTTCTTGAAAACCTTTCACAAAGAGTTTTTTTTTTTTTGCATTTTCTAGAGAAATCTGAACATTCTCAAATTCTGAATTTTTGGGATTCCTGTATTAGTTTACCAGTTCATATTTCAGTCTTCTCTCAAACGTTAATGATCTTTACAGCATGTGAAGAGAATCATACTTTTTACATCTAATCTATCTAATCGCAACAATTATCACAAAAATCCATATTATTATTTTTTTTCTTTTCAAAATTGTGCAGCCCTCTTACCCATCTCTGCAGGAACGCACAGGAACTTAGACTGGTGGAGTAAAATAAATATTCTCTATCTTACAAACACATCCTCCTCATCTACCTTATGTCTTCTGTACCCCGCCGCCCTCTTCACTTCTGTGTACATCTTTGTTTATCCATCTTCCGTTGTTGATTTGTTGTCGTTTGATAGATACAGTCTTGAGTGAAGCTTTCAGACATAACCTTGGCGCATTTGATTCATCACCTATAAGAATTGTTTAAAATGGTGTTTATTTGTTGCTCTTTTGAAAGTAAAGTTTCAAAGTCCACAGGTAAAGATTTATGTTAGATAAAAACAGACAAATGGAATTAAAGAAAATGGACTGCAAGAGGGAAAAAAAAGTTGGTGCAGAGTCACTTTGTTTCTCTAAGCATCCTGGTTAAAATTTAAAGGGCTATGATTCAGACAAGTGTAATCAAAGGAGTTGTGTATCAGTACATTACCTTTGTTAATAATTAAATTGGCTAATGTTGCTCTTTAGTTCTTTTCGAGGTTAGGGAATACACCTAATGGAACTTCTTCTCTGACTGATGGTGAGAAGCAGGTCCACAGGTGGTGTATAGCAAGTCAAGGACCCTAATTTCTGTGACTTAACTGTTTATTTTGCCATTACAATGTGCAGGAAAAGTTGAAAGATAAGATATCTCAGCCAATATTTAGTTGAGACTATCACGTTTGATTAATATTAATATGTTGATGTCACCTGTTGAAATGTTACCAAGAGCAGCAGCAGCACCTCACAAGAAAATGTTTATTAATTGTTGATTTTCAAAAGCATAAGGAGCGGACAGTGCCAAAACAAGTTGGGACTAATGCTGCGTTCCAGTCAACTGGTAACTGGGATTTTTTCCATTTGGACGTTCCAACCTCAGAGCGTTCCAGCAGCTTTTTTGTAAACAACATGGCTAAAGCTAAACCAAAGGCTAAAGATATGTAAATGTTAAACAAATGTCTCCAGTAAGTGAAGTCACAGAATATTGTTAGGCTGTGTTCAGACTGCAGCCTGAAGTGACCCAAATCAGATTTTTTGGCCCCTATGTGACCTGTATCCAATCTTTTAATGACAGTCTGAATGACACAGATCTGATTTTTTTCAAATGCGACCCAGGCCACTTTGAAATGTGGTCTTGAAACCGATACATATCCAATCTTTTAACATGCGACTTCAGTCTGAACGGTCAAACCGCATGAATCCGACCTACACGTTATCAACAAGCCACAAACGTCACTATTCTGCACTGAAGTAGGTGAAAATTGTTAATGAACTTTGTGTCACTGAAATGAAGCACACCGCCACTCACCACTCTTGGCTACGTCTCCACATCCACACGTTCCTTTCAACGGACGTCGCTGCCACTGTCCCAAAAAACGCCACAGCCAAAGACCTCGTCCTTCTCCTTCTCAATCTCCTCCTTAAAACAAGTAAGTTGTTCATGTTCTGGCTCCGGTACGAGAGGAACTTTAAAATCGCCAGGTGCTCAGGGCTCGTGTCCATGTTTGGACAACTTCCATAAACACAGAGCACGCTCGCTGCGGTTGATGTCATCGTGTCTCCAGTGCACATGCGGGACACTTTCGGGCTGTTTAAAATTCAGACTAGAGTCACATACAAGTCGCATTTAATTGGAAATGTGAACGACCTCGCAAAAACATCGGATTTCACAAAAAAATCGGAATTGAGCATTAAGCCCTGCAGTCTGAACGTAGCCTAAGCTGTAATTTGTATCAGATGTGTAGATTGTTTATGTGGGAGTTAACCCTCAAATCAACATGTTTGTGGTGATTACCATTGTTGTAATACGTCACAGTTTAATTTGAATGTGATGTGGGAGTCCTAGTTGACAAGTTCAAGTGGCGTTCCAGGGCTTTTACTTTTTTCAGAGGTGTGAAAGCTTAGACTAATTTCACAAAAATATAGTTCACAAAATTTAAAATCTTGCATGGTGTTTTCTAGGTTTTTTTTTATTTTATTTTATTTTTTTTATAATTTTCTTACTGGTCATGCGGAAGATTTGACGTATGTAGAGGTAATTCCAACTGTTACCCAGCAACCGTAATGTTAACAAAAGCCAATTACAAATTACAATATTTAATCAAAATACACCACAGTTTGGGTTGGTTCAGTGGTTCAGCGTATATTGATCATAATCTTATGTCTTAATGGTGTTCACTGCATTATGCTTGTCCTCCATTGACTGTGAAACATTTTTACAGGACTGGGACAGGAGGGACCCAGACCCACTCTTATTTTGCACAGACTAAATGAAGATAGATTAGACAAGCTGATGCGCCGCTGTCTTTGTAATTGTTTATTGGCTGCAGATCCAGTGTGTAAACTATATCTGGGGACATTTCTGAAATATCCTTTGGTTTGCAGCTGTTAGGGGGTTTTCTTCCTCTTCACTCATCAATATTGTAAGCCTTGTTTTTTGGCTGTGTACCTTTTTGATCAGAGATTAAAAATCAGATATCACATGCTTTTGTTGTTGTACACAGATATTCAAAATATGTTGTAATTATAGATAAAAAGTGCAGTGCAACTATAACTGCATGTGACAGGTTTTCATGTTCGCAAAACCTTAGGGGGCAGGAGTGCTAATTGGATGTGTAGCAACTGTGCAAAATTGTCCTTTTGGTGCTCTTCAATGTAGGGATCCATCTCAAATACAAAGCTGAAAAAGTTGAGGCAGTTTAAAAGTACAAAATAATTTAAAGCCTTTAATAGCACATGGCAGATAAAGTTAAAATCACACCTAAGCGTTTCAGCCCTTTGGCCTTCATCAGGGCAAACTCGAGATGGCAATCACAGTGCAGGTTTAAAGTAATAAGTGTAGGTCACATGTTTAAAGTGGGCTGTAGTTTAAATTGCTTATAGCTAAAATCTGTTCAGCCTACATGTCCCATCATGCACCAGGGGATTGAGCATGTGACCTACACCTATTAAAACCTGCACTGTCACAGTCATCTCGAGCTTGCCCTGATGAATCCCGGAGGGCAGAAACGTTTTGCAGTGATTTTAACTTTATCTGCCATGTGCTATTAAAGGCTTTCACTTATTTTATACTTTTAAGTGCCTCAAATTTTTCAACTAGGTTTCCATGTTTTGTTTTGTTTTATTTGTTTGGTGGGATAGTACCTGTGTTGAATATTTCAAGTGGCAATTTGCAAAGAAAAGTTGAAAAATAGAGGAAGACGAGCTTAAATAAAGACTTCCTTCACAAAATCTCAACAAAAATGTATGGACAATACCTCAATGATGAGCTTTGTTTCCTGTTTATAGCTTTTCCCAAATTTGCAAGACCAGAAGAGCCAACAATTACTAACATGCCGACTACATACTTTCTGATAATTGGGCAATAGAATGCTTTATATTGGATGCAGACAGTACACAGTAGACTTCCTTTGACCTCAAGAGCTGATTATACAATATATCTGTACTGGGGCAAGACAGTTTTTTTTCTCAAATGCATGGAAAAACAATATACAATATGGAAACCTGCCATATGCACTTTGAATGGAGTATATGCCCTGGAGCTTTTGTTGTATTTGGGAATTCTCTGCAGCGCTGGGATTTGCTGAAAGTACCTGCTCAGTGATGTGATGTGACAGGCCCTTCCCTTTGTGATTACAACTGTTAATTTGTCTCATCTGTCAGGGGAGCTCAGGGGTGCAGGCTATTTGTTCACACCAATATGAATCACTCCCAATATGCAAATGAGGGTTTGGTATTCAGCTATGCAAGCATTCACCCCCCGGTCAGCACAATCTACCTGAACCAGGAAGGAAGCAAAAAGTGCAGCTCTGTAGTTCCAACTTGTGATTAATATTCATGCTTGTTGCGGATGCAAATATGTATCGTTCAAGGTTTGTATAAGGTGCACACTGTTACTGGTTTGATAGGAATTTTAAGGGTAATATGTAAGGCGGCTGCGTATTAAAGTGCTTATGACAAGTTTAACTACACATTTTACTAAAACACAGTTAAGATCATTACATTTAAGATTTTACAAAACATTTTACTCTTTCTTTCCCAGTCTTGCCAAAAAATGTTACTTCCTGGGTGGAAATCATGACATCACACAAGGGAATTCCATAATTTACCTTGCAACTATGATGTAGAGTAGGCCAAAACTCCCCTAATGTACACAGAGTTTATTGTAAAGTTATATAAAAAAAAAAGCCTTTATTTTGTTGACATCATGTTTAAAGTATCGGAAAAATGTGTTTTGTAAGTATTTATGGTCCTAACCTTTTGATAGAATTCTTCCTAGTGTGATGTCATCAGTATGGAACGCTCTAAAAGAGATGTCAAAGGAGAAATTAAATTTGTCAAATGGACAAAAGTCGTTTTTTTTTTTTTTTTTTTCACAGCTCATCCAAGCGGCTTCTTCAGTACAAAAATCTCTAAAATAGAACGCTCCACTTCCTGTAATTTTCAACATATTTTTCAACTTTTCTGCACACACTGCCTCTTGTATAAAACTATTAATTTATAGTTGCAACAGGTCTTACAGCACCAAATTATAAGTAGAAGTTAGAGAATCGTCAAAATCTGCCATATGCACTTCAAGTCGATTTATTCAATTATTTATGTTGACAACTACAGAATGGAAGAGTTTTTTTAGTATATATATATATGTTAAAAGGCAGGTTAAACTCATGATTCACAAATTTAATCTATTGAACTATCTTGTTTCCTAATACTTTTTTCTGCATAAATAGTTGTCCAATCAGGTTCATTTGGTCTTCCAATAATTTATGTTATTAGGAAATTTTTTTTCAGACCAAAAGTTTGTTTTCATACCTGACAGTTTCGACTGCTCACAAACGGTCTTCCTCACCTCCCCTATCCCAGGAATATGAGAGTTTAAAAAAAAGCATTTTTACTCTCACACACCTGGCATATCGTCCTAAAGAACTGGGACTGCAGATGGCGCTGTCATCCTGCCTCCACAGGTAGGAACAGCACCAAAATCTGTTTAAATCAGCTGACTGGACACGTCACAACAACATCACAAGACCACTCTGAGGACGCCCGCTAATGAGTCAAAACTGTCAGGTATGAAAACAAACCCTTGGTCTGAAAAAAGAACCTAATAACATGCATAAATAGTTGTTTTGCATGAACTCTCATGCAGTGCAGTCTTGTGAGTAGAGGACAACATCCATATTTGAGCCTTTTAGTGTATCTGCTATTGGCCTTAATTCTCCAGCACAGGCTGGTATTTCATTTTATCCAACCTGCTGCCTAAAGAATAGACCTAATGCTTCACATAAGCACTTCAGTATGACAGTAACTGCATAAAACATGACTAAACTGCTCCTCTATATGCTGAAATGACAATTAATCAGGGCATTATTTGTGATGTCACTAACTACTGGAAATTGCAGAGGCCACTGAAGGCAGCAACACACTTGACATCAGATAATACTATTAAAACCCCATATACGTACATATTTTAGTAGCAACAAAGTGGATTTAGTGTTTAGTTCTACTTAAAAGGAAAGTTCAGTAGCTCAAACTTCTCAAAATAATAATCTGTAGACCTTGAAAACAGGCACGCAGCTATCAGTTAATGACTCTATTTAATGTTGGGTCTTTGTATGTGATGTGGACACTACTTTAGTTGGAGATGGTGTTTACCTCTGCTTATCTTGGCTTTTCTCAGAAGAATAACACTTTTCAGTTGGGCTAAAGATTTGGCTCTCACTCAGCAGCAGCACTCACACACCCAGCTCATTCTATACAGCGCACTTTGCTTTTGGGAGCTTATCGGCTGGACGTTGCATCCAGAGGCATCTTTGGGCCCAACAGAACCAATCACATAGCACAGAGAAAGGACAAACAAAAGAGTGTAGCCCGGACTTTGACTTTAAAAATGCACAGTGCTGCAGACTGGAGACTTGATTCCCAGTGGGATCAGCAGTAGCAGCAGCGCTTGCACATTAAAGGGGTAATTTGATTGAATTGTACCACTTTATCCAATCCCATTTGCCCCATTCTTACAAATTGGCTTTTTTCACTGCAGACTCTGTGCTTTCTTTTTTATAGGTTGTTGGTGGATTTTTGAAGTTTGAAATAAAGAAGAGTCCTAGCTGATTAGTTTTCAGATGCATTGTATTATTTTGGAAGCTGATGCAGAATTTGAGTGGGTGGACGGTTGACTGTGTGTCTTTGGGCACTTTCACTTTCTCTAACACATGCATGTTTGAATCTGTGTGTGTGTTGTTTAACTGACAAGCGGAATAAATGCAAGATTTGTCATTAAAAGTCTTCACCACAGCCCCAGAACAAACAAGGCCTAAGGGCGCTGTTCTCTCCAGTGTTAATAGAATAGACTGAAGGACCTATACAACCCTTAAAGTTGCACTGTGAAACCTTTCTGCTGTCTCCATGGAGATTGCTTTGCACGGGGAAGTATTAAATGTATTTGTCTTGCAATTTGTCAAGTGTTTGTCAGGTGTTTTTTTTGCAAATGAAATACTTTGAAAAACACACATTTTAACAGAGTGGGCTTGTTTATCAACAGGTCCTCATCCAGAAGTTGTATTGTTGATGGTTATATAATGTTTGTTTGATTCTAGGTTTAATTTTTTGTTTACTGTCTTCTTTCAGGATCTGATGGCCAAAGTGCGAGCTATGCTAGCCACTTCAAAGACCTTCCAGCCTCCAACCTCCTGAAGAATGCTCTGATAACTTCATACAGCAGAGGTGTTGGATTTGAATTTGGTCTTCTCAGAATCTTCAACTATTCAACCTTTTATCATCAATGTGAATCATTGACTACTTTGTCAGTCACAGCCATTAGCCAAGAACATTACAACCCCTTCAATGCTCTCACCATTCTTAGCAGCCTGAGAAAAGGCGGCCAAGACTCATATTGTGTCCTTCTATGAAGGCGTGTGTTGTTTTGATAATTTCTGACTTTAGCCGATTCCTCCACCCCAACTGTTTTTCTTTCTTCTCTTTGCGGCACTTCTCCAATCTCCTGAGAAAACCCTTTTAGTTTTTTACTCTGCTCTCCAGCTTTGTGCGTGGCCTTCTCTTTCAGTTTCCAGTTTGTACTTGAATGAATTTATTGAAGAAGTACTTTCTAATCCAAACTGTCAATAAAATGTCAACTGTAATAGACTGTTGGCCCCGGCTCTGTTTGTTTTTCACTTGAGAGAAATGTCACAACCTTTAGAACAAAATATGCTTCAGAGACTTTTTAGCATTCTATCTGTTATTAGCAAACACCTCACATTGATTTGGCTTATCTTCTTTTGATTACCTTAACCTGAAAAGAACAAAATATTTTCCATAACTTAACATTACTCTACTTACTACACTGACTGATGCGTTCATGTGATGGTGATGAACCAAAGAAAAAACAGTGTAGATGATCGATAAGACTACTCATTTAACATAATCATGAAATATTACTAAGAATATTGCTTAGTTGTTTGTTTTACTAATTTTACTTCCTGCTTGGACACGGGCAGCAGAGATGATGAAAACCTGATTTGGAGGTAAATAAAATCAGTACAAATAAACAGCAAAGCTTTAGTTTTTTTAAATGAGTGTTTAAACTGGCAGAAAAACAGTTGTCTGTATTTAGATGGAATTTTCAATATTGGTGACCTGGTATTCTCACTGCCACTTAGTGTATTTTTGTACTTTTTCATCAACTTTTTCTTCCCCATATTAGTAAAAGTACAAATATATGAGCAAAGAAATATCCAAGTAAAAGTATTTCACAGAGATTTTGAGGTCTTATAAGGCTGAATTTTGTTCAACAGACACAACTGAATTTATACTTTTTTTTTTCCTTCTACATTTGAATTTATACTTTTTTATGTGTTACATCACAGTCTTTTCAGCAGGTCTCAAACTATAATATAAACTTTTACTTTTCAGTCCTGTTCATAAATGTGGAGTAGAAAGTACAAGTAAAAAGTATCCACTTTAAAGATACTTCGCCCTTTTTTTCTTTTTTTTTTTCATAAGTACAGCATTTTAGTACTTTTACTTCGTTACATTCCACCACTGCACTTAACTGATGTAAAACTATGATAAAGGTACTACCCCACCAAGCCAAGTGATAATTATAAAAAAACATGAAAACCTGTCAGATGCACTTAAAGTTAAGATTTTACTGACTACATTAATACCTTAAACTAAACGATAAAATCTTGGACTCAATCTGGGGACGGTGAGCAGCAGCGAGCGTTGTTAAGGCTGAGTTGCTCTCTCATCTCACTTTCATTTAAAGTTTGGCTGCAGTTGAGCTACACAGAGCACTGTTGTCTTTTAAAGTTTGGTAAACATAATGACACAGCAGAGCCGATGAGCCCCAGGTGCAAAGTACAGCAATGCAGAGCTAAACACTGAGCCAATCACTAAACCCAGCCAACAAAGTATGTATACAATAGACAATATATTTCACTTCAGTGTCAGAATCAATGTGTCCAAGTTCTATCAGTGATTCTTGATCATTTGGTCCACACACTTTCACCAAGTATAAACTGACTTTCAAAGTGATTCAATAGATGTTTATGCCAGGTGCCCTTCTCGGTACAATCAACAAAAACTGTGAGATTCAAGTCTGGAGTTGGCAAGTGACTATGCTATGTTTAAAGTATACATCTCAGCTTGGACACACTGATTGATGATACTTAGTGAAAGCATTAAGTATCATCTGACCTTCAAAGTGATTTAATAGATTTTTATGCCAGATGCCCTTCGCATCCAAAAAAAGAGGGATTTAAGTCAGGACTAAATTGTCAAGTCACTAAATGTGATTTTCTGAATATGAATAAAACTAATAAAACTTGAAATTCAAATGAGGAAGTCTGTGAGAACTGGACCACATTACCAGCTGCTCAGATGGTAGAGCGTTTGTGCACTGATCCAAAGGTTGGCGCTTCGTATTTCCACTCTCAACATAAACATTGCGGCCTTGGGCAAGACACGTAACCCACCTGGCCCCAAGTGGGGTTTCTTGATGTAAAGCGCTCTGAGTGCCTTGAAGGTTTAAAAGCACTGTATAAAAATGTGACTATTTACCATTATTATTTAAATAAAACACATTTTTTGTATCGCTTATCTTCCACATTGTTCCACTATGTAACCTGATAACACCTCAACTAAAATTGGAAAAAAGAGAAAAAAGTAAAGAGAAAAAGAGAAGGAAATGAACATAACGTGATACAGAATAATCCTGTCAGTCTGAATTGAGGTTAATATTAACAAAAATGGTGGCCGTCAACAAGAAGAGCCAGAAAAGAAACTGAACCACCTCCTGCCTCCAACACTTCATGGTACTTATCAGTGTTTTGTCTCTATTCATTGTTGATATGCGCACCGCATAGAACATCAGCATAATGTTGTGTCTCTCCCTGTTGGTGTTCATTTCACACCGCTTTCATAATTGGTCAACGTTAAAAATGGTAATTGGAAAGTGCAGGTTTTTGTTTTCCACTTTACCAAATTTGCATGTTTAACTCGATGTAGGTCTCACACTAGCATTAAGAATGTTACTATGTCATATCCACCTCACGTAGCTTACTTGGTAGAAAAGTATTTAAATGTGCTGTGCCCAACTGTCATGGTCTTCTAAAGATAAACACTGTGTTAATGCAAGTGACTTTAAACTGTTTGCAGTGGCCCAAACGTATTACTCACATTTTCTTAAAGAGTCTGTACCAGATGTTTACTATGTGTTTGAGCAAAAGTAATCTTCCCCCAGGACTGATACAGTATATCGTATAAGCAGCTTTTGGGAAAAAAAAAAAAAAAAAAAAAGGTCGCTGTGTTTGCTCTCGTCTTGTGAAATGCTCTAAACTTATCACTGAACAATTAGGATGAAATACATAGAGTGGGCAAAGAATAACAACACTGCAAATCATTTATTATTTATGTAGTTATTCATGTTTTTAAGACTGTAAGACTAAGGTACAGTGTCTTTAGTGCAACAGGACATCCTAATTAGTTTGGGTTTTAGTTTGGGCTTCTCAAATGATGGCCTACTGACACACCTACCTCAGTATGTGGAAGACGCGTGACAGGGAAGATTTGGGGTGGGTATGGAAGGCTCTCAGCTCGACACTGAAGATGGGTCAGAACAGCCTCAAGAGGGCGTACAGAGAGCCATACTCCACTTCGAAATGTTTGGTTGATCTTTTGCCAATTAAGTATTCAGTATTTAAGTATTCAACATCTCCATCAACAATGAGATGCTCCTGGATGTTTCTACGTCATCAGGCTGTGGTCATGATTGGAGATTTTTGCAATTTTTTTGGACTTCCTCCTGGGGCTTGTCATTGGCATTGATCAGGGCTGTGGTGTCCTGGGTGACATCAGGTACCTGTTGTTGGATTTCTGCAGGTGTGTGTTCCAGGACATTTTCAACATGAATATTTCTTCAGTTTCTAAAGGAGACGTTGCCTCCTCTACTAGTTCGTTCAAGTCACTTTGGGAAACAACTGGGGCAGCTTCAGCTTCCGAGACCATGTCTTCACTACTTGAAGGTGCTTGTGATTCACACCACTGGACTGTGCTGTGGTTGTTCTGAATCTCACCCTTTCCCATCAACATACGTAGGACATTTGGAGACAGCAGGTGAAGCATGTCCCTTCTGGCTCCTGTAGTTTAGTTTAGATTTTAGTTTAGTTTTTAGTTTATTTGTTTATGTATCAGGGACAATGTACATGAAAGCACTGACCTACACAAAGAGGAAATATGTTGGTGCCAGGTTATACAAAATGGCAAATTTCCACCCTCAGTCCGTGTACATGTACCCTTCAGTAACCACATCAGGTTGTAGGTCCACTGGTGCAGACTGGATCTCCTCCTTAGACTGGTTCTCTAGTGGAACTGAATAAGTGTCTTCTATATGTCTTATATGTCTTAGATGTCCCAGATGTCCGTTCCTCTCAGGACCAATCATCTCCCCTGGTGGGACAGTATCCCTCCCTAAAATTAGCCCCTCTCCCCTATTGAAAAAAAACACAAACGGGTAGGGGGGCTTGGTCGGAATTGCCCCCCTTCCTTTTTCACCCAGCTCTGCCCCTGCATTTGTGTTGCATTAGCTGTACTCGTAGTCCAAAAAATGTAATTTCTAGATTATACATCACTGCTTCCATCTGAATCCCTGGGCGTGCCAGAAAAGAAATAATCAATATACAACCAAGCGTACATAATTGAATTCATGAACACTCATTAGATTTGATCATTTCTCTAAATCACTCCAACTAAAATGCATGGAATTCAATCTATACACTTTTACAGCCAACCACCCACGCCTTCAGTGGACCTTTCTGTATCATTGTAACCTGGAAAAAAGTCTCTGGGGTAAAACTCATCTGCATTGGCTGAAGGATATTATGTTGTTTTGACCCGTTGTGTATGTATTCTCTTTAGGTAACAGTAAATCCAACCTGAGTTTCAATGTTGCACCATATTTAGTGTAGCATTCTCGAGGTCATGTTGAAGTGTACTAAAAAGTGGAAGAAATCATATCTCAATCTGTCTTGTAAGCCTTGAGTTTGTCTCTAGTATTCTTATGGCCAAAGGTTTTGTAAAGAGTCATTGATGCTGGACTGGCAAAGTCAAAAGTGTATTTTGAGAATGTACAAGGAAGTTGTTTTTGTTTGAAATGGGGCCAAAATGTGGACTAGAATCTGTCGGAGTCACAAGTCAGCTGGAGATGGAGGAAGTTTATGTAACACCGGAATGATTCCTCTTGAGCTAGAATATTGTGTTTGCAATGTGCTGTTATGTTTAATCTGCAAATTATAACAAATTAAAGGGAGAGTTTGGAATTTTGGACACAGGGCCTCATTTCCTAGCTAGCCAGAGTGTTGGAGATGTGTAGAAACACTTTTTTTTTTTTTTTTTTATCTTCCATCCAGTCCTTGTATTTGCAGAGGTCGCTGGTGCTAGGCTAGTGCATGTCAATGGCCATAGTTAGCCTGCCACTAAAAAGTTTTACCCAATCCACAAAGCACCCGAGGAAAAGCAGTTATAACCCCAGACTGAATGTCTATCAAACCAACCTTGCATTTGAAGGATTTATGTCTGATCAGCAGCAGCGCATTGTATTTCTTGATAGAAAGCTTGGCAGCGGTGGACTGATATATGAGAAAATAGTCCCTCAACATGCAACGATTCATTTATTAATTAAGGTTTTATAGCTCAAATATACATAGAAAATCAGGCATTCTGGCTGTGAGTGGGGTTGCCTCTCCACAGATCTGACCTGTAACTTGGTCTGGTTTGGTCTCCATGATGATTCTGTGAAACATTACAGACAAAGCAATAACATCTCCAAGGAGAAAACTATTTGACGGTCTCTCCACCAGAAAAATTACACGATGCACCTTTAAGCCCCAAAAACGTCATCCATTCATGGAAGTCAAACACCTCATTACAATATCAAACAATTTTTCCTTTGGGCAAATTCCCATGCTACACCAACCCCTTTCTTATCTGCCCATTTTCAAACATGTCCCACCTAATTGCTCGCTATGTCCAACACGGGTTTCCAACAATGGCTTTTATGATGTGATAAACAAAACACTTGTGGCATTCTGTCCCCGATCCTCATGGCTTCCCTTGATACCAGCTCACAGGTCAAGAATACAGCGTGTGGTTCATGTGGCCGATCGGATGAGTGCATTCTGTTTGATTATTTGGGCTTTTATCTCGCTCCGTACAGCTGCAGAGGCTTTGATAACGCGAGCTGGTGATGCCTTACGCAGCATTTTTAAGCGGGTAATTGTGCGCTTCCACTGAGAGCCGATAAACACCAGTCAAAAGGCAAAGACAGGGGGAAGATTTATAGTGCGGCACAAGCCAATATGCCTTTATTATAATCCCTTCGGAGCACGTATGAAGATTTGTGGTAATAAGTCAAGCGGGATTGCGTGAGAAGGTGCGTAGATCGAGAAGACAAGTGAACGTCTCGTGTGGATTTTTTAATGGGAGATGATGATGTGTTGTGCTAATTATTGATGAGATAAGTTATGTCAGACAAGATGCAGTCGTAATGGGAGCAATCGATCTTAACAAAGTGAGTATATTGGTAATCACGCCCACGGTAGCTCAGAATTTTTGTTGATGAAGTAAATTCATTAAGCTGAATAGAATTTTCTATGGACCATATAAATTAAAAGTTTCTTTACTCCAGTGAAAACACCTTTAATAAAATGAATGAATTCTTTTTGGGGGGCCCTCATACTAAACATATTTACATTTATAATTCACCCAGAGGAATCTTAAATATTCAAATGTGAGAGGTTCATACAAGTTCACAGGTGACCCATAGTTTAAAACGTACTGGTAATAACACTCACCCATGACCCATAGCTCAGAGAATTTTTGTTGAAGTAAATTTATCAAGCTGAAGATGATTTTCTATGGACCATTGGAACTATAAGACATAACATTTGAAGAACAAGATATTTTAATAACATGGTAAAGGAGACTGGCTGTTATCATTGGACAGGGGCTTTTTGTGGGCTATAACCATAGACTGTAAAATTAATATGTCCATTTATACATACAATGAGAGATTGTGGCCCCTCTCTCCATAACTGCTGCTGTGAGCCTCGTCATTTTGGTCTTAAAATGTTCGTATTAACCTGCACATTATTTCTCTCTTCTAACTGCTAGCATCATGAGTTTCATTTGACTGGAGTTGGAGCTCTATGGTTGATGTTGCACTCCTTTAGTCCTCTTCTCTATAGTTATAACCAAAGCCTTTCTAATGTAAAATAAATTGCTAAAGGTATTCAAAACACCAAACTAAGTGCGGTGCCTCTATGTCATTTTGATTGTTGTGTTTGTGGGGCAGCAGGTTCACCGCTGTGGTCGAGGTCTCTGTCCTGTTTTGTGGTGTTGGAATTATCACAATTATTAAGCACACAAAAACATAACAAGGAATTACCAGGAATTACCAGTGGAGATTACCTGGGAATTTGCTCCAGAAATGTCCATCAGTACCTGGGAATTATTTATGGCCATAGTGGCTTTTCAAGGTTTTGACAAGCCGGTGTAACAATCTAACCCTAACAACCTTGTCAGATCTCAGAAGCTAAGCAACGCCAAGCCTGGTTAGTACTTGGATGGGAGACCACTGGGTGCCACAGTGGGGTGCCAGTGGTAGAAACTGCTGACAAGACAAGGCAAGACACTTCACCTATATTGCCTTGTAAGAAAGTGGAGTGTGCACGAGTGTTGGTAGAGGTCGGAGGAGCCGATGGCACAGATTAGCAGCCTCGCTTCCGTCAGTCAGTAGCTTGCCACCGCTGAGTGTGGAGTGAATGAACAATGAACTGCAAAGAGCTTTGGGTGTCTTGAAAGGCACTATATAAATGCAATGATAAATTAATTAATTAATAGGACTATCTACATGGAATTACCTGGGTATTACCACAAGGGATAACAAAGATAACCAATGGAAATAACCTTGGAATTATGAGCAGAAATTACTACTGGGAATTATCACCAGTAATTACCTAGGAATTACCATCACTATACTCCCAGATTTGCCTAACCATCCAGTCCCTTTTTCATTCTGTTCGAGTCCAGAAGCGTCTGGAACTGGACAATAGAGCGTGAAAATCCTCTGTTCTAACTTGAGATGATCCAACCACAGCTGTCTCTCAAATGCAGATCTTTTCTAAAATTCTCGTTTCACAATAATAGTTTGATGCTTCTTGATTCTGCAAAAATCTGCACTGTTTTTCAGTCTTTGTTATTTTTTTCCCCCTTTTTACAAGTAAACAAAGCATGTGGTTTTGGCAGGACTTTTAACTCCAAGATATAGCCTATAATCTTCCACCGTTGGGATGTTCACAGTGGTCACTTGGCTCTTGCTCTATGACCTCTATGATCTCTTTAGTCCACCACATTCATACACGCAAGATGGATAAGTGTCTCGCCAAAGAGCACAATGTCTCTCCTGCATAGCCGCGCTTCTATCACCCAGGTCGGCATTACAAATCCGTGGCACACCATTGACTTCGCATCTGCTTCACACTTTGCCAACTGCGAGTCCTTTATGAACCCGATCCCGCTGAAAACATTACAACTGTTGTGATATTTAAACAAGGACATAAAACCCATTCTGGAATCAGCTCAGACTGCGCGCGCATATTGTTTGGAAGAGCCCTCTGATTACCTTTGCAGTTTAGACCCCATAAAACCAAAGTCATGAGAATCTCCTTTTCTTCTCCCTCTTCATCTCGGTGGGGCCCGTTGTCTGTAATAATCACGGGGCCCCATGCAGCCACACATTAAATCACAATTGTATATGTAATCAAATGGAGCTCATCACATCTGCACTGATTGATTCCACACTAAATTGCTGGCTGGCATTTGCAATTTCATTAAGTCACCCACCGACAGGCCCCGCAATTGTTTATGCGCGAGTGAGACACGGAGAGGAGAGCGGAGCCAAAGTCACTCGCTAAAAGTACTTAAGGAGAAAGATGAGGGCGCGTGGTGATTTGTTTGTTTTACGGGCCATGAACGCACCGTAACTCAGGGCGACACGCGAGGAGATGGCGAGAGGGATAGGGGAAGTGGAGGGATCAAAATGGCCGTTCATGTTTATTAATGGAATAATACTGGAGATTTACGGGAGGACAGGAGAACATTGGAATGATTCAGGACTCTGCCTTGTCATTCTGTGGTGAAGTCTGTGTGCTCACGTCGAGGACTTTGTTCAACTGCTTAGTGCTGGATTTTAACTGTTTGCGGGTTTGTCTCTCTGCGGATCTCACCTGTTACTTGGTCTGGTGATGTTATTGGCTTGTCTCCATGGAGATCGATGAAGTTGAATTACAGTGAAAACCAGGTAAAGCAGTAACAAACTATAGCCAAGCTGGTGATGGACCCTCCACCGGAAAAGTTATGTTGTGGACATTTAATTTAGTCAGCCTGGCGCCACCTAGTGCCTCTCAATTTTATTTCTCTCCAGCGACTACGTAGGAATCGGAATACACTAGAGGGTTTGCAAGAATCCTGGAAGTTGTACGCACAGGCCAATCAGTGAAGAGCTGTGAAGCCATGACGTCAAACTTAAGCGCCTGTCTGGGTTCCTTTTGTGGTACAGCACAACAGGAAACAAAACGGTCGAGATGGATGAAGCCATACATTCTGTGTTGGCAACGATTCCTAAGATTGAGGATTTAAAGCTGAAACAAAGAGAATGTTTGGTGACTTTTATCAAGGGAAAAGATGTTATTGTCCTTCTTCCTACGGGATTTGGCACATTGCATACGTCACGATCAAATAGCAGTGATTGGTTAAATAAAAAAGTACCCACCTAAGTGAAGTGAAACCGGCTGATGAATCAGGCTACATTTAACTACCTTAAGAGTGAACAAATTCCTGTTTACAAGTAAAAGTATATAGCACATGATACATTTTCTATAAAAAACTAAAAAAATGTTTCCATATTTCAACAGTGCATTCGAAATCACTTAGTAGGCAAAGCAAGGCAAGTATATTTGTATAGCACAAATCCTACACAAAGTAATTCAAAGTGCTTTACAGCTCCTAACATAATGTAGAAGTCCATCATAATGTTCAGACTCTTTAAGAGTGGGCGGTTCACGTGTGAATTCTCATGTAAATGGATGTGTGCGTGTATAGAGCATGTTATCGAATATAAAAAAGAGGTCTATTGTTAGCAACGTTCACCGTGTATTTTTTGCAAAGCGTCCATATGCATTAGCTGAAATATAAGTAGAAAAAAGAAAAAGTATACAAAAGAGCAGTGGAAAAATGTGATAAGCTACTGGGTCACAAGTGGTAGATACATTTTTCAGGCTACAATATCAAATACTTTTTAATGAATGTAATGTTTAGTATGTAGCATTTTTGAGAACGCATATGCATTCTTGTGGCTTTAAGTCCTTTTTAAACATGCTTTTGGTCACCTTAAGATTAGTATTTCACATTTTCTCATTTAAAATGTCTACATTTAGAAAGTGTAAATTACACCTCAGTTTCCAATGAGACCTTTAGGCGTTGGAGCTCCCTCTGCTGTCAGCAACAGTAATTAATGGGAAAATAAACAAATGAAACCACATTTTGACCACAGAACATGTCCAGTGATGATTTATTTACTGCCAGACTTTCTATGATGTAACAATCTGAGCAAAATCCCCAGAGAATACGGTTTTAGATTAGTGGATTAATGAAACAAGTGTGAATGTAAAATACAACTCCTTGTTTAGTTTATTTATCAGGGACAATGCACAAAGTATGCATTAGATGAGGCGACAAAATTATAAGAAAAGTTATTTTTTCATACTATGTGTCCATTTAAATCTCCATTGGTTTAACAGAAAATTCTGATGATGTCTGATGAAACAATCCCAAACTCTTCTCAAATCATTCTTCATTCAATAATGTTGGACAGATGAACAATCGAATTAACTAAAGTCGAATTAAGCCTTTGTTTAGTTTTTGTTCATCTTTTCCACAAGTTAATTCAACTGCCTAAAAACTTGTGAGCAATTCTTTAATTTATCTGTGTTGATTTATTTCACATACAAATTGTTGTTCCGTCAATTTAGAAAATATCATGTTTTTTACCTTGGACTAAGGCTTTGATTACACCCCTCCATGAAAACCAAGACCTTTTCTCAATTTGGTTGCATTTACTGCACTGCCTAGTGTGAGAAATGCTACAGTCGGACTAGATCCAAACCAGAGTCCTGAACCAGCGGGAGCAACTCCGGTTCAGGCCGGGCTCAGAGGAGCTGGAGCGAGGAGTGGTGTCAGGAGTCTCGGCCTGAGAAGAACTTTCCCCAGGAAGAAGCAAGTGCGCGGAGCACAGACGCTCAGAACAACATATAACCAACCAAACTGGATTCACGCCTCTGTCCGGATGCCTTGCATCACCTCCGAACCAGCCGCAGTTCTTGAGCTTGGAGGACCGGAGCAGCCCGTCTGGACCTGTAGTCCACAGCGCATTCTCACTTTTCCCGCATGGACGATGACACGGAACGGCTCGGACCCAGTCCATTAAGCACTGGTCTTGCTCGCTCCCGTCTGGAACCAGCACATGGAGGACGGAGCCTCCGGACCATCTGACCAACGCGCTTGGAGGACCAGACCAAGGACCAGACCGCAGCCTCGTTCTGAAGGTCTGAGCTGCGGTGAGTGCTCCTCTCTATCGCTGTAGCTGCTGCTGTTACCCGAGCTCACTGCTTTCGCTCCGAGCTGATGTGCGGTGAGTTTGTACAAAGTTCTACACGTTGCTATTTTATGAGTTCATGATGACTCTTGAGAGGAGGACGGTCCGTGGTCTTAACAGGGAACATCGGTGTTGATAATTGGAGGTATCGCTGTTCTACCAGGAAACAGAGGCTCGTCAATCGGACCAATTTTGGTTCGTTTGCCGGTGTACTGCAGATCTGGGACATCTTCTTCAGTGGAAATATTTTTAAAAAGCACCCCGGGGGTATTATACGGGGCGTAATTTTTAATCCATTTAATTTTTTGATATAAAGCTCAATGTCTTGTGAATTCAAGTGAGATGAGTACTCCGATGGCTTGAAAGCTTCGGCGGTGGCGCTATCCATTTTTACTGCCAAAATGGCGGCCCGCTTAGTCACATGGGGTCTGGAGCTCTATAGGGAATGTTCTGAAGTATGTGACGTGAGGTGCCTTTTCAGTAAATAATGTTTAAAATACTAAAATATAATTTCATAAAATAACCATGGACACAGGTAAGTTTGTAATAAAAGGACAGATACTTTAAAACATGTAGTTAGCAAGCAAGTAAAATTTAAAATGTTTTATTTTATAAAAAGAACAAACTGTGGTTAAACTTATAAAAATGGCCAATATGTTTAATACGTATAATATGTATGTATAATACACAATACTAAAATCAGAATAAAACCTTGCAGCCCCTGGGCAGAGGTCCTGTGACCAAAACAAAAATTAGAAATCAGCCAAGCAAGACCAACTTGAGAGGGGGTAGCCCTACCCTGAACAAAACAGAAAGTGCTTCCCTGCAATCACAACAATATAACTTAAAACCCCAAAGTGCAAACTAAAAGGTATGGGCTAAACTCCTCCCAAGTACAACTCAGGAACTTAAACCAAAATAATAAATAAATAATAATAAAAGCAAAGGGATGCCAACTATTAAAACCACGTTTATTTACGGTGCAATAGAGCTAAAGGTTAAAAATAATTAAATAACATAACTTTAAAATAGTAAGTAAATGTAACTCTGAACAAAAGAGTGCAAAACAGAACAAAACAATAAACAAAACAGCAGCAGACCAAGTCTGCAATAAAAAAACAAAAACAACACCTGTCCTGCCTTAATATCTCAGTTACACAGGGGAAAAGATCCTCCACTGGTTGCTGTAGCTCTAAAAATACAGTCAGAAGCCATTAAAAACAGGACGCTCTCTGCGGTCGCCACATATACTTTTAACTTTCTGTGGAATCATAGTTTTTTTGTTTTTGTTTTTTTTTTCTCTTTTTTTGTCAGTTTGCGCTCTCAAAATAAGCTTTTCAATCAGATCTATTTTACTAAAATACTAACTAAGATATCAAAAATCTCCTCTGTATATATTTTATATACAAATATCTAATATGACAACAAAAGAATCAAGACATTTTAAATGGTAAATTAAGGCAGTTTTTACACGTAAAATGCCTTATTTTTATATTTAAAAAAAAAAATACATACCCAAACACTTATAGTGCCTTTTACATACACTACAGGTTTTAAACTGATATCTCTAAGTTTCAGATTTTTCTTATTCACCTGCAGTATATGGCCTTCACTTATTTTAATTCACCAATAGAGAATCAGTCCTATGATCGACTGTGCCTGGCTCTGGACTGGCCATGAGATTTCCAACGTGTTGGCATTCTGATGTTTCATTTTAAAAGAAATATTGCTGTGCTTTAGAGTAATCATGCTTCGCAGCTCCAATACATTTGGAGTGGCATCCGAGTGGCTTTGACAGATGCACTGGGGCCTCCATTGGGAGCAGCTCCTGTGTGTGTGGCGGACCCCGGGCACCTTGGCCAGTGGCAGACAGAGACACAGTACTCTAATTAAGATGTGTGTGAGAAAGAGAGGGGGGGAGGGGGCATACTGGCACCGTCCCAGCAATACCCAGGCCACTCTGAGACCAACGAAGGCAATCTATCTACCCAATGTCTCTCTAAAACACAACCGCATCCCCAGGCATAATACAGCAACCCCGGTCCGGTTCACCTCATTATAGTGGTGGTAATGGAGAACTTTAATGACCTGTTAACTCAGCCCTGTCCATCTAATATCAATTAAGGTAAGACAAAATGTGTTGGTACAAGCCAGATTCCAGAAAGGAGAAGGAAAATAATACAGCTAATAACTATGAATTAACTTCTCTAGAAACTAAAAGTAATAATTTAGTGTTGGCAGTAATTTTAGACTTAAACATTTAGACTGTTTGTGAAACTGTGAGCTTTTATTTGTTAGAATGTTGTTACCTCCTTAGAAACATACCTGGAGTTGTGTTTAGTTTTATTCATAGATGTTTGAGTAATCCTTTGTTATCAGTCTGTCTACAGCTCCAAAACTCAAAATGTTCCACCTAGTGATGTCATGTAGTGGTAATGTTTTTCAAATTAACAGCATCTTTTATCTTTAATTCAGCAGAGATTGGCAATTCCAGGGCTGAAATTATCCAAATGATCGGTTTATTAAGATGGGATTGTTTGGTCTGAAATATTCTACAGTATGACGTTAAACTCCTGTAACTCTCCATCTACTGTATCCATCCTTGGAGACATCAGGTCACAACCACTTCTGAAGATGGACACATTTAAAGCTGCACACTATGGAACCTTCCACACGGTGTAATAACATCTTCAGGGAGAAAAGCAATTGTTGGATCGCTCTATCATCATGGTAAATGGTCACATTTTAATACACCTTCGAGGCATGCAAAGCACTTTACATCGAGGAACCACTCACCCATTTACACACACATTCATATACCAGTGTATGCAGACACTGGGGGCGAGGAGGGTTTATAGTATTGCCCAAGGACACAACAACAGCATTCATCTGTGGGAGCAGGAATTGTGCCACCAACTTTCGGATCAGTGGACAAATACTCAACTGAGCTACTGTCACCTTAGTTACCTTGTGCACCTTTATGGTTTTGTAATATAGTAAAGTAAAGAAAAGCCAGTTTTTAGATGGATTGGTTGCTCTTAAGGTCCATGGCAAAAACAATTCAGTTTAGTCAATTTATTCCACTCTGACGACCTCAGGGACCAATCTCCTGCTGGTGCCCAGAGTCAGGACTAAACATGGGGAATCGGCGTTTCAGTTTTATGCCACTAAAATCTGGAACCATCTTCCTGAACATGTGAGACTTTGACCATGTTTAAAAGGTCCATATTGGGCTATTTTCTGATCCATGTTATAATGTTGTTTCCTCATTCCTCAGCGTTTTGTTTCATTCACACACGTTTAACACACAAACCCTGCATATTTAAGCTACGTTCTTTTCTCAAACAGAAAACACTCTGTTCCACCTTGTGATGTCTCGTGGTAATACAGGAAGTGCTCCACTATGTTCTAAACTCCATACACCTTCACTAAAATCATTTGGATAATTTCATTGAAAACTAAGCTTTGAGACATGGCAAGGTGGAATAGAGAATTTTGAGCTTTGGAGATGTAGACAGACCAGTAAACAAAGATCCTCAAACATGTGTTAATGAAACAAAACACAACTCCGGGAATGTTTTTAATGAGGAAACAACATAGATAACAACATAAATCAGAAAATAGTGTAATATGGGCCCTTCAAGTACATTGTCAATAATATGGTGCAGTTATTTAAAAAGTTGACAAGTTTCATACAGCTATATATTAAATACATTTTAAAATTATTTCTCAGTCAATCATTTTCAAATAAGGCTCCTTGTATCATAAAACTGTCAAAATATTTTTACCCTGTATACCAGCTCTATCTCTGGCCCTCTCATGTCATCCTAAACAGAGCTTCAATCACCTCTTCAACCACATAATAGAAACCAGAAGACTTGAGTACTGTCTCATTTTGATGGACACTAAAAGCAACACAGTCACTGTGTTTACATGCATACCAGGAAAACCGCATAACTGGCCTAGTCCAGTTTGAAGATTGCAAAGACACATCTGGAGAAGCTGAAATGTACTCGGATACCTGATGTAAGTAACAGCGCAGTCCGATTTACTTTAGGCACAAGCTAGGAGAGGCATTCAACTGCACTGGGTAAATAAGTGGCAAGAAAAATTATACACATGTGTAACCAAGTGGTCACAGATACAATAATTTCCCATCGCGAATGCGTCACTGTGCATGAAACTCCCAGCGTCACTCATTAAGAGTTAAGTATAGTTATGCGTCAACTCAACGCACACTGCCACCATCGCCTTGTTGCTGTCGTTTTTGATTTATGGATCAGTTTTGTTTCTGTAAAACGTAAACAAATGTGCACAAAACTGCATTAAACACATTATTACTCAGTGTATATTGAAAGAAAGGAAAGCGGAGTACAGGAAATGTACTTGGTGGTGTTAGAGAGGACCAATCACAGCCCTTATTGTCTGCGTCACTTCCCCTATTGTCTGCGTCGTTTCGATGCATAGTTAGAAAATTTCCGAGGTGCACATCAGTCGATGCAGATGCTCTGTGGAGGTGGTTCATGTCGACGCAGACTCTCTGTGTCATGACGCAAACGATTTGATGCTGGACTTTAAATTGGCCTATAGAAATAAGAAAAAGGTGCACTCGTCTCAGTGTTGTTGTTGAGCTTTTTGCGGGTAGCGAAGTTGTAATGTTGTCTGTAATGTTGTTGTCAAGTCTAGTCTGTGTTTATACGGTAACTGTATTAAAGGTGACAGCAGCCACTCTGATCTCATCCCAAGCATCATGTAGGGCAAGAGTTTTGGAGTGCTAGGTAAATGCACTTTATGTTGTCTATTTGGTTTGGTGGTGGCTAATGGCGTTCTTGTAAGTAACCTATGGGTTCTTCTGTAACAGATAACCACTGCAGCTAGTCATTTTGCTCTCAAATTCTGCTCTCAGCTTTCTTTTCATCATTGTAACTGTTGACTGTGGTTGTGCTTATGCATTTATTGGTTGGGGTAGTTGTGCAGTAGGGAGTAGTGCAATACGAGTTAGCCTGCTTCAGGGTCAGGAGTAGCACAAGACAATTTGTAGGTAGCTAGCACCTTGCACTTTACACGTCTTAGGCTACGTTTATATGATGACGGTCTGATCAGAAGACACAAAAGTGGTGTCGTGTCGTCACTTTTTCTTCCGCGTTAGAGTGGCCGGACTGGTTTTGAGGTGAAGACTATTTGAATTTTGTTGTATATCGCACTTAGATTTCCCTGTGTATGTAAACGTGGTCATTGACTAACATAACCGGCAATCATCCCATCAGCTGTACGCAAATGTGTACAACAAAAAGATACGTGTATTCATTTCCAATCAAAGTTTTTCTCCTACAGCTTTTTTTAGGATCCATCTTATTAGTCTTTGTGATTCCAGCTGGTTTGTCGATGGCAGTGTCTGTGTTTACCATTGGGGTCTGTCCGATTCCCCGTCTGCCTTGTTTTGGTGGATCTTAATTGGACCACTATGTCTCTGTCTGAGTTTCATTTCATGTTTTCGTGAAGCTGGTGGCTCAGACTTTGTTCCTTGTTTTGTCTCTGTAAAGTCTTGGCACGAAGGCCTGAAATAAAACTGCACAAGTGGAAGTCTGACTGAGCAGCTCGATACATAGAGATAGACAAATTGGCGTGGTGCTGTGTACACCGTGGGAGCACTCATAATACAAGTGCTCCCGCATGCTCCCGTTTTGACAATAGTGCGGGATTCTAACGTAGTGATAATGTAGGAAGCATAGGAGGCAAATGTCGACTTAAAAGAGCTATTATGCAAAATAATGGACGCTTTCTACCATCTTACAACACTGTTCCCTCGTCAAAAACAGAGTGTTCAAAATGAGACTACAATATCATTTTATTATTTATAATTCAAGGAGCTGCACCAGCTAAAGCTACACACTCACTTGAAAACTTCATGCATGTGAATACTAGTGATGAGCCAATGTTTTTTTGTTTTTTTTTTTTTAGTTAAATCCTTTAGCTTTTTCTCCGTTAATAGTTTTAAAATAAGATTCAAGAGAGAGAAAGTCTGGAGGTATAAGGCAGAGGTGGGACCAAGTAATTGTTTTGCAAGTCTCAAGTAAGTCTAAATTATTTGACCTCAAGTCCAAGTCAAGTCCCAAGTAAAAGATAGGCAAGTCCAAGTTGAGTCATGAGTCACTGGCCCATAAGTCGTCTGTTTTGAGCTTCAAGTCATTTAACCAATCTTTAAACTAAAATACCTACAACTTAGGTTTTCACAATTTATATGACTTTTAAGCGAAACCTTACTTAAAAGTCCATCCATCCATCCATTTTCTTCCGCTTATCCAAGGTCGGGTCGCGGGGGCAACAGTCTGAGGAGGGCCTCCCAGACTTCCCTCTCCACACACACGTCCTCCAGCTCTTCCAGGGGGATCCCGAGGCGTTCCCAGGCCAGCCGAGAGACATAGTCCCTCCAGTGTGTCCTGGGTCTTCCCCGTGGCCTCCTCCTGGTGGGACATGCCCAGAACACCTCCCGAGGGAGGCGTCCAGGAGGCATCCAGAACAGATGCCCGAGCCACCTCAACTGGCTCCTCTCGACGTGGAGGAGCAGCGGCTCTACTCCGAGCTCCTCCCGTGTGACTGAGCTCCTCACCCTATCTCTAAGGGAGCGCCCAGCCACCCTGCGGAGGAAACTCATTTCGGCCGCTTGTATCCGCGATCTCGTCCTTTCGGTCATTACCCAGAGCTCATGAGGGGTGAGGGTAGGAACGTAGATTGACCGGTAAATCGAGAGCTTCGCCTTTCGACTCAGCTCCCTCTTCACCACAACGGTCCGATACAGCGACCGCATCACTGCCGACGCTGCACCGATCCCCCTGTCAATCTCACGTTCCGTCCTTCCCTCACTCGTGAACAAGACCCCAAAATACTTGAACTCCTCCACTTGAGGCAAGAACTCTCCACCCACCCAGAGAGGGCAAGCCACCTTTTTCCGGTTGAGAACCATGGCCTCGGATTTGGAGGAGCTGATCTTCATCCCAGCCGCTTCATACTCGGCAGCAAACCGCCCCAGTGCACATTGCAGGTCCTGGTTCAATGAAGCCATCAGGACAACATCATCTGCGAACAGCAGAGATGAGATCCTGTGGTCCCCAAACCGGACCCCCTCCGACCCCTGACTGCGCCTAGAAATTCTGTCCATAAACACAATGAACAGAACCGGTGACAAAGGGCAACCCTGGCGGAGTCCAACATGCACCGGGAACAGGTCTGACTTACTGCCGGCAATGCGAACACAGCTCCTGCTCCGGTCATACAGGGACCGGACAGCCCTTAGCAAAGGGCCTCGGACCCCATACTCCCAGAGCACCCCCCACAGGAGACCACGAGGGACACGGTCGAATGCCTTCTCCAAGTCCACAAAGCACATGTGGACTGGTTGGGCAAACTCCCATGAACCCTCGAGCACCCTATGGAGAGTGTAGAGCTGGTCCAGTGTTCCACGGCCAGGACGAAAACCACACTGCTCCTCCTGAATCCGAGGTTCGACTATCGGCCGGATTCTCCTCTCCAGTACCCTGGCATAGACCTTACCGGGAAGGCTGAGGAGTGTGATTCCCCTGTAATTGGAACACACCCTCCGGTCCCCCTTCTTATACAGAGGGACCACCACCCCGGTTTGCCAGTCCAGAGGCACTGTCCCCAACCGCCACGCGATGTTGCAAAGGCGTGTCAGCCAAGACAGCCCCAGAACATCCAGAGACTTAAGGTACTCAGGACGGATCTCATCCACCCCCGGAGCCTTGCCACCAAGGAGCTTTCCAACCACCTCAGTGACTTCAGCCAGGGTGATGGATGAGTCCACCTCTGAGTCTCCAGCCTCTGCTTCCTCCTCGGAAGACGTGACGGTGGGATTGAGGAGATCCTCAAAGTATTCCTTCCACCGGACAACGTCCCCAGTCGAGGTCAGCAACTCTCCCCCTGCACTGTAAACAGTGTTGGTGAAGAACTTCTTCCCCCTCATGAGGTGCCGGACGGTTTGCCAGAATTTCTTTGAGGCCGTCCGACAGTCCTCCTCCATGGCCTCCCCGAACTCCTCCCAGCTCCGAGTTTTTGCCTCTGCGACCGCACGGGCTGCAGCACGCTTGGCCCGCCGGTACCTGTCAGCTGCCTCAGGAGTCCCATGAGCCAGCAAGGCCCGATAGGACTCCTTCTTCAGCCTGACGGCATCCCTTACTTCCGGTGTCCACCACCGGGTTCGGGGATTGCCGCCGCAACAGGCACCACAGACCTTACACCCACAGCTACGAGCGGCCGCATTGACAATGGAGGCTGAGAACATAGCCCACTCGGACTTCATGTCTCTAGCCTCCCCCGGAATCTGGGAGAAGTCCTCCCAGAGGTGTGAGTTGAAGATCCCCCTGACAGAGGGCTCTGCCAGACGTTCCCAACAGACCCTCACAATACGCTTGGGCCTGCCAGGTCCCTCCGGCTTCCTCCTCTGCCAGCGGATCCAACTCACAACCAGGTGGTGATCAGTTGACAGCTCAGCCCCTCTCTTCACCCGAGTGTCCAAGACACGCGGCCGGAGATCAGATGACACGACGACAAAGTCGATCATCGACCTCCGGCCTAGGGTGTCCTGGTGCCACGTGCACTTATGGACACCCTTGTGCTCGAACATGGTGTTTGTTATGGACAAACTGTGACTAGCACAGAAGTCCAATAACAAAACACCACTCGGGTTCAGATCGGGGAGGCCGTTCCTCCCGATCACCCCTCTCCAGGTGTCCCTGTCATTGCCCACGTGGGCGTTGAAGTCCCCCAGTAGAACAACGGAGTCCCCAGTCGGTGCACTGTCTAGTACCCCTCCCAGGGACTCCAAGAAGGCTGGGTACTCTACACTGCTGTTCGGCCCGTAGGCCGACACCACAGTGAGAGACCTGTCCCCGACCCGAAGGCGCAGGGACACGACCCTCTCGTTCACCGGGGTGAACTCCAACACGTGGCGGCTGAGCTGTGGGGCTATAAGCAAGCCCACACCAGCTCGCCGCCGCTCCCCGTGGGCAACGCCAGAGAAATGGAGGGTCCAACCCCCTTCAAGGAGTTGGGTACCAGAGCCCAAGCTGTGCGTAGAAGTGAGCCTGACTATATCTAGCCGGTATCTCTCAACCTCCCGCACAAGCTCGGGCTCCTTCCCCCCCAGCAAGGTGACATTCCACGTCGCCACAGCCAGATGCTGTGTGTGCGGACCAGGCCGTCGGGACACCCGTTCCCGACCGCCGCCCAGTCCTCTATGCCTTAAAAGTCATTTCCTTTAATAAAATTTAAATAAAATTCCATTTTATTTCCTTTTTAAATGTTTTGACAAGATTTTAGTGTGAATCATTACGGTCAGAATAGAAAGAATTAAGATTTAAAAGTGCTAAATAACTGTTATTTTGTCATGTAGTCTGCACTGAAATGGAAGAATCGTGTTTTTTGTAGTTCCCTCTGTTTTACTGTATTGTACTGTATATTACTGTATATTACTGTATTGTACTGTATTGCTGTAGTACATTTGAGGATACCACATCGCAATACTTCAGTTACATCCAAAGTGTCAAACAGAAGCTGGAGGGACATGTTCCAGTTTGTTCGTGTAAAATTAAGCATTGCATTTATCAACTGTGAAGAGAAAAGTATTTTCTAAAAGCATTTTATAGGAGAAGCATCAAGTCTTCTCAAGTCACAGAGCTCAAGTCTAAGTCAAGTCCCGAGTTACTGACCTTCAAGTCCAAATCGAGTCTCAAGTCTTAGTTCATTTTTAACAAGTCAAGTCTCAAGTCCTAAAAACAGTGACTCAAGTCTGACTCGAGTAATCAGGACAGTCCTGTGAGATATCACCAACTGCTGGAAACTGTAGAGGCCCCTGCAGCACCAACAATAATGGTGCAAATTTAGCTGCCAAAACAAGTGACAGTAGAAACAGTAGACAGCACTGTTAAATTGGCATATACACAGTTTAGTAGCAAAAATATGGATTTAGTGTTTCTGCATAGACTAAATCTCAAACACTAAAACAGGACTCAGTGTCATGACATTTCATTTTGGGCAAAACATCTAAATTGCTCATGTTGTGAGAAGAACACAGATCAGATTCCCTCGATTCGCCCACACAAATCCATGCAGCCCTCTTGCCCTTAGTTGGTGAAACACTCTTGCCATTCTGCAGAGAAAAAAAAGTGACATAAAGATGAATCAAGATCAAATCGAAATGGTAATTTTAATGGTCAGTGGTCAAAATTGTCAAATTTCTTCCACTGCAAACATTTCAGGAAACTTTTGTCAAAGGTGCATTGTGTACTGTAATTTTTCTGGTGAACGGTCCGTCAAATGCTTTTCTCCATGGAGACGTTATTGCTTTATCTGGAATGTTTCACAGTATGGCATTAAACCTTTTTATCCTCATGGAGACCAAACCAGACCACTTTACAGGTCTGTGGAGAGACAATTTTTAACAGTAAAATCCTCTGTAATTGAATAAACGCAAGATAGAGCTGTTTAAAGACATACTGTGGCACATTCCAGTGGGAGCATATTCATAGACACAGATAGGTGACAGACCCCACAAAAAAAACACAGTGCGCTTTTATGCTTTTAAGACGTCTACAACCAGAATCAGACATGCAAATGATTCTTCTATTATAAGCTCCAGTCTTTTCTCAAATGCTAACTCCCCTGTGGACTTGTTTTGAATGTGTTACATAAACCAAATAATGATTCTTTAAAAAATTATATATTTCACACTAATCACAAGTCAGCCATGCTAAAATCAGAGTGACATATTCATACACCCACCATGACTCAGCCTTCAGGTCCCTGTGCGTCTGATGTCACTGATGACGTCCGCTCTCCTGTGTTCTTATGCCTTGCTTACAGCCTTTAATCCACTCACAGTGCGTCTGAATGAGAACGGCTGGGGAGAAAATTCATTATGGCCTGTAATGGATAGGGAGTGCGTTCTCGTTCCCTCGACTGATTTTCTGGACCATTGCTGCTGCCAAAGTTTAGCTCCGCTCTGAGACCCCAAAGCAGCGGGCCCATTACCCAGCTATTGTCTCAGCTCAGATGCTTGGAGAGTGTAGCTATTGTAAACTCATGCATCTTTAGGATTGGTTTGGATAAATACAATATAGGTGTTTACAAAGTGGAGTTTAAAAGGCCCTATATTACACAAAATTAACACTTGTCAGCTTTGAGGCGTGCTAAATGTAACCTCATAAACATACGCGGAGTTGTGTTTTGTTTCATTTACACATGTTTGAGAAAATCCTTTATTATTAGTCTGTCTGCATCTGCAAAGCTCAAAATGCTCTGTTCCACCTTGTGATGATATGAAGGGGTCTTTTACCTTTTGTTCAGCAGAGATTGGCAATTCCAGGGCTGAAATTATCCAAATGATTCTAGTGTAGTGTGTGAAGCACTTCTTGTATTACTGCATGACATCACAAAGTGGAACAGAGTGTTTTCTATTTGAGAGAAGAACTCTAAAATAATATAAGTTAGTTCAGAAAAAAACATTTCAGTAAAAGATAGTTAACGGTTTTGCACTTGGTCTTAAAATCATGAGAAATATCTATGTATAATCAGTTCATTTTAAACAGTTTGCAAAGGTCTAAGGTCATTCTTCACTCGTGCATTCCGATCATCCTAATTACTCCCTGTGATTTACTGTGACTGTAAAATTAGCAACAATTAGCATGCAACCAGTGCACTTTCTGATTATTGAACAATAAAAAACTGCCATAATTAGATGCGGACAGAACGCAGCTCTTAAACTCACATTTTGACCTCAAGAGCTGCTTATAGATTAGAATATGTAGTACGTAGTAGTAAGATAAATTTTGCTCAAATATATAGAAAAAAAATCAGGTACAGGTTCTTTAACATGATTATATTTCAGATTTTACTACTTCTAATGTTATTTTATTTTGGCCATGTTTATAATTTTGCTTCCTGGTTGGGCAAATATGACATACTTAGAGGTAATTCTATAACTGTTAATTAGCAACCATGTTAACAATTGCCAAAACTTGTCGAATTTACACAGTGGTTACTATTAGACTAATAAAAATAAATTACCTTGATTTTGTTACATGAATGTTAAAATTTTCAGAAAAAAATTTGTATGTGTTTTTTTGTGGAAGTTTTTGGTGTTGATGACATCACCACATTACCAATACTTCCTGTATATTTGTACTTTTCTTCTTGTACTTTTTCCCTACAAACAGGAACTTAACTAATATAACTAATAATCTATCTATTATAAAAGTAGGACAAATATTCACCTCAAGTACTCCCACCCAAAAAAGTAGTAATTATAAAAACATGAAACCTGTCATGTGCACTTAAAAATAGTAGTCTTTTCACCTCTTAGGCGCACTGTGTAACATTTCTACTGGAAATGTCTCCATGGAAAAGTTATTACCTTGTATAGAATGTTCCACAGTATAGATTAAACCATCATGAGGGAGATAAGCAGGTTACAGCCCTGCATTACATTACAATTCAGATCTGTGGAGAGTCACCCCTATTCACAGAAGGAATTAATGTATTTTTTAGCGATAGAAACACCCGTAATGAATAAATATTAGATGGAAATGTCATGTCAAAAGTCATACTACTGAACATTCTAGGCAAAGCAATAACATCTCCATGAAGACAAGCAGTTGGGGGCGGGAGTAGCTCAGTTGGTTCAGTCCACTGATCCAAAGGTTGGCAGTGCGACTCCAGCTCGCACAGATGAATGCTGTCGTTGTGTTGTTGGGCAAGACACTTAACCCACCTCACCCCCAGTGTTTGCGTACATTGGTGTATGTGAGTAGTTTCTTGTCGTAAAGCGCTTTGAAAGTGGAAAAGCGCTATATAAAAATGTGACCATTTGGCAAACCCTCAAGCAGAAAAGTTGCATAGTGTATCTTTAAGTCTGCATATAGTTTCAAAGTGTCTGTCAGCTTTCCATTTGACTTAACTTGCATAAGCTTCTTGTTACTGAGCCGTGACAACAGAGTGTGGCCCTGGGATTGTAAAGTCAGACAGAACTCTGGCACAATTTTACACAAAACTCATAGATTCTTCTTTTTTCTGCCGATGCCTGACCTGCCAACATTGTGCACATTTCCAATCCTTTACAAAGATGTATTGTGTGGACTTATGCCTTATCTCGCACAGTCCCAATGGTTGTGATTGACTGACAGATTAGCCAATAGGAGCGGTTCTTATCAAAATGAATGACAGTGAGGGATGACCAGACTGTGAAATCTGCAATGTTGAAACTTTGAAGCTGATGTCATTAATATTCCTTCAGGATGTGATGCTAATGTAGGCACTGCTCTGTCTGAGGCTCTGCTACTCAAGTCAGCACTCAAATAACATTACAGTCACAAGGTAGCATCAGCCAACAGTTTTTCAGTTAGTCACTCTCACATTTTGTTGAAAATCAAACTCCTAAACAGGATAATGAACATTTGTATTCATCACAGGCTCCTGAATATGTGTGGCTTAAATCAATTTTGTATTTTTTCTTGAGTTTCACAATATTTTACAATTTTTTTGGTCATCTTTGCAAATGTGTGCAATGTGTGACCATGGCAATTGATGAACATTCCAGCATAGACAGTACATGTATAGAACCCCAGTGTGATGTCACTCCAAAGTATAATTTAGAAAACAAAGGCAAGAGAACCAGTCTGTAATTTGTTAAAAAAAAAAAGCATTATTGATTTCAGTAACTTCTTAAACTCAGGTGGAAAACGATTCTCTGAATTAACTGGCACACTCACTTTTTTAAATCATGTCGTTTAATAGTTGTCAGTTATGCTTCATGTAATGTTTGCCAGTTATCTTCTTGGGTAGAAATGTCTTTTGTACATGGATGACATACTTAATGTTCACACTTAAGTAAAAGTACAGATACAGGGGCAAAGTAAAAGTAAAAGTATTACATGAAAAAATCTACTGAAGTAAAACTATTGAATTAATTTACTTTATGAGTAAAAAGTAAAAGTGTTTTGCAGAGATTTTTGGAACAATTCGAGCATCAAATGTAGTGCTTTTGAAAAATTATTTAGTTAATTTTAGATGATTCGATTGATTTCTTAATTTTTTCTTTTAGCTTTTTTTTTTTTGTATTTGATGTGCTCGAAGTTGGAATGTTAACTCAAATTCAATGTAAGTGTCAGTTATTTCAGCAGGTCTTAAATAGGGATGGGCATGATTAATCGATTAATCGATAATTGATCATTAAGAATTTCATCGATTACGTTAATTTTAATCGACAAACCGAATGTAGGTTGCTGTGCGTAGCGTGACCAAACAGGTCTGTACATGTGTCTCTCTGCACTCAGAAGGAGCGAGCAAACACAGACAGTCAGTCAGTCTGCAGCGTACCAAAGCACAAATGCGTATTTAACGATGATTTGTACAAGAAATTCCACGCTTTCCGTTGCGTTCGGGACAAGTGTGAGTTCATGTGCACAGTGTACAAAGCAGGAACATATGCTTCGGTGTCCAGTGGGAAAAAGCTTTACCAGGTGAGAGTCGCGCAATGTCGATGACAAGTCCCCACCTCCCACCCCCCGTACGGTGTCCTGGTTTTGACAAACGTAAATATGGTCACACTAACCTGTATTCACCTGAGTCATGTCTTTTAATCCGACAGAAATTGACCGCATCAGCGACACAAGAGCTGTAGTTTTATCTTCGCTGAGTTTATGCAAATTAGCGATGTGGTTTTAAGTTTCGTTTCTGTGAGAGTTGCGCAAAACTGAATTAAACACATTATAATGTCAAACGGATTGATGTGGCTCTAGAGTGGTTACAGTTTATATGTCATAAAGTTGAATTTATTTATGCAGATTAGTAGTGCAGATAGTAATAATAATGATGATAATTTTAATATAAGAACGTTAATGATTAATCGATAATCGATCGTTAATTCTTCCGACGATCGATTAAGAAAATTTCATCGAATGCCCATCCCTAGTCTTAAACCATAAAGAAAAGTGTTTTTTACTTTTCAGTCCAGATCTGAAATGTAGTGGAGTAGAAAGTACAGATACCAAATGTAGTGAAGTAAAAGTAAAAAATACCCACTGTAAAATTTACTTAAAGATGCACTGTGTAACTTTTTGGTTGGGGGTCCATCACCTGCTTGTTTCTATGGAGATGTGATTGTTCTGCCTGGAATGTTCCACAGTATGACATTAAATTGCTTACATTTATTCAATTACAGGTGGTTTTACTCAAAACACCTAGAAAAACAGACATTCTGACTCTGAGCGGGGTCGCCTCTCCACAGATCTGACCTGTAACTTGGTCTGGTTTGGCCTCCATGAAGATAGAAAGGTTTAATGCCATACTGTGAAACATAAAAGCATTTGATGGACCCTCCACCAGAAAAAGTTACACACTGCATGTTTAAGTAAAGTCCTGATATCAAAACATGTACTTAAATATTGTACTTTTACTTTTAGGCTTCACTCTCTTCCACTTATGCTTTTGCTCTATCCATACATTTCCAAACTTTTTAATTTCTCACATCACAAAATATTTTAATGTCCCTGTGAAAGTTTTCCGACATTTTCCGACTGCATAAACTCGGCGGCGTGGAAACAGGTCTGCTCTGGGTCAGCGCGAAAAAGACCAATAATGAAAAATGTGACTTGGTGAACTGACTTTTACAAAAGGCCCTCATGGTCAGCGCCATTTTTTGTTTCTGCTGCAAATTTACATTTCAATGGATTTGGCCCAGGTCCTAGTCTGAGCTGTGAGTGTGAGAGTGGACGCACACACAGGAAATGCTTTTACTCTGTTTTTCACTCACTGTACTGTCGACATTCATACTTTGTCTGACCTTTTGTAGTTTAAAGGTTCACTGTGTAACTTTTCTGGTGGAGGGTCTGTCACCTGCTTGTTTCTAAGGATATGTCACTGCTCTGCCTGGAATGTTCCTCAGTATGACAATAATTCTACCTAGATCTACCTTATATTCAGTGTTGGGAGTAATGTATTATAAAAGTAATGTATTACAGTAATGCGTTGATTTTTGCTGTAACGCAGTAATGTAAGGCATTACAGGGGGAAAAATTGTAATATTTTACTCGGTACAAATGTGAGTAACGCGCGTTACAATGCTTTTTTAACCTGGATTGAAGTGGTGGGTTTTTCTTCATAGAAATTCGCTAAAATCACTGTGAAATCAGCAGCGGTGAAACGCCGGAGACCTTCAGTTAACCGCGGGGACCAACCCAGAACTCTACGCTGTTTAGACCTGGTTTAGACCTGGGTCACTTCTGGTTTAGACCTGGCTTACAGTCGTCCCTCGCTCTAACGCGATTCACTTTTCGCGGTCTCGCTGATTTTTAGAATTTTTTTTTTTGTGCAATTTTGCATGCCTTTTGTTTTTAGTGTATGAACACGTATTGCGTTCCTCCCGCTGTGTCCTGATCAGCTAAGGGACTCCTGTGTCCTGAACAGTACATTACAGAATATGTTCAGCTGCCAAATTTAAATAAATGTTCAATCTCTAGCAGTGTGCTTCTGAAGTGTTGTATGTCTGCAAGTTTTCTCTCCGACAAAATCCACAACGTCGACGAAATGTTCTGCACCGACAAAGGCTCCTGCGCTCACACCCAAAAGACAGAGGACGATGCAAACCATCGCACAAAAAGTTGGACTTCTGGACACGTTGAAGGAAGGTAGAAGTTACGCGCTGTAGCAGAGTTTTGCACCGGGTCTTGTACCCGCAAATAGTTGCTGAAATCAGGACCGTGAGCCCGCGCAGCAGGGTCCATAAAGCGCGATCGGGCGACAGCCGCTCTTACCTCCATGAGGTGCGGAGCAAAGCCGGTCCTTTCTCCTGCGGTCACCTTCGAGCCCATCCTGACAGTGAGTCCTGTTTTAGTCCTAGTTCAGTTCTGGTTTAGTCCTCCTCTTCAGTCCTGGAATCAGTCTGAGGTTAGTCCTGCTATAGTCCTGGTTTAGTCCTGGTTCAGCTCTGGTTTAGTCCTGGTTTAGACCTTGTTTAGTCCTAATTCAGTCCATATACGGCTCAAAAGTTCAGCTTTTTCGCAGTTATTTTGGTGAGAGTAACTTAAAGTAATGCAATAGTAATGTAATGCCTTACATTTTAAATGCAGTAATATTGTAATGTAACGAATTACTTTGAAATGACAGTAATAAGTAATAAATAACGCATTACAGTTTTAAAGTAACTTGCCCAACAGTGCTTATATTTATTTTATTACGGTGGTGTTATTGCTTAAAAATACCTGTGAGCTAGATTGCCTCTCCACAGATCTGACCTGTAAAATCTGTGTATCATTCATTAATTTGTTTTTCTAAATAAAACCAAATATAAGAAAACAAAACAATCAAACAATTTTCTTCATAATTTGTCTCCAAAACCAAACAGAAAAAAAATGGATTTGTTTTTTCAGTTTTCGATTTTGTGTTTCAATGACTAATGGAACAAATGGATAATTGCCGTTTCCCATTTCTGTGACTTAAACTGCGATGCCGGACTATTGCGCTGCAGTGCCGGTCTGCTCCTGGTCTCAGTCCTGGTCTGGTCCCGGTCTCAGTCCTGGTCTGGTCCCGGTCTCAGTCCTGGTCTGGTCCCGGTCTCAGTCCTGGTCTGGTCCTGGTGTGGTCTCAGTCTCAGTCCTGGTCTGGTCCTAGTGGTGTGGTCTCAGTCTCAGTCCTGGTCTGGTCCCAGTCTCTCAGTCCTGGTCTGGTCCCGGTCTCAGTCCCTGGTCTGGTCTCAGTCCTGGTCCCGGTCTCAGTCCCGGTCTGGTCCCGGTCTCAGTCCCGGTCTGGTCCCGGCCTCAGTCCTGGTCTGGTCCCAGTCTGGTCCCGATCTGATCTCAGTCCTGATCTTGTCCCGGTCTCAGCCACAGTCTCAGTCCTGGTCCTGGTCTCAGTCCCGGTCTCATTCCTAAACCAGGACTAAACCAGGATTAAACCAGAACTGAACCAGGACTAAACCAGGACTGAACCAGGACTGAACCAGGAGTGTCAGGGCTAGGAGATGTGCTTTCGTAGCCCGGGACCATACCGGAAACAGACCAGGACTGAGACTGGGACTGAGACCAGTTTAGACCTGGTTTAGTATTGGTTCAATTCTGGTTTAGACTTGGTTTAGACCTGGTTTAGACCTGGTTTAGACCTGGTTTAGACTTGGTTTAGACCTGGTTCAGTCCATATGCGGCACAAAAGTCTTGCATCGCAGCCGTTATCCGTTTTTTCCATTATTCATTTAAACACAAATTCAAAAACTGAAAATAAATCAAAATGAAAAAATAAATAAACAAATCGTTATCTGTTTTATTTTTTTTATTTTTTTTTTTCATTTTGATTTTGGAGACAAATAATGAAGAAAACAGTTGTTTTTTAATTTTCTTATTTTTGGTTTTATTTTGAAAAACAAATGAATGAACGATACACGGATTCAGTAACTTGGTTTGATTTGATCTCCATGAAAGTAGAAAGGTTTAATGCTATATAGTGAAAAATTCCAGACAAAGTAATAATATTTCCATGGAGAAAAGCATTTAACAGACCCTCTACCGGAAAAGTTACTCAATGCACCTTTAATTTCGGTCTGAGAAATAAGGAGCTCTCCCATCTATTTTCCCAGGTGCAACACAATTGGAAGCAGATGGTTTCCCTGAGCTGAGACCCCATCCCTGTCATAAGTATTATTTTACCCAGTCGAGGTATAACATGGGCAAAAATAACAGACAGAAGCAGATAGAAGCTCTGATTTATCACACTGTTGATCCTGATCATGAATAAAAACCTCTTGAAGAACCCATATTACACCATTTTCTGATCTATGTTATTATGTTGTTTCCTAATCACAAACATACCTGGAGTTTTGTTTTGTTTCACACATTTTAACACCCAAATCCTGTATATTTTGGCTGAGTTCTCTGTTCCATGTAGGAAGTGCTCCACTGTGTTTTTAAACTCCATACACTTTCACTAGAATCACATGGATTAAGTTGATTGGTTAATTTAAGATCTGGAATTGCCAATCTCTACTGAAGGTAAAAAGTAGCTGTTAACTTGAAAACTACCGCTTCCTGACATCACAAGGTGGAACAAAAAATTTTGAGATTTGGAGATGTAGACAGACTAATATTAAAGATTTATTCAAACATGTGTGAATGAAACAAAACACAACTCCACGTGCATCTTTGTTGCGTAAACAGCGTTAAAACATGGCCTAAAGTGTCAGTCTTGTGTAATGTAGGACCTTTAAATAAACCATTATGGTGTAAAGGTGCTACTAGGGCTGGGCGATATGGATCAAAAAATATATCTCGATATATTTTGCTATATCTCAATATACGATATATATCTCGATATATGTTCAAGAAAAAATAACCCCCTAAAACTGAAAACTGCAAAAACAAATCTGCCAAATTCCACAAGGTCTTTTTTTTAATTGAAGTGTAAGAGGTCGGCAGTTCATATAGGAACATTTAAGATTACAAAAAAACCCTAATTACATAAAATAATAATTTAACTGTAAAATAAAAGAAATAATACATATTTCCTTCTTTTCATTCATAAATAAAACAACTCAACACAAGCTCATCTTTGCATTAACTCTGTTATCCATACCAGAACCAGAACCATGGGTTCATTTAGCAGAGGAAGCTCAAGATGTTCCTTATTTTAATAGATCCATGTTATTATCCAGCAGTAAGGAGCTCTGAGGTTTAATCCCACAATCCACTGCAGATCAAACCCAACGTTTCCAAACACTATTGTACAAGTGACACTGCAGCAGATTATTAATTAAAATATTCTGCATAAATAAATTTTACATGACTAAACTTTACAAGATATAAAGGATAACGACTATAGAGCCACATCAGCCCGTTTGCGATAATAATGTGTTTAATGCAGTTTTGCGCACGTGTGTTTACATTTTACAGAAAGGAAACTTAAGCACATGGCTCATTTGCATAAACAACGCACTTCTCATGCAGCTCAGCTCGTTTAGCTTCTTTCGGGCTAAAGGACGCGACTCGGTGGAATATGTGGATGTGCTGCTGATGGTTTTGTCTGTAAATGGTGGAAAAGGTTCGTGGTGCTTGAAGCTTTTACTTTCTTCGTTCACGGCGATAGTGAGGAGTGAAGGAGACACGAGCGAACAAAATCAGGGAGGCGGGAGCGCGCGGAGGCGACGAGAGAGAAGGTAAACAAGCGAAGTGGCGAAATCAGAATTGAATATAAGCATATATCGATATATACGATATGTCAGAATTCATATCGAGTTTTAAAACTATCTCGATATATTTAAAATATCGATATATCGCCCACCCCTAGGTGCTACTGTTAACCATTTACCTCATCTTGAGCTGTTAAGAGTAAAGCAAATGATCCAGCATGACAAAAACGCGTATCATTATGTCCATAAATACTCATGCTCCAGTCTGATTTGATTAGGACACAGCCATAGAGTCACAAATGCTTCCTGTGTTTATATGTTTCTTCTCTTACTTTTTTCCTACAAACTGCAACTCACTTGATATAATATTATTTCTATCACCTGTTTTCCCAGATCAAGACAGATGTTTTTTTCTGGCCTTGTCAAGACTCCATCCTCGTTAAGGTATGAAACAGGCACTGTCTCTCTCTGATATGGACAAAAGTACTGGATTACATGCAGAGCTCGTTGCCATGTGGATAAGAGCCTTTTTTTTAGTTGTTGTTTGAGTTGTACTGGACTGAAGACTTGGTTGAAACTGATTCTGGCTGTGTGGAAAGAACCCAGCACAGTAACAATCAAACTGAGGAAGAAGAGGATGGAAGAGAATGTGGCTGAGAGGGACCCTGGCCGAGAAGTGGCACAGTTTTGGCTCATATATGTCTACAATTGTTTTCAAGTCTTTGTTTTTGAGGCTTTGTCTTTGGAACCCTCACAGTTTTTCAATGTGTATTTATTTTTTGATGCCATATTTTTTGCTAATTTGTTAAAAGAGAAGAAGTGAGAGTGTAAGAAGTAGAAGTGTAAGTATTTTAAATGAAATAAACAGTTACGTCATAACTGTGTTCCAGATATGAGGTAGACATGTTCAAATCAAATATAGCTTTTACTGATGATTCTAATGGTTACAAAAACATTAGATAATGTGTTTTTTGTTTTTTTGTTTTTTTTTGTTTTATCAAGACAATTATCCAATAACAAAGCAGAATAAGGCTCATGACATTGGCAACTCAGGCTCAATCGTAATTATACTATCTTTTTTAAAACAGTAGGAGCACAGACTACATGCAGTTCCTTCATTCCTTTATTACAAAAATCAAAAATATTTAAATAAAAATGAAAAAAGACTGGAAAGTGAAATGGTACAAAAGTACTGCTGAGATTTTTCAGATGCTTTAGTGTTGAAAATCCCTGCTAGTTTAGACCAGTCTATACTGGTGTTTACCGCCGAGAATATTTGCTCTGGCTAAAGGTGCTGCCTGCAGGAGAGATAAAGAGGATGTGACGAGTCTGGCTTTACCGCTGAGAGGTGATTGTGCCAAAGCTGCCGATGTATTTGCAGCTGACTTGTGCTGGGTTGTGAATAGCATAACACTATTCAAGTTTGGGCATTTTCCCACTTTTCACTCTAAAGAGAAAAACGTATTTTGGCTTTATATGCTATTCACCTTCCCTAGCCTCTATTTTCTCAAGTTGGCTATTGTAGCACTAGGAAGTGTTTCTGCAGCCCATAGTCACTACAGGTGCACACAATAAGAATGAACTGAGCTATTTTCTCTCCGTTTCTCTCTACTAGCAGACATTTGATTTGGGAAAACTTTAACAAATGCAAATAACAGGAACAATAAAAAGGACTAGAACTCTTGAGGATGCCGGATCTCGGAAGCTATGCAAGGTTTGTTTGAAACTACTGAGACTTGTGCATGCTGCTGTTGTGTCCTTATGCAAGTCACTTCACCAACCTTGCCTTCAGCATCCATGCATGCAGCTGGGTGAATGTGAGTGTGCTTGTGAGTGCAAATGTGGGATAATGAATGGAAATGAGCCTTTGTGATTTCAGCATGTATCTCATGTATGCTCATTAACATGCGCTGTCCCCACCAAATAAATAAGTAATAGTACTGGCGGGTTTATCATGCTTGCATATTTCATATAATGTTTTGTGTGTCAAAAGTGCATATTATTCATTCAGTTGACTTTTTTATGGATACATGTAGTTCTTATGTATGATGAGGCTCCTCTGTGCTCCCCTGTGTGTATCTACAGCCCTGAACAGTGCAGTACATTAGTCATGATGTCACAACACACATTGGAAACAAATACTCCAATCTTAGGACTCCCCTTCAAATGATTCCATTGTAAGTTACTGATACAAGTACAGCTCACCCATGCACCACCAAACAAAAACTACCATCCATTTGTGAAATGGACTCAGTTTGACGTCACCAGTAGCGTTCGGCTCTTTCCAAATGAAGCCATTCAAGGCTAGAAGTTATAGTGGCTACTTTCGAGCCAAGTTCCATATTTGGAATTCCGAGTGCGCAACCAAAGAGGAGAGCAAGGCAGTGTAAGGTACTCTGCCCTTCCTGCCCACACTGTTGGTTGGGCAGAGGGTGGGCACTTGGTAACAAGTCTGTTTTAAAGTAATGTCATGTAATCATACCATAATTTACAGACAAAATATGTAAATAAAAAGACCAGGACCGTGCAAAGCGGGTTAAAACACATTTTAAGGTCAGAATAACAAGCCTGATAAAATCTTTATTTGACTACCCAGTCAATATCATAAGTGTTGATAAGCAGTAGCCTCTGGCCATTTTAAACAGTTTGGTGTTATTTGATATCAGCACAGCCCACAAGATGCACAATAGGTCACATCCTGAGATGGGTCACTGCCCAGTGCTCCGGACAGTTGGCCTCAGCGGCAATGCAGGATGTCTCAAAATGCACTGGACAAATTTCCCCATGGGTCAATAAAGTGTATCTTAAAGGTGCTGTACTAGACTTTAGCTTTTACACAGTTTGCAGCGCTTCAAACTTATTCCTCATTTTCAGTTTATGAGCTAAGTATTTGAAACTTTCAGAGGCCAGAAGAGTTATGCTGTCACAGTAAAACTGCATGCATACAACTACCATGCTAACAGTGCACTTCCTGGTTGTGAGATGATAAAATGCTTTATAATTAGATACTTTTTCAATATTTCTGGGGGAAAAACTGTTTTTTTCCTACTCTTTTTGGCATCTTAACTTGTCGTCATAGCAAACACTGCTCCCTCTGCTCCTCCGGCTATGGCATTTTACCGCTTACTATAAGTGTTGCCATGACGCCCTGAATGATGATGACCTGCAGAAATGTCACACTTGTCAACTACTAGTAAGTGAAAAATTAAAGGTCCTCCACAATGGAAAAATGTACTCTTTTGAGCTTTAAGCCATGTTAGAATGTTACCTCTTGAAAAACATTCCTGGAGATGTGTTTCATTTCCTTCACACATGTTTGAGTAACCCTTTATTATTCTGTCTACATCTGAAAAGCTCAAAACACTCTGTTTCAACTTGTGATGTCATGTAGAGGTATTTTTCAGCCCTTCCATCCATCCATTCATTTTCTTCTGCTTGTGTGGGGCCAGGTCGCGGGGGCAGCAGTCTAAGCAGGGACTCCCAGACTTCTTTCACTCAAGACATTTCCTCCAGTTCCTCCAGGGAGTCCCAAGGCATTCCCAGGCCAGCAGAGAGACATACTCCCTCCAGCGTGTCCTGGGTCTTCCCCTGGGCCTCCTTCAAGAGGGAGGTGTCCAGGAGGCATCCGCAACAGATGCTCAAGTCACCTCAGCTGGCTCCTCTCGATGTGGAGGAGCAGCGGCTCTACTCCAAGCTCCTACCATGTGACTCAGCTCCCCACCCTATCTCTAAGGGAGCGCCCAGCCACCCTGTGGAGGAAACTTATTTTGATCCGCGATCTTGTTCTTTCAGTCATTACCCAAAGCTCATGACCATAGGTGAGGGGAGGAAAGTAGATTGACCGGAAATTGAGAGCTTTGCCTTTCAGCTCAGCTCCCTCTTCACCGTTCTTCAGAATTGTGGTGAAGAGGGAAGTTAACAGCCTTTTAATTCAATAGAAATTTTCAATTCCAAATATCCAAATGAATCTAGTTGAAGGTGTATGGATTTTAAAAACACAGTGGTGCACCTCCTGTACTACCACATGACATCAAAAGGTGGAACAGGGTTTTTCCATTCGAGAGAAGAGCTCAGACTAAATATGCAGGGTTTGTGTGTTCAAAAAGAGTGAATGAAACAAAACACAAATCCAGGTATGTTTTTGATGAGGAAACAACATTGTAACATCCAGAAGCTACACTTACCCTGTTTAAGTCTTGCATGCAGTTGCATAATTCTACCTTGAAGTACTAAATCCTCGGGAGACAAAAAAGACAATGCTTTTTATACGACCACACCACATTTATGAAAAATACATAGAGACACATCGCGCTGTACAAATAAGAAGATATGGGCAATAGGGTGCTTTATCTTCCTGTATTCCATTTTGTTCTGAGCAGTTTGCTTTTTCAGTTGGCGCCGATCTCCAGAGTGGTTGAAAGTGCACGGTTCAACTCTTTCACTTCTCCTCACAGCAGGGAGAAGACTTCCCCAGTGCTTTTAAAACCACTTACAAATGGACAGACAGCTTTGATAGCCACTCAGATGTCCTCCTCGCGGCCATCTCAGCTCATTAGCACGATCAACTGTCTGTTTTTTCTTACTTTGTCCGGGTACATTCACATCATTTCGAGAATTCAAGGTTTCATAATTAGATATGTCTTTTTACTAACTGTGCCAGTGAGAATAAATTAGGCTGTCAAAACCATAGCAGCTGGGAATAGTAGTATTCTACTATGTATTGGAATATTTGAAAAAGTATTCTGTTCCGTTTTTGTCGTTCTAGTATGCTTTGATTTGACTCCAAGTTTGTTCGCATTTAAAATCTCAAACATGTTTTTAAAGAGCTCATGTTACGCAATTTTCTGATTTATGTCATAATGTTTCCTCATCACAAACATACCCGTTGTGTGGTGTTTTGTTTCATTCACACATGTTTAACGCATAAATCGTGCATATTTGGACTGGGTTCTTTTCTCAAACAGAAAATACTCTTTTCCACCTTGTGATGTCATGTGGTAATACCGGAAGTAGAGCCCGACCGATATGGATTTTGTTGTGACCGATATGAAACCGATATAATGAAAGTTACCGCTGCCGATAGCCGATATAATCGCCGATATATTTAGTGATGTAAAAATTCACTGTAAAAAACTTAGGTTTGGCTCTAGTGGTTTCTGAATTGGGTTTATTTAGGCAACATTTATTGTTATTTTGACACTTTACATCATATTTACATACAGTAGATTGGCCTAATGGCATTTTTGCATCACATTCTAGCTACTCTTACTGTCACTGCTAGTGATGGGTATTCCAGTTTTTTTTTTTGGAGAACCGGCTCGGCTTACTAAAGCAGCTGGCTCTTTCGGCTCCCAAGCGACTCTTGAGATTGTTTTGTTGCAAGCAGGACTAAACCAGAACTTAACCAGGACTGAGTGTCGGGACTCGGTTTCTATCTTTCTCCTTCACTTAAGCCCAAGATTAGTCCCGGTTTATTCATTTTATGCTGAACTGCAGCCAAATATGCACTTTTTTTATCCTATGCACACGCAGATTTCTGAAAGTTTCGTTTTCAGCCGCTGCTGCTGTCAAACTACGGGTCTACATGCGGCATGAAGATAAAAAAGTGAGAAAAAGAGAAAACACGGCTTCCTAATAAGAAACAGGCTCCTGTTGTTCGCTTCAGAGAGTCCGGATCTAAGAGCCGCTTCGATCGCGACCGACCCATAACTCCTAGCTAGTAAACTATCGCTATTAGCCTTTAGCCGTAAAAACGTGCGCACCGCGGTAGTTAATTATATGCATAAATGTGGATCATTCACACGTCTATTCACAGCTCATTTACATATCAATGCTGGTCCAGTAACAAATATACGGCCAATGTAGTCACTTTACAATAGACCAATAGAAAACAGCCTGTTTATGTGTGGGAGCTACAGCAGCTAATCGCTAACAAAACCTAAACTAGCTTCAAAGTCGATGTATTTCCAACACTCACCGCTCACACAGGCTCCTCCTCACATCACAAGTCTGCACTAATAAATGTCCTTTTAATCCAGACTCAAACCGATTGTCCGAAAAAGAATATAATCTCAATGTTGCGCACGGCTGCGGGTGTAAACAAACACACGCGAGTGAAGTGACGTCACTCTGGTGGTGTGTTCAGGGACAGTACGGACACAGACACAGACAAATTACACCGTAGATATACTGATGCGGAGCCACATATTAGGACATTTATCTGTCTGTAAATTGGATTAAATTAACATAATGTAGAGAGTCTAAGCTTTATAACGAGGTATAACATGCCCACGTGAAATATTGGCCCATATCAGCAAGCATATCAGCCGATAGCCGATATGTCTCCAGGTGCCCATATTGGCCGATAATATCGGCCAGCCGATATATCGGTCGGGCTCTAACTGGAAGTGCTCCATTGTGTTTATAAACTCCATACACCTTCTCTAGAATCATGCTTTTAGCTCTGAAATTGGAATAAATGGTAGTTCTTAAGAGCTACCGCTTCATGACATCACAAGGTGGGGCAGAGCATTTTGAGCTATAGCGAATTAGAGAGACTAAGGACTTGTTTACAAAAGAACATTTGCGGGTAAAAACGACAAAATATTTTATAGGAAGAGCCTTTCGTTTGGACAGTGACGGCGTTTTTGGGTAGCCTGATTCATCAGCCTGTTTCACTTCATAGAAACTGTCTGATCTCACAGCATTAGAATTCGTTTGCTCAACAGTAGGCGGGTACTTTTTTCATTTCCTTTTTCCTCTTGATAAAATTCACTAAACATTGTCTTTGTTCCAGCTTTAAATCCTCGATTTCGGGAATCATTGTCAACAAGAATGTATGGCTCTTCGCTGATTGGCTGGTGCCCATACTCGCACTTGCAGGATTTTGAGAACCGTCTAGTGTATTCTGGTTCCTGACCTCGTCACTGGAGAGAAATAAAATTGAGCGGAGGCAAAAACCACCCTCCAGAGTGGAAAAGTTGAATGCACTCCTCTGTAGCATTTCCATCTACACTGCTCAAGATGCAAAACTCTAGTCAAATCTGCTGATGTTGCATACGTGGTCACGTCACATACATGCAGTACACAAAAACCTGGCATGCATACCCAATCGAATTCCACACACTTTTGCATCACTGTAGGCACGCAGATTTCCTCCCGAAAACGCTGATCTAAACATGTAATAAAAAGTGAAGACGCGACGGCACTTGTGTGTCTTCTGTTCAGACCGTCATCATATAAACATAGCCTAATAATAACGCCTTGTGTAAACTAAACAAAACACAACTTTGAGTACGTATTTGAGCAGGTAACATTAGAACATGGCTTAAAGCTCACAAGAATCAATTTTGCGTAATATAGGGCCTTTAAAAATTCCCATTCCCATGGACCACCACCGAGCACAGTAGTAGCCATTGTTTCCCTTTATAACCAGCGTCCTTCACAGTGCACAAACTCAAGAGGCGGTGGTGACAGAATAGGCACAGAAATTGAATAGCCCATAAACAATTCAAGTGCAGTTATAAGACAGTTAATTGGCAAAAATGGACCACGTATTGCTTGTGGCATTGTGGCATTGCCATTAAGTATGTTTAATATATGAAGAGGTTAGACTGGTCTTTTGCTCCTCCTCTTTGTGCTCTGCTCTGATTTGCATTCACAGTAAAGACAGCGCTCTATTCAAACATCTTACAAAACTGGAGGCAGGAACAGGAATGCCAACATATATTTGATGTAGAAAGCAGTTTTATTTTATTTGCTTTTATTATTATTTTTTTTTATGTATTATTTTGCAGTAGTTTAAAGGTATACTATGTAACTGGAGCATTCTCTGTAATTTAACAAATTCAAGATAAGTTTAATGGTATACTGTGGAACATTTCAAACTGATAACATCTCCATGGAGAGTGTGTAAAATCCCTCAGTCGTCCAGGTAGAATCCATGGCAAAAGGAGAAATTCAATTTGTCAGCTGGACAAAAGTTCATCCAAGCTGCTTCTTCAGTTCAGGTCAACCAGCATTTTGACCAGAGCTGAAGAAGCAGCTTGGATGAACTGTGAAATGTATTCGACCAAATAAACTTTTGTCCAGTTGACAAATTGAATTTTTCCTTTTGGCATCTCCTCGGAGACTAGCAGGTGGTGGAACCTTCACTATGTTGGATAACTAAATGTGCACTTTGCAGCTTTTCTTGTGAAGGCTCCATCCACTTGCATGCTTTTTAATGCTTTAGCTGAAATTTTTTACAGAGCGACAGGGCAAGTTGATTTGTATAGCACAATTTGCACATTAAACTTGATTACTTGTATTACTTTAAGTAATTAAAGTGAAAAATAAGACGTATTCAGAATAAGAAAGACATTAGAAAGACATTAAAATTGCAATCAAAATATAAATAATCATCAGAAAATTAACATTAAAAGAAAAGATAATAAAAAACAGAACTGTTTTGAGCCTGGATTTAAACATAGTCAAAGTAGAGGCATTGCGGGAGCCTAAACCCAGTTTGTATTTTTTTCATTATTGAGATAATTATTCTTATTTAGTTTGATTTAATGTTTACTTAAAATGCACGATTTTTAGTATTTTGGTGGTTCTTTATGGTTAACATGATTATTTGTTGATTATTTGTTACAAAGTAATTTGATCTATTTATATTTTTTCTTTAATTAATTATTGCTAATGTTAATCATAAGTTTACTTAAGTAATGTTAAATTTTTTGTATTATTTTGTGGTCTACAGCTCCCTATTTAAGATGTGTGCAGGTGCACCAGGAGAGGGTGGAGTGGAGCCAAACAGTTTTTTGACCTCCTGTCACCTACACGTTAAAGTTCCCCTTTTTGTTTGTATCTGTATGTCCTATAATGTGAATCCACAGTAAAGAGTATTTAAACTGCACTTGGATCGCTTTCCGTGGATTCTTTTATTTTTGAGGCATTTTAAAAGGTGGAACAAGGTGCGCAAAGCGTCAACTATGGCTTAACAAATGTTTGGACCTTACAGGCCTGTATCACATGTTCAGGAAGACTGTTCCAGGTTTTAGCTCCATAAAACTCAAACACTGAATCCTTGTGTTAATCCTGACTCTGGGCACCAGCAGGAGGCCAGTCCCTGAGCTCCTCAGAGTGTCAGATGGTTCATATGGCACTAAAATGTCACAGATGTACTTTGGTGCTAGGCCACAGGAGAGACCTGTGCACAAGCAGAGCTGCATTAAAGTCTATTCTCTGAGACACAGGGGCCAGTGCACAGACCTGAGGCCTGAGGTATGTGCTCAAACTTCCTGGATTGATGTACTGCATGAATATATCTATCTTTTCTATTCTCAAATACAGCTGTTTTTATTGCCCAAAAATACTCGGTTTGGTGGAGTCACCTACTCATCTGCTTAAAAAAAAAGGTTCTGGACCCTCCACCAAAAAATACCACAGTGCCCATTTAATTAATATAAAGTTTTACTATGCCACTAATGACTGATACAGGTACATATACTGTGAAGTGAGTAAGGGAAGTAAGGGAAACCGTTATGTTTATACAAAAGTGCAGTATAAGTGAATTTTGATTTGAACAAAGTGCACTAAAAGAATTCTAGCATAATTAAGATCTAGTATTAATCCAGGGATATCACTGCTCATACCATCCCCACTTCAGCTATCCAATCTGAACCTGCTGCCTGCTCTCACAGCCTGGAGTGCTCTGAGCTCATATTATCACAGCCAAGAGGAACGTCTTTTCATTTGTTCCTTTATTACTCCGGTGGGACCACTAACATGTTGTTTCTTGTTGATCTTTCACCCTCACGTGCTCCATCACCACATGGAGCTTGTCTAATCAAAACACATCTCTCTGTGTTTCAAAGCAAACTCGGAGTCAGAGGACAAAGTACTTCCCTAGTTACTGCCACTTCACGTTTTAGCTGAAAATGAGGTCAGACCTGTGTCATCTTAGCTCTGTGTATATGCTGTGGTATTTACCCATAGAGAGAATGCAGACTGTCTGGTTTGTCAGTTCAATTTCATGACACCTGAGCCTCTATAGTTTCACTGGGTTAATAATATATACATATGAAGCTTATTTGTTTATTATTAGGACCCCCATTAGCTGCAGCCAGTTCTTCCTAGTTTCCTTCTTTGAAATACACAATACAATTATTTTAATTATTTGTGTGATGAAACCCAGATATCCAGCATTCCAATCAATACTAAAAGACAGTAATATAAAGACATCATAATAATGCCATATAAAAGTTTTAAAGAATTTAAACTGATAAATACATTTCATTTATAATGTGCCATTATCACTGATAAAAAGTCAATAAAAAAACGTATATATTTTTATTCAGTTGAAGAGTCTTTTAGCGATAAGTTATCTTATACTCTTTGATTGCTCTGTAAATAAAAGTACATTTGAGAAAGTGAGTGTTTGCTCTGTGAATTACAAAAAGCCCTTCAGAGGCATGTCTAGTGGCATATCCATGGGAATCTAAATAGTTTTTACACTGTCAGTATAAAAATGTGGCATTTTCTATGCTGAAAAGTAAGTAGGTTAAGGCCCAGCCTTGAACTTTTAGCCAGTCCACATTTGAATACATTCTGTTTATGTTAGCATTAAACTGTTATACAACTATCTCTTTAACCCCAGCCTTAAGCCTATACTTTTACAATGACAAATCTAACATTAACAATTCAAAGTGTAATGATACATGAGGAGGCCCCAGGGAAGAGCCAGGACATACTGGACGCACTATGTCTCTCGGCTGGCCTGTGAACACTTTGGGGTCCTACCGGAGCAGCTGGAGGAAGTGTCTGGGGTGAGGGAAGTCCGGGAGTCCTGCTTAGACTGCAACCCCAGTGACCCAGCCCATGGATAAGCAGAAGAAAATGGATGGATGGCACTTTAGAAGACAATCTATCAGCCTTTTGTCTCCATAGAGATATTATTGCTTTACCGGGAATGTTCAACAGTAGGATTAAATTTTTATTTATTTTCTATTTGTTCAATTTCATGTTCTATGGTACATGTTCTGTTAGAATTGAAATTGAAATTTGAAGAGTAGATATTTTTTGTCAAATTCATCTAGTTGATTGGTTGCCTTGCTATGATGGATAAGACCACATATTGAGCTTCATAATCTGAAAACTACTCACTTCCATGTCACATTTTTATCTACAGAAACTAATGGGCTATTTATCTCCACAAAATCAAGACCAGATCCTGAAATCATAATTTCTCCAGTGTGTGTGTGGTCATGTGTGCTCCAGGGCCAGGCAGGATAGTGGAGTATTTATGTGAGTGATTCATCAGTGAGTGGACCAAAGCAGAGTGCTCATGTTCCTTGTTAAACAGCCTGAAGGTCAGGCTGCTCTGGGCTCTCTGTCCCCGGGTCACAGGGTCAAATGGGACTGATGACATTTCCTGTGTGGGCCTCCTGAGTGCAGCTGAGGTAAGTGTCCATTAGGAGGATGTGTTATTATTCTATTTATGTCTGTCTGAATGAAGTCATGGATATGGCATGACACCTGACAAAACTAACATAAACTAAAATGGAAGTGCATTCGAAGGCAATACAGACTGCATACATTTCTAGAGCATATACTCACAATTAATGGTGGTAACTACTACTAATATTTGGACTGGTTATGCACTAGGGCATAGGCCTCATTCTAGTTACCGCAGATATGGACAAGGCCTTGCCCTGGCCAGAAACCAACTGCCTTTCTTGAATATCCACCCCTTTTCTCCATCTCCCCCCTCCAGCTCCTGAGTATCTGCCCCCAGAACATCTGAGCTCTGACTATTTATACAGAAATACAAGTTACATAGACATTAAAGCAGAGTGAGCTTTTGTTTCACAGAGCTAATCAACTCAACTTAATCATCTTACCCTACATACACAGGCAGTACAGAGTTTCCTTTGTGTGATGGGACAGTTGTATGTGCTGAGCCTTTACACTAGCTAATGACTGGTCTGGTCTTAAGTAGAAATCACATTCATTTACACAAAGATCCATCCATCCATTTTCTTCTGCTTATCTGGGGCCAGGTCGCGGGGGCAGCAGTCTAAGCAGGGACTCACAGACTTCCTTCACCCAAGACACTTCCTCCAGCTCCTCCAGGGGTACCCCAAGGCATTTCCAGGTCACCCGAGAGACATAGTCCCTCCAGCGTGCCCTGGGTCTTCCCCGAGGCCTCCTTCCAGTGGGACATGCCCAGAACACCTCCTGAGGGACGCGCCCAGGAGGCATCCAGAACAGATGCCTGAGCCACCTCAGCTGCTCCTCTCGACTTGGAGGAGCAGCGGCTCTACTCCGAGCTCCTCCCTTGTAACTGAGCTCCTGCCCTTATCTCTAAGGGAGCGCCCAGCCACCCTGCTGAGGAAACTCATTTCAGCCGCTTGTATCCATGGTCATGTCCTTTCAGTTATTACCCAAAACTCATGACCATAGGTGAGAGTAGGAACATAGACAAAGAAATCTTTCCACAATAAATTCCCAGCATGGCAAATTAATGGTAACATTTGTGCGTGGCCGACAACAAAAAACAGCCAGTAATTTCAGGTTGGGACAGATATCTACTGGGACGGATAAGTTCAGTATCCTTATTTTTCCACGGAGATGATATTGCTTTGTCTGGAGATTTCCTCAATGACATATCTATCATCTCCATGGAGACAAGCAAGTTACAGGTCAAATCACCTGTAATTGAATCAATACAAAGTAGAGCAGTTTAGTGTCATACTCTGGAGCATTCAAAGCATTCAGAGCATCTAACACCACTGCAGCTTTCTGTTTAAACAATACTTACTATTGCCTGTCGCTTGCATCATTTTGATTGGTTAAGTGGAGGAGGGTTCAGGAGGTACAAACACAATGCCATGGAAATGTTCCACACTGATCCTCATAGGTTTGCCAGCTCCAGGTGAGCAGCTCTGCCCCTCCTCCCCTCTACTCCTCTCCACCTGCTTCTCTTTCCTCCTCCCTCCTCCCTGTGCCCCTCTACCCCTTCGTCCTTCCCCTGCTCCATTTCCCTTCCTCCTTCTCTGGCTCTGCTCTTCTCTCCACCTCCTCCGCTTCCTCCTTTCTCCTCCTCCTCTGGCTCCTTTGCTCTCTCCCCTTCCTTCTCTCTCTTCCTCCTCCACTCCCCCTTCTTCTACTTCGTTCCCTCTCTTCCTCCTCCTCCTCCACCTCCTCTGCTCTTCTCTCCACCTCCTCCGCTTCCTCCTTTCTCCTCCTCCTCTGGCTCCTTTGCCCTCTCCCCTTCCGTCTCTCTTCCTACTCCTCCCCCTTGCTCCTCTCTCCACCTCCCTCCTCTGTCCTCTTCTCCCCTGCTCCTCTCTTCACATTCTCCCCCCTGCTCGTGCCTCCTCCTCCTCCTCCCCCTTGCAGCTCACTCCTCCTCCCCCTGCTCCTCTCTCCACCTCCCTCCTCCCCGCAGCTCCTTTCTCCATCTCCCTCCTCCCCTCAATCCTCTCTCCACCTCCTTTCTCCTCTTGCTCCTCTCTCCACCCCCTTCCTCTCCTTGCCCCTCTGCCCCCTCCACCTCCTCGCCCCTGCTCCTCTCTCCACCTCCCTCCTCCTCTTGCTCCTCTCTCCACCTCCCTCCTCCTCTTGCTCCTCTCTCCACCCCCTTCCTCTCCTTGCCCCTCTGCCCCCTCCACCTCCTCGCCCCTGCTCCTCTCTCCACCTCCCTCCTCCTCTTGCTCCTCTCTCCACCTCCCTCCTCCTCTTGCTCCTCTCTCCACCTCCCTCCTCCTCTTGCTCCTCTCTTCACCTCCTTTCTCCTCTTGCTCCTCTCTCCACCTCCCTCCTCCCCTTGCTCCTCTGCCCTGACCCTCAGACAGTGCTGTGTAATGACCCCTGTGCTGGTCCTCTTGGTTGCCTCGTCTCTCGTTCCCCGGAGCACTTTGTTTTCTCAGCCTTATCGAGCCGCCGGTGCAGTCAGACGGATCCCCCAGACAAACTCCAGCGCACACCCCCGCAACCTAATGTGGGGTGGGCTGCCATTTTGTCCCCTTCTCCATAAATACAATGTTAGATTCAAGTGTTTATGCAGCTCTGTGGCAAAAGCTGACATTGTGTCCTCAGGCAAAGTATTGTCGCATTTATTTTTGATTTTTTAAATTTGTATTATGTAGCCTACACTTTGGTACACATCTCTGATTTGTGTACACACATGCGTGACTTAATATGAATATTCTGAATCGTCACAAGTAAGTACAAAGAAGTGGGTTGAGAAAGGGAGGAAAGTTTAGGAGCACTAAAGCCTCAAATGCAGGACAATACAAGGTTACTCAAAAAGCCATGAATCAATCAAAATACAATATTGCGTAAGATAACAATGAAGGAACACCATTATTAACATTTTTAAAGTCTAAAGTCTGTTTCTACATAATATTTTACAAAATGTTCTCAGTTTTCAGTCCGTCCTTCAGCCATAAATAGGCTAAAAGCAGAGAGAATATATCAAATAGTAAAAGAGTGATGTGGTTGCTTTGAAGCACAGGGGGAAAGATGAGACCTGACTGTGAGTGTGAATGGACTAAAGGTCAGTGGAGTCTGGAGCAGCAGGAAGAGCTGGAACACAGACAGGAGCTCAGACTGACTGGACCAGAGGATAGAGCACACAGCAGACAGCAGCCCACTGATACAGGGAGAGGGCTACTGCAATGATTTAGAGCGAGAAACTATTTTTAAATGCACACTAAAAGTCTGATCATTATCTGATTTCTGGAGTTATCAGATTATTGAAATGTTATGTAAACGGTGACATTTAATGTGAATCTGATTTATTACTGATTGTCCACACCAGGTTTTGACAAAGAAAAATACACAAAAAGGACTATGTGGTGACTAAAATAAAAATGTTCAAGTGTATAATTCAATTCTCTTTAAACTAACTTTGAATTTAAAACCATTATTTAATATGTCTTTCCAGGAAGGGAAACACTGGAAAGAGCTAATTCAATGCCAGTTGTGTTTTGGGTTGTTTGGACCATAGACTGTATAAAAGAAGTGGACTATTTGAGTGTGACGTCACCAACAGCATTCAAATGAGGCTATGGGTTGAAAGCTTGGCCTTTGGTTTCCACACAGACCTCAATGCTGCTCTGTGACTGGTGTCTTTATTATCAAATAAATATCACGCCATTAACAAATACAAATGGTGACTAACACTGATAATGTGATAATGTGCCAAAAAACGAAATGCTTTCAAATACTTTAAATCAGTGGCGAACCATGGACCTGGACCCTGGGCCTTCACTAGGACCAAGTGCTCATGAAATTGTTTTGGGGGGGCACATAGGCCAAAATTATAAATATATATTATAAATATATGTATTGTATATAGGCTATATAGTATTATGACGAATGCCAGAAACAGACAGTCATTTTGGTCACTATTGGTTACACTATATCGATCACAACGCACAGCCAAGAGCAAAGATGACCCAACCTGATCCACCGCTCACCACAACACCACCAACAACACAACATAATACACCACTCACAACCAGCCCCGACAACACAACATAACACACCACTCACAACCAGCCCCGACAACACAACATAACACACCACTCACAACCAGCCCCGACAACACAACATAACACACTCACAACCAGCCCCGACAACACAACATAACACAACCACACCAGCCCCGACACACACAACATCACACCACCACAACCACACCAGCCCCGACAACACAACATAACACACCACTCACAACCAGCCCCGACAACACAACATAACACACCACTCACAACCAGCCCCGACAACACAACATAACACACCACTCACAACCAGCCCCAACAACACAACATAACACACCACTCACAACCAGCCCCGACAACACAACATAACACACCACTCACAACCAGCCCCGACAACACAACATAACACACCACTCACAACCAGCCCCAACAACACAACATAACACACCACTCACAACCAGCCCCGACAACACAACATAATACACCACTCACAACCAGCCCCGACAACACAACATAATACACCACTCACAACCAGCCCCGACAACACAACATAACACACCACTCACAACCAGCCCCAACAACACAACATAATACACCACTCACAACCAGCCCCGACAACACAACATAACACACCACTCACAACCAGCCCCGACAACACAACATAACACACCACTCACAACCAGCCCCAACAACGTCAGCAAAACTATAGTAAGGCATCAGCGCCGCTCCTACAGCGCACAGCGGAACAACCGGAGCAGCACGAGCTCATTTACGCACTATTTAACTATTAACACTATAACACTATTTACCTGTGAGGTTCTGTTCTCAGATTTCCCCAAAACTAACGAAAACAAGCCTCTTACCTTCTCCAGAGGACTGATGCAGAGCGTATCCTCTATCCACTGTCCTGTTGGTTCTGTCTCCAATATGAAGAGATCAAACTGGTCCAAGTCGAGTCAGGTCCGCGACACAAGGTCCGGGAGCCGAATGCACGAGCTGGTTGTAAAACGTCTTAATCTCGATTCCCACTTCAATCTAAATGTTAGGGTCAGTCCATATTAAAGGTTGTATGGAGGATTTTTTTTTGTTCCAAATTGTCAATGATAGCATTATAGAGATGCAGTAGCCTTGTAATTATGATGACCAAAAAAAAGAGAATAAAAATTCATCAACTCTGGACGTGGTGGGGCTAAACATTTGCCAATAGATAACGACACTGCCTCGTTATCTGTTAGCTGACAGGCTGTCAATCAATCTCCCTACGTTTCTAGTGTAACTGACTTGCCTGCGCGCCGCCGGTACGTGGTTTACGTACGCCTGTCACGCAGTCCACAGACGCAAGCCGCACAGACGCTGTTTACTCCACCAACGCAGCAGTTCTTAGTGGCTTTTTTTGACCTATATCTTCCTCGCAGTTAGCACAAAGTTTGTTGCAATGGCAGACAAGAATCCAGGAGCAGTTAGCCGCAAAAGAAAGTCCGTTTTTGAGATTGCTGAAAGAAGAAGACAAGGGGAAAAGCAGCGAAGCCAAACTAAGGTGATTCTTGAAGATTAATTCCAGCGATGGCGCAACTGAAGCAGACGCAGAGTCTAAAGACTGACGCATTGGTCGCCAAATTACTCCTGGACAGGTCACTTCTGCTTATTATGAAAACGTACTTTATTTCCAAGAGCTAGTCAAACGTTTTTCAGGACACGAAAGCGATATCCTATGTCTGAAAACGTAATTTTGAAGGCAAAGAAAGAGTCCGCTTGCTGCTGCGTGTTGTAGCTAGTTCATTCGCACTGAATCTCCGCACAACCTTCTCTGCACCCCTTTCCTGCTCCTCTCCCCGCTGCCCGATCCGCTCTTCCCCCCGCTCCTCACTTCTCCGCCTTGCCTAACCAACACTGTAGTTAGTTGTTTACAAGTCATGTGCAGCACCGGCTGTAAACAAACCTGTTTCTGGTGTAAGGAGGAGGAGGGAGGAGGCGTTTCTACGTAGGGAGCTGTAGGGGAGGGGGGGTGGTTTCACGCATGCGCAACATTTGAAAAAGGACAAACAGTCGCTGGATTTCTCGTTCCTTGGAAAATCCTCTATACAACCTTTAACACGAGGGCTCCAGGTAGGCTTAAGCCCTCTGCGCACTACGCCCACTCTACTTTTACGCCCAGAAATGAGCTGGCAGAGGCGGACAGAGCAGCGAGTGACTGCCCCAGCCCCGGCAGCGCCTGCCCCGGGTCCCAGCGGCAACAGCGGGTGCTGCTCCCCTCGCGGTCTCGTCTGTGGAGGTATAGTCTAAAGTCGCTAGCCGCCATTAGCCTGTGTGTGAATCAAAATAAGAGCTATAGGATTTCACCGCAGCCAAACGCTCTCATTTCAGCTTAATGTTTCTTTTCTTGCTTGGCAGAAGGGTCCGGCTGACGAAAAGACTGTTCCTCGAATGCACTTTGACTTGAAGATGAACTCGTCATAACTCCTGTAGCACACAGCTTTGTTGTTATCCGTTCATGAGCCTGTAGCAGTGACATGCCGCCAGTGGAGAGTTGGGGCAGAGCGCGGGACAGAGCATCGCTCGCTTATATTTGCTATCGCAGGGTATTCGCCAAGGCCCGGAAGATGCCATTATATGATCCCGCCCATAACTCGATGAAATATGATTGGCTAAGACAACTGTCAATCTCAAAAATATACCCACATTGACTTGTATTGCATGTGTTTCTTTAGTGCAATGCCTGCAGGAGGAGCATGAGGAGGAGTCACTGATTTACCCAGATACCATTGGAAGAAAAATTGTGATTGGTCCATTTCCTTTTCATTATATTAACCCTTTATTAGAAATATTAGTCCAAGTTTTTAACATTGATTTAGAAATTATTACTAGTGTTGTGTTTATTACTCACTGAATAAAAAATATTGAAAAAATATATTAGTACAAAAATTCTTAATTTTTTTTTTCTTGGGTATTCACTGAATACCTTGAAGGCCCTGACAGTTGCCCTCTGCTTTAAATTAAGTTCAGTGATGAATAAAGGACTTTAAATTAGTTAAATAATTAAACAAGTAAGATAAACATTATATTAGATAACAAGTTATACCTTTCTCCTACATTTTCGCCAGTTAACCTGAAAATAATCTGGACCCTATGGACCTAACTGTTAGGGCAATATTGTAAACCATGAACCATACGCTCGAATTTCAGTTGACGTGATCGGCTGTTAAAAAAAAACATATTTGTGCATCAAACCCTGTCAGGAAGGTCTCACAAATATGTATGGTGGTTCAACAGTTTGCAAATAAATGTAACTTCACTGACATTTTGGGAATAGCGTAACATTTTCGAGAAATGTTTTTGTGAATATTGTTACATTTATTAGTCATGAATTATATTTGTGAATGTAGTTATTTTTGTTTCTGGACCAAGAAATGTACATTTGTGAATGCCGTGACATTCATTTGATAATAAAAACACTAACCTACTGTATCTCCATAACCACCTGGCAAGATGGATTCTCATGAGAGTAGATTGCGAATTCACAAATATCGTGAGAATGTCTCATGCTGTGTGAGATTACTTTCAAAATAAGATCTCTAAAACAATGTCTCAAAAAGAGCATCACAGTTAGGACCTCGGGAATGACTCATAATGGCCCATGAAAAGTTTATTGTCAGAGGGGAAAGATATAATACACTTAACAATGTCGAACATCAGTGTTACAATGTCACCTTAAGAAAGGAAAGGGCACAAAGCGTGTAAGAGCTGAAATTTTGGCAGTAGGTAGTCTAATTAATGAGAGCATCACAGACTCGGCTTGTCATTGCAAAGCCACGTCCCTCTTGTCAACTTTTGTATAGTTCAAAAATACAATTTATCTGACCAACACTGAATCTGTGAGCAACACAAAACAGTGTAAACCTGACAATGTACAGAGCCCTCAATCATTATGTGCCTTGGAAAATAAGTGAGCAAGCGTAAGCCCAGGACTCAACACTATGCCTTCCTCTCTGGCAATGAGTCATTAAATTGTAAGAACATGCTCTACTGAAGGCCAGAATTGGTAGTTTAGTTTTAGGAGCACATATAAAATGGATGCTCCACAGAGATAATAGCCAGAGCAGTGTTTTATTCCCTGGACACAGCACTTACATAATTCCTTAGTGTTTATTTTGGTGGTCCATTCTTTTCTGGAGAGTCGATTTAACAACATCATCAAACATTCACGATACCCCGAAAAGCTATTGTTCCATCAAGAGTAACGGAGGGTAGGGCGAAGTCTGATCAAATATTTATTGTACAGAAAGTGAAGTTGGACTGGCAAAGGAAAGTATCTGGAGAAATAGCCATCCAATTGTGCTCAATATTTTGGCTCTGAGTGAACAGAGAAAATTCTCAGAGCGATTCCGCCATTTTTCTTTTCTATCAAAAATCTATCTAGTGAAGATTGTGGTTTTTGTGAAAAGTTTTCCTCATCATCACCGACTGGATGTGGACAAGATGATCTGACAGTTTGAAGAATTCGAAGAGTTAGGGGCACAATCAGCACATACAAAATGAGATGAAAACATTTTGATGTGGTTTTAGAATTTTTACGCAATGAAAATGTTGGGCGACAGTGAGTAATTTTCTTGCTGTGATGCTTTCTTATGCAAATTGGTAACTTTCCAAAATAGAATTCCCAAACAGGCACGATATAAACTTAAAATTCCCCAATTTATCATTTAAAAAGTAAAGCTGGATTTGTTGATAAAACCTGTTTTTGTCACATATTTTCATTATAATTGCAATTTAAATTTTCACAGTTATCAAATCTTGAAGACTGCTTTTCTTAGGTAATAATCTTCTGCTAACCACAAAATATTATTTCTTTGAGGGGAAAAAACCTTGCACTCAGACTACAAATGTTCTAAAATGTATAGGATTTCTGTATTGTGTATTATATTGCTATTTATTTTTCCATTTTCCTACACTACGTTAAACTGAGCTTTAAACCATGTTATAGCATTTTATCTCACCAAAAACATACCTGAAGTATTGTTTCATTCACACACACATTTGAGTGACCCTGTATTAGTCTGTGTATACATCTCTAAAACTCAAAATGCTCTGTTCCACCTTGTGATGTCATGTAGTAGTAGTTTTCAAGTTAAAGAGACAGTTTGGAATTTTGGACAAAGTGCCTCATTTCCTAGTTAGCCAGTTAGTTGGAGACATGTGGATACACTTTTTAAAATATTCCACCCAGTCCTTGTATATGCAGCGGTCTCTGGTGCTAGGCTAGTGCATGTCAATGGCCATAGTTAGCCTGCCACTAAAAACAGTCTTACCCTCTCCACAAAGCACCCGAAGCAAATCTATTATTACGCCAGACTGTTGATGTAAATGTGTGTGTTGATAGAATAATGTTTGCAATAAAACTAACCTTGCATCGCATGAATCGTCGCATGTTGAGGGACTATTTTCTCATATATCAGTCCGCCGCTGCCAAGCTTTTTATCAGAAAATACAACTCGCTGCTGCTTCTCAGACATTAAACCTTCAAATGCAAGGTTGGTTTTACTTTTAAAATTATTATATCAACACAGACATTCACATCAACAGTCTGGTGTAATCATTGTTTTGCTTCGGGTGATTTGTGGAGTGTGTAAGACTGTTTTTAGTGGCAGGCTAACTATGGCCATTGACCTGCGATAGCCTAGCACCAGTGACCTCTGCAAATACAAGGACTGGATGGAATATTTTAAGAAGTGTCTCCACACATCTCCAACATTCTGGCTCACTTGGAAATGAAGTACTATGTCCAAAATTCCGAACTGTCCCTTTAACAGCCACATTTTACGTTTAGTTCAGTAGCGATTGGCAATATAAATATTCTTCTCTTTGTATTACACAACATCACAAGGTTGAAGAGAGTGTTTTCTGTTCCAGAGGAGAACTCAGTCTAAATATGCAGGGTTTGGCCCTTTAATGTTCTTGTACTTATTTGTAATGTGTAATGAATTAGTTTAAATTGTTTGTTTGTTTTTTGTTACCCAAAATCGTGCAGGCTTACTTTCTATATTCATATTGAGAGGTACGGTAAATTATTGACATTGGTGGTTTGAGTAGCCAAAAATGTACTCAAGTAAGGGGAATGTTACTTCAAAATAACATTACTCAAGTAGAAATGCAAAGTAGGGGTCTAAGAAATTATTCAAGTCAGAGTAAAAAAGTATTTTGGAAAACTACTCTCAAGTAAGAGTAACTTAAAGAGCAACTGTGTGATTTTTAAGTTGACGTTGCCAAACATTAAATAATGGATATACACATAACTTACAAAAATAGCATTACATCTGAAGGGGTAAATGTAACTGAGTACTACCCACCTCTGACTACAGCAAACTCCTTAAGTCCATTTCCAAAGAATGTGTTACAGAACAACAAACGGGTCCCAAAAAGTGACTCAAGGCTGAAGCAAAAATCAAAGTATTTATTGAGCGGGTGCTGGAAGAACGGCTGGCACATCCAAAGGTGAGTAGTGGAGTGGCAGACAGGAGGCAGCCAACCTGAACCTAAGACCTGTGAAGAGGGAGATCAGGGCAAGTGAAAACAGTCCAAAAAAAGTAGAGCAAAAAGTATCTCAAAAACTCTAGGGAACGCCAATAGGAATTTCAACATGAAATTTCAGTACAGGAGAGTGGAGGAGGGGAGAAACACAGGCAAAGCAGTGTCCAGTCTGAATCCATTCTAGTTTTGTCCTGTGCTTTTGTTTCCTGTATCCTTCTGCTGTAGCTTTTCTTCTTGATGTTGCCTTGATGTCACTCCATTAGCTCTGTATGCCTTTAGTCATTTGATCGATTAATCGGTTGATGGCGTTTTACTTTTTACTTCTTTATTTGACTAAAATTACTCAATGAAATGAATGAATGAAACAAAACACAATTCCAGTGTGTTTTTGATGAGGTAACAACATTCTAACATGACATACAACTCACAAGACTCAATTAATAATGTGTAATATAGGACCTTTAATCTGTTTTATACAAATACAATGCTTTGTACTACTTTTTTGTAGTTGTTTTTTATTTGATTGTAGTTTGCGTCAGATATATAAAGCTACATAACCAAGGGTGTAGGTTTGGTCTCAGCTTTGGTGGCAACATTATCAGCTAATTATCAATCTGACTGCTAAGAGTGACCGAGTAGGGCCCCGTTTGGGAGGTGCACTTGTGGCAATAGTCGCTCTTTTTCCATGGCAACTCAATGTAAGCCAAGTAAGTTCCTTTTGAAAAGTTTGTCAAAGTTTAGTGGGCAGGGTCTTCACTCATGCCTGCTCAAGCCGCAATCTTCGGGTGCTGGCACTGTCCTGCCGCTTCCCCAGGGCGATGGCTGCACTTACCGTCGTGGGGTGCGGAACTCTGCATCGGTCCTTTCGCCCACAGTCACCTGACGTTCTACGCAGGTGCACCTCCAAGCTCGTCCAGACAGTGAGTCCTGGTTCAGTCCTGGTTCAGTCCGTGGTGTGTGCGACGTGTGTGCCTGTGAAATGACGACAATCGAGTCGTGTCTGAGAATTTGTATTTGTACCATAACACTTTCATTTCATTTGGTGATTGTAACTCTTGAAGTCAGAAATTTTCAATTTGTATTCTGATAGATGTTTTAGTACTTAAAATTTTTGTGTGATTTATCACTGGCACGGGTGGGAAATGTTAACAGGTCCAGGTGGGTGCGGGTCTCCAAAATGGACCCCTGCAGGACTCTGCGTCATATCACTGAATACATCTCAGAATGTCTAATAAACGTAATGTGAACTAAAACATGTTAAATTAATACTATTGAGATTGGAAAAATATCGGAATAAATTAATATTTTTGTTTATTCAAATAAAATGGCAAATATTGGTAGGGAATATTTTCCCTTCCCCAGATATTGGTCGTGACATGTCCCCACCGTCCCTGTGCAAACCTACACACTTGTACGTAACAGTTTGAAGTGATTTTGCGATGCCCTTTTTTCAGTTGACTAACTGATCCTTTGTCTAGCAAGAATTTCTTTCATGCACTACAGCACTATCTAGTCTGTAAACACTGAGTATTTCCTGTGATTTCACCTTCACCTGGACAGAGCTTTCTATGGCACCAAACAGCCAAAATGGGCAAGGATGGTCCACGGTCACCTGTCAGTCGCCCATTGATTTATTACAATATTTTTTTATACTTCTTTTATGGCAGTCCCCCTTTACTGTCACTTTGTCTTTGAGGTTTGCTCCATGTACAAGCTTACCTCAGGGCTTAAACTATCAGGTCACCACGAGATACAAATCAATTTCCCCCAATGACAACATTTAAATCTGCCTCCAGGTTCTAAACAATTACTCTAAGTTTGATTTGAACGTGATACTTATGTCTGCGAAGTGATGGAGTGTGCGTGTCTGGTTTATTTAGCGTTTTGCTAGCATGCGTCAAACTGCTCAGGGCGTCTGGATCGTTCTGATTTGTAAATGGAAATGTAATCAGAAGATAATGAAAGCATCGCACACGTCTGCCACTGAGTCTATCTGCATTTCAATCCTGTTGTCACGGCGATGGGTCTGACAATGCACTCCCGGCTGTTATTTGTGGGTCTGTGTAAAAGTCAATGGGAAGTTTCATTACGGCAAACGCAACAAGAGCTCTTTCACAATTAGGCTTTTTGTTTGCCCACGGCCAATGGAAAAGACTGAATACCTGTAAAGCTTCTGTTGGTTACCAAACAAGATATCTCAGGTTAGCTTTCAAGTTTATTTTACTGGGAAATATTATGTAAAGTTGACTTTTATGAGATTCTAATCATGTTTTAAATTCTGATCTGTCTTATAATGTTGTTTCCACATCACAGGCATACTTGGAGTTGTTGGTTTTCTTCACAGATGTTTAACACACAAACCCTGCATATTTAGGCTGAGTTGTTCTCTCAAACAGAAAACACTCTGTTTCTCCTTGTGATGTCATGTGGTAATACAGAAAGTGCTCCACTGTGTTTTTAAACTCCACACACCTTCACAACAATCATTTGGATCATTTCAGTCAAGGACAGACATGCCAAACTCAGGCCCGAGGGCCAAATATGGCCCGCGATATAATTATATTTGGTCCGCAAGATCATATCAAATATCTATTAGAGCTGCCGCCTGGCTACAGATAAACTATAGAGTCATTATTTATTTAAAATTGTGTTATTTTTATTATGCTTGTTCTGGATTCAGTGTTTAAGCAAAACTATTATTAAACATTTATTTTATAAGAAAAGTTTTAACATTACATATCTCGAAAGAAGAAAAAACATGCAGATGTTGTTGAAAATCTTCAATATTTAGTTTGGCCCACGATTTAGTAACAGTTTTTAATTTTGTCCCTCTGTGAATTTGAGTTTGACACCCCTGGTCTAGGAGCTGCCAATCTCTATTGAACAGAAGGTAAAACGTAGCTGTTAACTTAAAAACTACCACTACATGACATCACAAGGTGGAACAAAGCATTTTGAGCTTTGGAGATGTAGACAGACTAATAATAAAGTGATTATTTAAACATGTGTGAATGAAACAAAACACAACTCCACATATATTTTTGAGAAACATTCCAATATGGCTTAAATCCCACAATAAATTTGTGTTATATAAGACATTTTTAACAGTGTTCTAGGGATGCACCTATTAAGCTTTTTAAGTTCCAATACCAGTATCAGTACCTTGACTTTAAGTGTCTGCCAATACCAATGCCAATATCAGTGTAGGGATGGAAAATGACCTTTATTTTCTTTAAACACACTCAACTTATTACACAAGAGATCTGATTGTGTTGTGTAACTGCTATTTAACCTTCAAATAAGTTCTGAACAGCTCTTTATGAATAAAAGTTCAAACATTATGGGTAAATGTTTAATTAAACTGTAAATGGTCTTATTACATCCAATTAAAAGCACAATCTGATATCCGCATAACTGATATCTTGGAACTGATACTCAATCCAGCTATTTTTTCAATATGTTTTCACCTACAACCTATCTCTGTCTACTGCCCTGTACTTTCTTGGGAATAAAAAAAAAGTCAGACTCTGGGTCTATGTCACAAAACCATTTGTCACATACATGAATTAAAAAAAAACCTCCATGAACTTTCAACTGGGACAGAAGAGCAGGTAAATAATGTCTGTCTATAAATTGCTTTTCATTTTAAGCTGATTCTATGTCTATTCTGTGGATTTTAGTGCCCATTCTGCTCCAATTTTTCCTCATTCTTATTTATCTTTTGTGATTCTAAGTCAGATTCAGTGCATAGGTTTAGCTCCTAGACAAAGATCTATAGTATCATTGAAGTGCTCATATTACACTATTTTCTGATCTATGTTATAATGTTCCATAATATATTTATTGTATTTATGGACTGAATTTTTAGGTGCAGTCAGGGTCCAGAGGGGGACTGGTTTGGGGACCACAGGATCTCATCTATGCTGTTTGCAGATGATGTTGTCCTGATGGCTTCATCAGGCCAGGACCTACAACATGCACTGGGGCGGTTTGCAGTCAAGTGTGAAGGGATGAAGATCAGCTTCTTCAAATCCGAGGCCATAGTTCTCGACCGGAAAAAGGTGGCTTGCCCTCTCTGGGTGGGTGGAGAGGCCCTGTCTCACCTGGAGGAATTCAAGTATCTCAGGGTATTGTTCACGAGTGAGGGGAGGGCAGAGCGTGAGATTGACAGGTGGATCAGTGCAGCGTCAGCAGTGATGCGGTTGTTGTATTGAAGTGTTGTGGTGAAGAGGGAGCTGAGCCAAAAGGCAAAGCTCTCAATTTAGTGCTCAATCTACGTTCCTACCCTTACCTAAGGTCACGAGTAGGGTGGCAGTAGCTCAGGGGGCAAGCCACTTAACCCACCTTGCCCACAGTGTCTGCATACACTGGTGTATGAATGGGTGAGTGGTTCCTTGTTGTAAAGCGCTTTGAGTGCCTTGAAGGTGGAAAAGCGCTATAGAAAAATGTGACCATTTACCATGAGATCTGGATAATGACCAAAAGGACAAGATTGTAGATACTAGTGTTTGAAATGAATTTCCTCTGCACGGTGGCTGGGGGCTCCCTGAGAGATAGGGTGAGGAGCTCAGTCACATGGGAGGAGCTTGGAGTAGAGCCGCTGCTCCTCCAGGCAGCACAGGAAGCCCCAGGGAAGACCCTGGAGTTGTATTTTGTTTCATTCACATATGTTTAATCCACAAACCCTGTATATTCAGAATTCTTCTCTCAAACAGATAACGTTCTGTTCTACCTTGTGAATTTCAGCCCTGGAATTGCCAATCTCTACTGAAGTAAAGGTAAAAAAGACATTTTGAGATTTGGAGATGTACACAGGATTAGACAGGGTAAATGGCTATGGTTACTCAAACATGTGTGAAAGAAACAAAACACAACACAAATCCAGGTATGTTTTTAATGAGGGAACAAGAGTGCAGTTCATGTATGCTGTATAGGACTTTTAAATAGTGCTAGACTTCAAGCGGAACCAGCCCAGAAGAGTAAGAAGTGGAGTGGCCCAGTGCTCTCCTGTGATCCCACTGATGTTTAAGCTTAACCTTAATCCAGGAAGCACCTATAGTCCACTCACCCCTTCCCATGTGTCACCCATTTGAAGTGTTCTCCTGAAGCTAAAGAAGACCTCCCATATCCCCCGGTGTCGACCTTTCACTGATCAGTTATAATTTAAAGAGTATCACCTCAACGATTTCTAACCATTTGAGGAAACTGAGAAACCTGGTCCATTTAGCTGCTCCCTCTGAGGCTGGAGTTAAGTTCCACATGAGTAATCACAGTAATGGCATGTTAGTGTAAAAGGTTTTAGGAGAGATGTGTGATTTCCTGCCTGTTGACATTCACGGAGCTTTGGTAAGGACCGGTTGATGGTTAAATTGTACAATTATTGGTTAACATGTAACAGACTCATGGAGAGCAGAGGAAATGTCTATTATCTTGGAATTGTGAGGAGTCCGCTGAAAAGACTACTCTTCTACTACTCTACATAGCTTCAGCAGTCAAACCTAGTCATAAAATGTTTCTACAAAGTTAGGCCCATACCAGGTTTTTCCCCCATGTGTTTGAGCTAAAAGTGTCTTGCTCCAGTACATTACAGTATAATGTATGAGCTATGTGCTGTCTGCATCTAATTAGAAAGTGTTTTACTGTCTTATTATCAGGAAGTGTATATTAGCATGCTAGTTCTTGTTATCTTTATCGTCACAGCAAAACTCTGCTCTCCCCTCTAAGAGTTGTCAAAGGCTACTTATAAACATCATGGTGAGTAATTAGGATTCTCGGAATGCATAAGGTATATAGTTATAATCTAAGACATCAATGGATCATTATTATATGTTATAATTAGCATATTTTAAATCTCAATTGCCATCTGAAACAACTTAATAAAAGAAACAAATCCGCTGACTTTCACATTAGACACACATTCACATTCTGAGCAACTCCGCAACCTCCTCTTCTGCGTAGCCGTCATCAGACTCAGCGTCACTTCCAGTTAGAATTATTCCGGCCTTTCTGAATCCTGACAGGATGGTTTCGGGTTGTCACTGAAGTCCAGGCTTTGTCAATCCATCCAATGACTTCCAGAAAAGTTCCATGGTGCACCCTCCTGGTTACCATGAAGCTGTGTTCTCCATCCCTGCCTTTTGCTAGTCCCTCACAAGTTTCTCGCTCACTCCAAACTTTCTTTCTTCTGCTCGATTACCGCTTTTCGGCTGAATATTTCACTACTTGCAGCAGGACAGCGGCTTTTTCTGCAGGAGACATGCAGTAGAGTGAAGTGACAGTGGTACAGTAGTAACAGATACCGACACACAAGCCTAGAGCGCCCTCTCGTAGCGCAGTGTGAAAATTTGAATACATAAGTCGCATCGTAGTATAAGTCGCAGGACCACTCAAACCATGAAAAAAACTGCAACATATAGTCCGAAAAATACAGTAAGTAAATTGACGATATGGCGTCTTGAAAATAAGTAATATAATAATCACTCCAAACACAACTTTGAGAGGGTAAATGAGAATAGAAAACAAGAATGAAGAAAAAGAAAAGGTCTGAACAGTCGATTTTGCCTAATAGGTCTGCTTGAACATTCATGGGCAGTCTGGGTACAAGATGAGTCATTCTAATGAGAGAAACACAACTTGAAACCTAGAGTTTAAAACATACACTATCTTAAGCGTTAAATAAATTAGCCTTGACAACAATTGATTTTTTTTTTTTATATTCAGTTCATGTAGTGTGGATAAAACTTTTGGACAAACTTTAAATAATTCTTAGACTTATTGGACTAACTTTTTAGAATGCTTGAAGTATGCCTATGTACTATGTAACTTTGTGGTTGGGGTTATTAACTCCTGGTTTCTATGAAGACGTCATTGCTCTACCTGGAATGTTCCACAGTATGACATTAAACAGCTTTGCCTTACATTTATTACATGTGGTTTTATAGCTCAAAAAATACTTCAAAAACATACATTCTAACTGTGAGTAGAGTCACCTCTCCACAGATCTAACCTGTAACTTGTTCTGGTTTGATCTCCATTCAGATAGAAAGTTTTAACGCCATGCTATGAAACATTCCTAAAAAGCAATAACATCTCCATGAAGAAAAGTTACACAATGCACCTTTAAAAAGTGGAACACGGAGGTTGGAAAAAAGGTGGAAACAATTCTTTTTGTGGAAAAGTAAAGCCGCTTTTGGTTTGTTTGTTGCTGGCTCATAACACGCTAAACTGCATGAACTTGAGTGATGAATGCGTTTGGATAAAGAAAACAGTTTTCTACAAAAGCCAGGCACCACGGAGATGCTGACAAGGAAAGTTTTATGCAAGCTAGTCCCTGTGTTGACTGGGCTATTAGCTCAAAACTAAATCCTCCTTCCAAAAACTGTGTGTGAAGTTTCTTGTGGCCACTGCTGCTGTACTGCAAACATCAAAGGGAACTCCAGCTGAAGTTCCTCCTGAACCTGAGCTCTGAATGGGATTGTTATAAAAGAGGAAATGCCTTGTAAGACTATAGAACAGTGTTTAGCAGGGCTAGTTGTCACAGTAGTGCCTACGACAAACTGTGTTCTCCTGCGTGTCCTGAAAGAGAGTCAAATTAATACTAGAAACAGAATTTTCATATGGGGATACTGAGGGAAATACTCTAAAACCAAATACACACCTCATAATAATATATAATAGTATATAACAGTATATAAATAATAGCGCTTTTCCACCTTCAAGACACTCATAGCGCTTTATATTAAGGAACCACTCACATTCACACACATTAATAGTGTGTACGCAGACACTAGGGATGAGGTGGGTTGCCCAAGGACACATCAACAGCATTCATCTGTGGGAGCTGGAATTGCACCATCAACCTGTGGGTCAGTAGATCCGACCAACGTCGAGAATGGGAGTTGAACGTCCAGCTTTCGGATCAGTGGACAAACACTATACACTACTATTGTACTTATGTACTATTGTAAAGTTCCTGTATTACCTAAAGCTTTAAACAATGTTGTTATCTGATCAAAAACATACAGTTTTGTTTTGGTTTTTTTTCCCCATTCACATATGTCTGAGTAACCTTTTATTATTTGTCTGTATGCATCTCGAACAGACACCTTTTATCTTCAACATTCAGAGTGGCCCTCACATGGAATTGGGTTGTTGAAATCCAGTAGTTTTAAACCTAAAATGCCTCTCTAATCTGAATCTTCACTACTTAAACCCAGCATCTGCAGCCAATCTTTCATCTGTGCCTCTACTGCTGCGCTATATGCTGGCCATAAACTGAGAATGAAAAAAACTTGTATGTGTATTTTATTTGCAGGATCAGACGAGACACTGGCAGCCTCTGTTCCTTCATTGAGAAATTAGTTCAATGCCTTGACGATATTGCTCTGCCCTACTTTGGTTTCTATACTGTTAAAATAAACTTTCTCCAATAAAGAAAGACAACAATGACATTTTACATCATTTGAAGTTAAATCCCATATAAATGCTGTGTGTTTTAAGATTTGTAATGTGTAAGTTATTACAGCTGTAAATGTTGGTTATTAACTGCCAGTTTATCAAATATCTCACATAAACAAACAAAACAGAGACAATCCAATCACCTTGTTATTGTTGTTTTATAAATCCAATCATGTGATGATATTATGCAGATGCCTCCTTCCAAAATTCTCCAAATTTAGACATTCACAGTGAAGCACATCTCTTGTGTTCTGTCGCTGTTATGAGAGGAAGAAATCCAAGACAACATGACACCAGTGCGAGTCACTCCAAACACTGACAGCTCCCATTTCCTACAAGTGTAAAAGTGACAGAGCTTCAAGTCAACTGTCACCTGAGTAGGCCGGGACAAGACTCATGTTCTCAGTGTACAAAGACATCACTTCATCACTAATCCTGCATTAGCACAGTGTGAAGAAAGCTTTGTGTGTGTGTGTGTGGATAAGACATGAGAACTGCTCCAGTGACTACAAAGAGCAAACTCTCATTGATCCTCTGCATTTGACCCATCCTTCAACCAGTGCCTCTGCGTCAACCTGCCAGGACCAGTGAGCTACAGTCAATGCAGCACTCAGAGGCCCATCTTTATGATCCTGAGCTGGGCTTGGTCAGGACCACCTTAGCTGGAAGATTTATTGATGGGCAAAACCAGACACATGGAAACTCTGCACAGAAACACCCAGGTGACCCAGGAATTGAACCAGGAACCTTATTGCTGTGAAATGCTAGCCTCTGAGCCAGCGTACAGCACAATGGTCTCATTTCTACCATAAAAGTTGCTTATACAGTATCCATGTGCTTGTGCAAGACAAAGTTTGCTCAAATCCATGGAAAAGATCAGGTTACTTAAAATTATAGCTCTCCACGATATGTTCACATGACACGTCAACAATAATAAGACAGAAAAAGTGTGTGCCGTTTGATTTAGTGTGCAGCCTTGGTCCTCTAGCTCTCTTCTTCTGTGTTTTTGTTTCTTCTTCATGTGGCCTTCGGCTTGCCCCTGGTATAAACTCAGGGTTTAATTTAAGCGTCCTTTTGTTACTCTTTTTCCATTTTTGTGTAATTATATTTTAGTTGTATTTAAGTTTATACATCTATGGCATGATAAGCATAGTTCATTTCAAGTTTTAGGTTAAAATCACATTATATTCTTAATGAAATTTTACAAATTGTTGAGGAATTTGATGAAACAATATGAAATCTTTTTACAGTTTGAAATGGCTGTTCTTTGGTTGGGTCAACATCTTTGTCACTGTGATGTTTTTGCAGCTTTTCATTAATAAATTTGTTATGAATGTGAAAAAAAAGGAAAAAAAATAGATGCTATCACTCAGAGTGCAATTTTAGCCAGTAGCTTAACGAGTTGTTTTCCAAGGTAATATTACTTTATTCATGAGTTTTCACATTGATGGCCACTTTTAACATGTACAAACACACTTTTCAGTACTGTGTCCACTTCTTAGTACTACACGTTGTCATCATTTCAACAAAGAAACACAAATGGAACAAAAGGGCATGACCACTCTTTGTGCACTGTCAAGTTAATTTTCTTACATTCTCCAAACGTAATACTACTTTTTCAAATCAGTAACACCCAGCTGGTCAGGGGCTGTCCTGCTCTCAACTCCAAAGCACAGACAGTGACAGCAGCCAATGCACATGGCTCCCACATCTGTGCAGCGTGCAGACCTGAAGCCTACTCCCCACTGCGCCTTCATCTACCGCCCCCTCCTCACAAATATGGGCCAATATTACACTTACGCCTTGCTATCATTTAGGGTTTTCTAGTGATTTTACCTGAACTTTAATGTCAATAAATACAGGCAGTCCAATCTAGTTACAGAGACATGAAGTCATTGGGATTAAAGGCTTAAGAGCCATATGTTCTTTCCCAGAGGACGTGTCACCATCGCAGAAGACGAAACATATGTCACCGCTGGATAAAAGCGCCGAGCATCTGTACAATAATGCTAGTCCTTTTCTTTAGTCCCCCCTAAGGCTCTTATGGCCTATATAATCAATGGAAGCTAGGACCATTGAAGCCAGACCGTGCAGCGACTGGCCCATTGCATCTATTATTCAAAAACATGCCCGAGCAGCTGGTCTCTGCCTCATTAAGTATAAAGCAGGTCTTCTCAACAACACCACACAAAGTAGAGTTCAGCCGTACTTCCAAGTTGGAGTATTTCTGGTGTTGGCCGTTGTAGGAGCAGTTTAAAATGTGCAGTTAATAGTTGGCAATGTTGGTGAAGGATTAAAGGTCCTATATAATGCAAAATTGAGCTTTAACGGTGCATTGTGTAACTTTTTTGATGGAGCTTCTGTCAGGTGCTTTTCTCCGTGGAAAAGTTATTGCTTTGTCTGGAATGTTTCACAGTATGGTTTTAAACGTTTTTATCTTCAAAGAGACCAAACTAGACCCTAAGGCTACGCCCACACAACAACTCTGCTGGATTTTTATTTATTACCTCCGCCAAGGAGGTTATATTTTTGCCGGCGTTTGTCTGTTTGTTTGTCTGTCTGTTTGACTGTTAGCAACATAACTCAAAAAGTTATGGACCGATTTGAAAATTGAAATGAAATGAAATTTCAGGATTTGTTGGAAATGTGAAAAGGAAGAACTGATTTCATTTTGGGGGTGATCCGGAAGAAATCCTGGATTCTGGATCACTTTGAAATTTTAATTAACATTGTGGTAAATGGGGCCAAAAATTTTGTTTCTCAATATCTCGGTTAATTATTGACCAAACCCCATGAAATTTGACTCAGGGATGGACAATGAGATCCTCTTTCATATTCCAAAGGCTGATCCGGATCTGATCCAGAAGACTGATTTTGACTTTAATTTATATAAAAAAATGGGGGTAGTCCTTGGTGGAGGTCTGCGCTCTCTGAGTGCTTTTCTAGTTTATTTATTTTTTGCAGGTTGAAAAAAATTCGCATCCACACACGTGTCGAATCAATAAATATTCACGACCACACGACAACGGAGCACTGAGTGAAAACGATGCAATACATATGTCACACCTGTATGTGGTGCTGTTAACAATGACAATAATATTTAATAATGCATATCTCATCACAGTTTGTTTACACTTTAAGGTAATTTTGCCTATTTTAGATGTATCCCAGAAATATAGCCATTTTGTTTTACAAAAGTTAGACATAAGTTTTCATTTTTAGCCATAAGATTTGGATGAGAATTATTAGAATAACTTGGTCTAAAAATCCAACAGTTTAATTAACCGTACGTAATCTTTGTTATTGATCCATGTGCGTAATCTGCGGTGCATGTTCGCAGCATGTCTTGGTTGCTGGGCGACAAGAGCGGCTCTGTAGGCTACACCTGTCCCGTTTCAGCAGCAGTCTTGCAGTCTGCGGAGGCTAGTTCGAGGGCTGCAGCCTTCACTGCATCAGAGGACCCTGGCGATGACGGGGTAGCGACATCATTGTTTTCCAAAAGCTGCGGTTTGCTTGTCCACACGACAACACAACGCCGGCATTCTCAGATTTCTCCATTCTGGAACCCGTTCTCAAAAATCAATCTTGAAGTCAAAATAAGTCTGCTGTGTGCTGTCTAAATCTATATAAAGCTTTGTACTGTCCGATAATCAGGAAGTGTGCAGTTAGCATGTTAGCATTACATTACTGTGACTGGGGTGGCAGTAGCTCAGTTGGTAAAGTGTCCACTGACCCAAAAGTTGGCAGTTAAAATGCTGCTTTTGACACAAACATCATTGGTTGAGCGGTCAGATCCACTGACCCACTGGTTAGTGCGATTCCCTATCCCACAGATGAATGCTGTCATTGTGTCCTTGAGCAAGACACTTACCACCTCACCCCCAGCGTCTGTAGTGGTGTATGAATGTGTGTGTGAATCAGAGTCCTGCACGGGTCCATTTTTGAAGACCCACACCCGCACCCGTCCGTTAACCTGTGAATTTATCAAAGTTAATACCCACACGCCCAGACCCGTTAACATTCCACCCGTTACCCGCCCGTGCCTGTGATAAATTACACGCAAATTAAAAGCATCCATCAGAATACAAATTGAAAAGTTACGACTTCAAGAATTACAATCATAAAATGAAACAAAAGAGTTACGTTTTCTTCAGTACGAATACGAATTCACAGACATGACTCGACTGTCATCACTTCACAGGCATTATTTACTGAGCAGAAGAAACACTAATCGAGATGGAGGACTTTTGCAACTCACGCAACAGACTGAACCCAGGACCCAGGACCCAGGACTAACCTAGGACTGATTCCAGAACTGAACCAAGAGGACTAAACCAGGATTAAACCAGGACTAAACCAGAACTAAACCAGGACTCACTGGACAAGCTCGGAGATGTGCCCGTGTAGACCACAGGGTGACCACGAGCGAAAGAGAGATAAGTGCAGCCGTCGCCCGATCGCGCTTTGCGGACACCCTGCTCCGTGGGCTTGGGGTTCTCTCTCTCTCTTAAATCCAAGATTAGTCCTGGTGTAGTCCTAGTGTAGTGGCCTGGTGTAGTCCTGGTTTAGTCCTGACCCGCCTGTGTGTAATTACTACCCCCCGCATACCTGCCTGTAAAATTCCAGAAAGTTAATACCTGCCCATTTCAGCAACTATTTGCCTGTACCCATCGGGTACCCATGGATACCCAACCCGGTGGACTCTGGTGCTGGTACCCAACCTCAGTGTAAAGCACTTTGATCGTCTTGAAGGTGGAAAAGCACCATATAAAAATGTGACCACTGACTATGATGGTTGAAAGTTGTGAAAGTGCTTATAAACTCATTCTGGTAATTAATTAGGATACTTGGAACGCATGTGTTAAGAAATATCTCTGGACCACTGCAAACCGTTCAAACTAATTCTTTTTTTCAAGTTTATAGTAAAAATCAGGTATAGCACCTTTACCTTATTCCAAAAAATACTACACTTTAGTTTGTTCACTTCAGTTTAGGTACATAGATTTCTCCTCCATTTGACCATCTTGAATCAAGGGGGTTCCTGACAGGAGCAGTGCAGAGTTTGAAGAAGTAAATAAGACCTTGAAGACTAAAATCAGACTAAGTACTGCACCAGTCTTTTTTGTCGAGTCGCATATCAGCCCACTTTCTGTTGAAAAGGTGACCGGGTGCATTATGCTGCTGGTCCTTTCAGGCTCATTTTGGAGTTTTGTGGAATAAAAGTCTCCCTGGTCCCAGCAGACCCCCTCTTATCAGCCGCAGTGAACGTGTAAATGTCAGGTGAAATACTGTACAGATCTCAAGGCGGTATTATTTCACTCAGCTTTTACTCGGCCCCAAAAGATATGTCCATCCTTTTTGGCCCACCGGGGCTGCCATAGTGTGTGATAAGGGTAAAGCCCAAATATCTGCCTCGGAGTGGGATTTCAACTTTTTCAAAGGTGGGAGATGGTAATTGGGGATTGGTGACATATTGCGCAAACTTTTATCTAAATCTGTTGGTGGCAATTTTTCAGCTTCTAAAACATGATCGGTTATTGATGTGAACTTTGATATTGACTGTTGTACTAAGCCAAGGGGATCTTTGTGATTCAACAGAGCCATTTTAACTATTTTTACTTTGAAGTTTAACAGTTTGAGGTTTTAGTTTGCTGGACATCAAAGAATTATCAGCCTTTGCAAACGAAGATTTCATTCCATCAACTGGGCAAAAGTTTTTGGAGTGAATATGTTTCGCCACTGATCCAAGAGGCTTCTTCAGGTCTGATAGGGTTCTGGTAAGCCATTGTCTTATATCTATTTATAAGTAAGGAGCAAACGACAGTGAAAATAACACAGCTTTAACTTTTGTAACATAGTTGCAGCTAATGTATCTCGATGGACATGTTGATGTATCATTTCGAGCTCTGCTGTGAAGAATCAGGGTCAACATTTGTTTGGATCCATATTGATAATTCTTTGTTTGCCCAATGTTATGGAGAATGAAGACAGTTGAGTTTTTGAAATAATGCAACACACCACTGAATGCATCACAACAGAACATTAAAGTGCATAGATTAGACTACACTTTTTCATGAAAACGTAGTCACCATGGTTATACTAGAGCAGGAGTCACCAACCTTTTTGAAACTGAGAGCTACTTCATGAGTATGTGAGTCATACAAAGGGCTACCAGTTTGATACGCCTTTCTGAAATAACAAATGTGCTCAGTTTGCCTTTAGTTATACATTTTTAATAATGATTAATGATAATCATCTATGTGAAGACACTGATCACATTGATGATTTCTCACAATAATTATCAACAATGACAGCAAGGTGGGAAACAGATTTTAATATTCAGCACTTTAACTTTATTCATCTCAGTAACTGTTAAATTTTTAAGTACAGTGCAAGCAGTTATCATAATTGCTTCTCCATTTACATGCACATCTGTATCCCGGTTATAAATGCACTATCCCGGTGTCTTGACATAATCTTACAAATCCGCAAGTCCAAAAATTATATATTTAATAAACCAGGAAGAATACAAACAACAATGAGCTCCTTTAGTGTAGGAAGCTCGGGAGGTTCTTAACCAGTGGACACTGCACAGATCCACGTTTCCAATCACTATTGTACAATGTGTGCAAATTCTTAATTCTTCTTCTAATTCTAATTAATCTTCTGCATAAACAAAGTTAGCTTTACAATATATAAACCATAACCATAACTACTATAGGGCCATATCAGCCCATTTGAGATTATAATGTTTTTAATGCAGCTTTGCGCACATTTGTTTACGTTTTACAGAAAGAAAACTTAAAACCACATGGCTCATTTGCATAAACTGCGCTGATCGCGGGCACCGTGTTGGTGACCCCTGTACTAGAGATTACAGGTTGGATCTGTGGCAAGGCAACCCCACTCACAGTTAGAATGTGTGTTTTTCTATGTGTTTTTGAGCTATAAAATCACTTGTAATTGAAAAAATGTAAGGTAGAGCTGTTTAATGTCATACTGTGGAGTATTCCATGCGGAGCAATGACATATCCATAGAAACAAGCAGGTGACAGACCACCAACCAAAAAGCTTACACAGTGCACCTTTAAATACAGCTAAACCTGGCATCTACTCCGACTGTACCACAAAAAGTAATAACATGTATAACATCGTACTAGCTCATAAAATTACAGACAAGATATGAATGCTAAAATGAACATTTCTACTGCATCCTCTTTGTTAAGCCATGCTCTTTGATTCCTCACTTTTCTGCTCCGACACTAAACTCCAATGGTAATTAAGGGGAAAGGTCCGACCCCCTCATGTGGCTCCACCGATGCCCGCCCTGCCACTTACTCAAATCCAGCCACTAATTAATGAAGTGCTATGAAAGGGTGAGCCAATCAAATCACGGAGCACATAAATCAAACATGGCTGCTCTTCCTCTCCGCTGGGATGCGAGGGGTGGAGGCAGATACATAATGGAGCGTGGAGAGTTGCAGTAACATGGCTCTAGTGAGTGTGTACAACAACCAATGATAGATAGTTCTAAAAAAAAAAAAACTCAACAAATATAATACAAATGATCTAAAGTACATACAAAAAAGGGCCTATATTGTGCTATTTTTGCTCCACTGTGTTTTTAAATTTCTCTATCTCTTCTTAACAAAAGGTAAAAGGTAGCAGTTAACCAAAAACTACCACTTCATGACATCACAAGGTAGAACAGCAAGCTTTTTGAGCTTTGGATATCTAAACAGACTAATATTAAAATTACTCAAACATGTGTGAATGAAACAAAACACAACTCCAGGTATGTTTTTGAGGATATAACTACTTTCTAACACTGCCTAAAACTCAAAAGAGTCTATTTTAGTGTAATATAGGACCTTTACAATTTTATTAAAATCTTGCCTAGTTTTTTCTATATTTCAAAAATTGGTTAGTTTTGCTTCTTGGTTGAACATGGGCAGAATACTTGTAGAGATAATTCCATAATAACTGTTACCTAGCAACCATGTTAAAGGACAAATTCTTACACAATAGATATGATTAGATAACAACACATTTATTTGGTTAAATCAACGTTAAATCTGTAAAATGCCTTCCTTTAACATAAATTGTCTATGCATTTGGTTGGAATTTTCTGTGTTGATGACATATGTAAAGGTATTCCACTTTAGAACTCATTTCTATATGCGACTTAGTACTTACATTACTTAAATTTTTTGCAACGCCACTTATCTGATGTAAAACTATGAGAAATATTTACCACTGCTACCAAAAATGCACTTTAAATATTTTTCGTGTCAACAAATATTTCACCCATTGTGAGAAATACAAACGGATATTGGGTCAATGTCTGACTCAGTGTTTCCACTCCTACACCCAGCCAAGGCAATCTGCCAACATGATTTTCTTTTGTCTATTTACTGTGGCTATGTGAATGTTTTTCTTTTCAAATAATATGACCCCAGATGATGCCATGTATCCGGGACTCAAAATTCAGTGAGTTGGCTAAAATTGCCAACTGAAAACTTTTCCACAGTGTGGGATTAAAATGATCTATTAAAGGACCCATATTACACTATTTTCTGATCTATGTTATAATGTTGTTTCACCTTCACCCATTCACACGCACACAGTCGTACATCAGTGTACAAATACATTGGTTGCCAGATGGGTTAAGTGTGTTGCTCAAGGACACAATGACAGCATTCATCTGTAGGTGCTGGAATCACGTTGCCAACCCGTGGGTTAGTAGATCTGACCGCTCTACCAGTGACGTTTACAGAGCTGGATTCGAACCACCACCCTTCAGATCAGTGGACAAACACCAAATGAGCTACTGTTGTAAGGAGGCAACCTGTCAGGAGAAGAGATAGCAGGGCAATATAGAGATTCTGATTTTAACCCAGTATCTTGCTTGGGGTAATTGATACTTTGCAGTGACATTATGCTGGGGTTGCTTTTTTATGTGTGTCTATGGCAGAATGTTCAGCAGGGGCAACACAGTAAACATTGTCAAAACAAAACAAAACTCAAGAAAACACATTTTCAGGAGTATATGGTCAATGCTTAATCTTAAAGACCATGTTTATGTGTTTGATTTTCAACAAAAAGGTGAGAGCGGCTAACTGAAAAACTGTTGGCTGATGTGAGAAGGGCTTGTTTAGCACCACAAATAAGCCCTGTGGTAGCTCCAACTAAGGTTATGTTTACACCAAAACGAGTCATTGTATCCAGACACGTCCTTTCTGTGTCTGCAAGCCTTCCCTAACTTTGCCCTTATTTGTTTACGTTTTATAGAAACAAAACTTAAAACCACATGCTAATTTGTCATGCTAATTTGCATAAAGTAAGCTCTCAAAAAACAGTTCGCTCCTTGTGCACTGTGCTGTTCAGTTTCTGTCAGACTAAAGGACACGTCTCAGTGGAATATATATGTGTTCTTTCTGTGACAGAAGTGTGTTCTGCTAATGGTGATGGTGGTAAAAACAAGGAAGTGGAGTACCGTGTCTGAAGTTGCAGCAGTTGATTTTGAGCCAAGGAAGATGGCAAGAGCGAAAACAGTCTTTTTGTAGACCATGTACTAGCAAGTACATGCGAATCAGCGAATCAGGAAGGCGTAAGTCACAGTGACGTGGTCCAATAAGGACACATCTAGAGCTGCTACGTCAGCGTATCAACGTTTTCAGGTGTCCACACAGTGCCGGATCAGATCCGTACTCAGATGAATTTGTGGGAGCTGGCGGCACCAAATTGTTTTGTCTTTGGAGCCATTTTCCATCGGATTAGTGTGAACAAACACTGCTTCCACAATGAAAACGACTCAAATACGTACTAGTGTGGGGCCTAAGTCGGGTCTTTAGGGTCATATGGTGTTCAAATTACGTTCAGATATAAGTCTAACTTGAGTAACAGAGCTTCAGACAGAACAGCTCCTCTAGATAGCATTACAGACCCAGGGAATGTTGACGATGCTTAGTGGGCATGTTCTAGATGGAAAAAGAAACAATCAATGTAGGAACTTTTTTTTCTGTAAACCTAAACACCTTTCACTCAAACATTCTAATCAATTTATTACAATTAGAACTATTTGTATTTCAGACTTTTAACGGCGCATGCTCCACAACATGCTCTTTTCCTTCACCCATTAAACCGCTGCATTTTGTTGATGTGACGAACCTGAAGACTGGCGGGCGGAGGAAAGGCGGGTTACCAGATGGGAGGGAGGGTGTAGATGAGACAGTCCTATTGTGAGTGATGGACAGCTGCTCAGAACACTAAAGAGACCCCAGAGAATAGCTGCAAAGTAGAGGACCAAGAACAATGTACCGCAAGATGGAGTGGTTCGGCGGGAATTAAAACTCAAGAGTGGAAAGTATAAGCTATGACCAGGTAGGCAGCAAGGAAAGATTAAAGCATATAAAGAGGTACTCAGATAATGGCTTTCTTGTATTATTCAGCTAGGAAGCAGTGAAGGACACAAGAGTCTAGAGTAAGTGTGCATCGAAGTCTGTGCAGCTCTAGTAATTGATACTTATGTCTGTATACTATATCAACATTCACTGTGGGGTGTGAAGCTAACTGTAGGCATGCTCTGTCTGAAGCTCTGTTACTCAATTTAGACTTTAATCTGAGCATTGTTTTAACACTATCTGACCAGAAAGAGCTGACTGAGCTCGAACTACAACATGTGAGATCATTTGCATGCTTAAACAAGTTTCCCACACTTAAAATTACAGTCACAAGCTTTTTTTCAGTTAGTCACTCCAACGTTTTTTGTTCAAACACCTAAACAGGACAGTGAATGCTTGTATGGATCACAGGCTCCTAAATCCGTGTAGCATTTGTTCATTTGTTTTTCAAAATAAAACCAAAAGTAAGAAAATGAAAAAAACTAAAATTTTCTTTATTATTTGTCTCTAAAACCAAAATGAAAAAACAGATAACGTGAAACAGATTTCATCCAATTTGACCATGTATGTACAGTATAATAAAAACTGGAGATGCTGGACTTTTGCGCCGCATATGGACTGAACCAGGACTGAACCAGGACTGAGTGTCAGGATGGGCAGGTAAATGGACCAATCTCATAGGGCTGAGTGCAGCTGTCGCCCAATCGCGCTTTGTGGACACCCTGATCCATGGGCTAGGGGTTCTCTCTCTCTCTCAAGTCCAAGATTAGTCCTGGTTTAGTCCTGGTTCAGTTCTGGTTTAGTCCTCCTGGTTCAGTCCTGGGATCTGTCCTGGTTCAGTCCATATGTGGCGCAAAAGTCTGGCATCTTTAGTTTTTCATTACAGTGTACGTACATGGCTGAAAGAAATAAATCGTTATCCATTTTTTCATTTTGGATTTGGAGACAAATAATAAAGAATATAGCTGTTTTTGTTTTTGTTTTTTTCTTACTTTTGGTTTTATTTTGAAAAACGATACACGGATTCTCCTGAAAAAGTGTTGTTTAAATCTACTTTGAATTTTTTTCAGACTCATCAGAAATTTTTTTTGTCTGTGTTTCACTAAGGTGAGCATTGTTATACTGAATGAGTACCTGCTGAACATTCCACTATCGAGATAAGCATATCTAGAGTATCTGTAGGTTGTATTTCACGTGACATCGCAACATTCTTGAATCGATATAGTTAAAAGATGAGCTGAAAATGAGGTCAAGAGTGAGAGTTTTTTAGAATGTGATGTTGTCCTAGTCTCAGATGTGAGCAAGAGCCAAATTCCCCTTCTGACTAAATTGTACTTTGCCATGAAATATCTAAGAAGTAAATCCACAAATGTCAAACCTGGTCATTTCTAATAGTGACAAGACTCTAGAACTCACTGTATGACAACAAAAATCTAACAAAATTTTAACAATATTCATTTTAGTTGCCCCACATCTCTATTAAATATTGTTAGCCTATATAATGTTATGGTGATATGGTGGAATTAGCTGTTTAACTGACTAGAATGCAGATTTGTTGACCTGGGTTATGGTGAATATCTCTGTAATCACTGAGCCCATCCACGTGAAACAAAACTGACACAAAGTTCAAAATCTTTTCTGGCAGTATAAATAAACAAAGGTGGAATAATTTTTTCACAGTTGCCTCAGGAAATGATGCCATTATTCAACTTTAAAGACGTGCTTGTTGTCAGATGAAAGGATTTTAAACCATGAGATAATATTTGATTTGTGGACCCAATAAGAAGTAATGATAAAGGTTCAACATTTACTGAGTTTTATTATAGATAGTTATTCCAAAAACAACAAATCTCTCGTAGAGTTATACTGATACTTTACAGCTGATGTCATCAATATTCCCTGGGGGTGCAATGCTAACAGAAGGCACTACTCTGTCAGATGCTCTATAAGGCTACGTTCAGACTGCAGGGCTTAGTTCTCAATTTGGATTTTTTTGTGAAATCAGATTTTTTTGTGAGGGCGTTCACATTTCCAATTAAATGCAACTTGTATGTGATCTCCAGTGTGAACTTTAAACGCCCCAAAAGTGTCCTGCATGCACACTGGAGGACAGTCAGTTTTTACAGAAATAGCATTAATGCTGGGCTTGTCTCCTGTTATGGCCCCAGGCCTTGGTTCTAATTTGTTTGTGTGATTTTTGCCAAGTTTTCTTGATTGCTGCTGCAGGAGCCCTGGTCCGTGACTGGTGGGGCAGGTCGACTCCCACCTCACCTGCAGCCACCTCCCCCTATTTAAGGAGATTACCAGCACCTGTTCGGGGCTGCTGGCCTTGGTGGCCAGTTTGCCATTTTGTGTTTGTTTGTGCGTTAGTTTAGTTCTGTTTTGTGCCTTTTTTGATTTGGTCACTTGATTCTGTTTGTGGGTTTATGTGTTTTAATTTGGGGAACTTGTGTTTTGGTTTAGTGTGTGTCCCTAAGTTTTACCACTCGTTTTGTGTAAGCCTGCGTGACTCCTTTTCTGGCACAAAACTCTGTTTATTCTGTTGTTCTGTTTCTTAGGTTAGATTATTTTCTGTATATTTCAGTCTGTTTTGTTCATTTACCTATACATTCCTGTTAATTAAACATTATTTAATTTATTCCATTTCACATCTTGGTTTTATTTGTGTTACTTCCCTCACCCCAACAAGCTGGGTCATAACATCTCCCAAAATACGGTCCAGTTCTTGTAAAATGGACAGGTTACACGTCCACTGCCGCATCGTTTGCTTGAGTCTTTAGCCTCCTTGTATTTGGCTCGCAGGCTCTTGACAATGGAGCCAGGACCACCTGTAGCCGCACTAATTTCTTTGGCAATCATTCCAAAAAACACCCTATAAAACCCCGCCAATTTGGCCTGAATACAGCTATGCCCCCTAAATATTAATTAAATGACTAGACACTGAGACTGACGTGTTAAGTTGGGTGAATGCTACCTGGCCATACAGGCCGTCCTGGCTCTAATGTCAACGAAAGATAAAGAGCCTGTGAGCCAAACACAAGGAGGCTAAAGACTCAAACAAACGAAGCAGCCGTGGACGTGTAAACTGTCCATTTTCTGAAGAACTGGACCGTATTTTGGGAGACAAGCTCAGCGTTTAGTCTACTTCCATAAACACTAAGCATGCTCAATGTGTGTGATGTCATCATGTCCTCCAATGTGCATGTGGGACACTTTTGGGGCTTTAAAAGTTCACACTGGAGATCACATACAAGGTGCTTTTAATTGGAAATGTGAACGACCTCGCAAAAAAATCTGATTTCACAAAACATCCGAATTGAGCATTAAGCCCTGCAGTCTGAACGTAGCCCAAGTGGCCTGGGTTGCATTTGAAAATATCTAATCTGTGTCATTAAAAGATCAAATACAGGTCGCATATGGGTGAAAAAATCGGATTTGGGTCATTTCAGGCTGCAGTCTGAACGTAGCTTTCGACTTTAATCTGATCTCTGATTTTACGCAATCAAACAAGTGAGCTGATTTATACTACTAAACAAGTCCCAACAGTTTTTCAATTAGTCAGTCTTAAAACATTTTTGGCTGTGTTTGTTAATGTATGCATTGTGTCTCCATGGTTACTGCTGAACGTTCCACCGTAGGCATACATGTATAACACCGCAGAGTGACGTCCCTGCAAAGTATCAATAGACCCACCTTCTGAAATCATGACATCAAATCCTAGAATGTGAACGCGATCTATTTCATGGAATTTAAGCAAGGACAATGATAATCTAGTTAAACTGAAAAATGGGAGCATCGGTGACCTCCCATTCATTCCATAATGACTCCTTCCTTTACATTCACGAGCCAGGATAGTTTATGCGATTAGGATTGACTGGGGAAAGCACTCTCTCTAGCCCCGTGCAAACCTGGGCCTCCCAACGCGATCTGCAAATGAATGGTTTTATCAGCCAACAAACGAAGGCAGTATTTATTATAAGAGGGGCTTTAAGTGCGCCTCACTGATGCTTGGTTGTAAATATATCAGGACTTTTTGCTGGTGTTGGAGTGTTTAATGGAACTGTTAAATGAAGTGTGGGTGGCTGAGATTTTAACCTTTGGATGAGGGGAGTTTTGTTATGGGCGGTTTATTTAAGGACAATTTGGGAGTTGTAACCTGTGAATTAGGTAAGTGCTGTGTGCTCTTAGGTGTAAATGCTAATGATTGTGGACTCAAGTAAACGTGGTGAAGCTCTCCAATGAAGGCAAGCTATTTAATGTGCTAAGAAAGTTATTTCAGATGTTTGCACAGATGTTTTTCTTGTAGCTTTAATTCCCTTTAAAACGTGGGTTTAGTTGGCTTTTTTAAACTTTAAATAATATCTGGATTTGGAAAATATACTTTCTAAATTTCAGCTCCGTTTCCAATGTGTTAGAGCTCCCTCTGCTTACAGCAACTTGAATTAATAATCATAAAGTAAACAATGAAGTCCTTATCCTCTGTGAGTGCTATGTTAATAGAGCCATGTGTTCATTGTGAAAACAGTTTGGCTGCAGAAAGAGTCCATTCCTGATTCATGGGCTTAAAAACTGCATAAGAGAAGTTCAGATTTTTATCTATGATGCAACAATCTGGACAAAATACGAACAGAGCATTTCTGAAGATAACTTTGGATTAACTGATTTATGAATCAAGAGTGAATTAAGTAAAAATACAACTCAGCATATGTTTCTGATCAGGAAACAACAATAATAACAGTATAAAAAGCTTTAAATAGTCAGTTAAGCAGAATACTTGAGTTGGCTGAAGTTAGTCATTTTGAATATATTTTCAGATTTGGAAAGTAAGTAGGATAGTAGACTCCTCTCCATAGGGAAACTGACCCATCTTTCAGGAACACTTTGGCAGAATATTTCCTGGGGTGGAAGGTGATCAAGAGTAGAGTAGTAAGTTAAAGCATTAGCCAGTACTTATTTTTAATTTGTGTTAGGTTGATCAGGTTCAGCAGTTAAGCACCTCAAAAAACCCACAAAGACAGACACCATTTAGCTTCCCATGGTCCAGGAATCACGAACTTCACAGCAAGTAGGTCCTGGGTTTGATTCCCCAGTGGGATGGCCCTTTCTTTCGCATGTTTGCTTCTGTCTGTGTTATGGTGGGTTTCCTTCTTTACTGTGAGTGGGCTTGCAGATCCACAAACCTGACTCTTACTTGGCTTAATGGAGCGTTACCTGCTGGTTTCCTGAGAACTGTTGTTTTTGTGGTTATAATCTTCCTAGCCTGATTCATCAGCCGGTTTCACTTCGTGGAAACCGTCTGACCTCGCAGCATTAGGATTCATTTGCTCGACGGTAGGCTGGTACTTTTTAATTTATGTAATTGCTGCTATTTGGTTGTGACGTATGTAATGCACCAAATCCTGTAGGAAGAGGTTCAATAACATCTTTCCTCTTGATAAAATTCACCAAACATTCTCTTTGTTTTTTGGCTTTAAATCCTCGATCTCTGCAATAGTTACCAATACAGAATATATGGCTTTTCGCTGACTGGCTGGTGCACAAACTCGCACTTCCAGGGTTTTTGCGAACCGTCTAGTGTATTCCGATTCCTGACCTAGTAGCTGGAGAGAAATTAAATTGAGAGAAGGCACTAGGTGGCGCCAGCCTGACTATAATCTTCCACCTTATGGCATAAAAACATATTTATCTCCATGGAGAATGTTCCGCAGTATGATTTTCACTTTCTATTTCCACCGAATCATGCAGGTGACATGCGGCCTGCAGAAAGTTACATACTGTACCTTCAAATGATGATGTGGCCTTATTGTGAGTTATTTTGAACCTCTTGACTGATCTTCTTTTGCTCTGATGGCGGCTGTGGCATAAGCCTGCAGTTACAACATGAAGAGCAGCTCCTTTTTGGGAGATGTCAGGTCAGGCTGCCTTGGATAAAAATGTCCTTTTCAGACCACCATCATTTCACCGTCTCTTCTCTCTGTCACCACTTTATAGTGACCACTACAGAATGAGAACAACCTTGAGAGGATCTGTCTGACCTGTCAGGCCCTGTCACACTGTGCCCTTGTTAAGGTTTGGCCTCCTCTGACCCTCAGCACGTCTCAACTCAATGCAAAGAAGCAAGAATATTTGAGTTATTATGGGATTATACAGTGCTTACAACAAAGCCTCCACTGTTAACTATTGCAATTTACAAGTGACACAAAAATTAAGTTAATCAAGTTTTTTTTTTGTTTCCAGACTCAACAAAAAACAAAAAAACAAAAACAGTATGTACTACATTTCAACTGAACAAAAATGAATTACCTTGCTTTTGAATTAAAACTTTGCTGTGACATTTCAGGAGCCTGTGATCAATACGAGCGCTCATGGTCCTGTTTAGGTGTTTGATTTTCATTTAGAAAAAGGTGAGAGTGAACTGAAAAACAGTTCTTTGTGGTCCTATTGTTCTAAAATAAAACTCATATTAAAGTTTAATTTGAGTAACAGAGATCCAGACAGAGCAGTGCCACTAGTTAGCTTTTGATGACATCACATGCAAATGATCAGTTCTTGGTTTGATACTACCTAGCTTTTTTTTTTTTTAAACTGTGGATCACTCCTGAACAAATTACAAAAACATTTTCTACCCACTCTAACTATCTGTATGTCAATGAACTTTGGAACGAGTCTCAATCCTTCAAACCACTTTTTTCCGTTTGTCAGTTGAATTACATCACCTTTCAAGATATTAGGTTCATTTAATTTATAATATCCACTAGCCCTTCCTCGGTTCCTTCTCCATTGCCCATTATCTTAAATACAGAATTATTAAGTCTGCAAAAGTTGGAGGAGCAGACAAGAGCAGACTCAGAGAACAAAGAGTGTAGCCAGGGACAAGTCTGTGAGCTGTGTCAGAGAGAGCAAGGGACTCTTTCAGTGGGACTTGAGCTCAAAGTTTCCCATAAATGCTCAAATATAGAAGATGCTAAACTTTTTAATACACTTATAAGTTTCTTGTGTCACATTTATAGCAGTGTTCCATATGAAAAGTCTATAGGCACTTCTGTCTGTGTTATAGGCCTTTCTGTAAATGTCAGGTCACAAAAATATGAATCAGCTAGAAATTCATTTCATAAATTTTGAAAAGTAAATTGAAAATGTACTAGAAGGTGGTATGTCATTGGTTGCAGAAGATATTTATTCCATCTTAAAAATGTGAAAAACCCTAACTCTACGTAGTTCATTTCAAACACCTATGTCCTCCGCTAAATTTCATTTCTCTCCAGCGACTAGATCAGGAATTGGAATACACTAAGACGGTTCGCAAAAACCCTAGAAGTGCAAGTTCGGGCTCCAGCCAATCAGCGAAGAGCCAGACATTCTGTGTTGGCAACGATTCCCGAGCTCGAGGATTTAAAGAGAATAGAGAATAAAGAGAATGTTTGGTGAATTTTATCAAAGGGAAAGACGTTATTGCCCTTCTTCCTACAGGATTTGGAAAAAGCTTAATATACCAGTTAGCCCCGTTAGTGGTGCTTTATAGACGTCATGACCAAATAGCAGCGATTGGTTACATGAAAAAAAGTACCTGCCTACCGTCGAGTGAACGAAATCTAACACTGTGAGGTCAGACGGTTTCTACAAAGTGAAACCGACCCCCCCTTTTATTTATTTATTTATTTTTTTTACAACTACCTACCTGGAATCTGGAAACCTATATTAACTGTCTGGAATCTGGGACACTAACTATCTGGAACCAGTACATAAAGAAAAAATAAACCCTTCTGCAACATCAGCACATACAACAAAAACACAGTACAGACATAATCAACAAGACTAGCAACCAGGGAGGAGAAGGAACAGGGAGTCGACCCCAAAATCTAGACAGGCAGCCTCTAGATCCTGCAGCCAGGGGGCGCTGGATACAACAGACCCACCCGCCAATTCTAGGTGGGGCAAAAGCTGCGAGGGCGTAGAGAAAGTTGGGTTAGGAGGAGAGAGCCCCCCTCCTACTCCATGACGATAAGGAAAGATAACAACTAGCATGCTAACACACACTTCCAGATTAAAATAAGACAATAAAATGTTTTCTAAATAGATGCTGACAGCACACGGTGGACTTTATTTGACCTCTTTGCTGCTTATACAACATTTCTGTACTGGGGCAAGACAATTTTTGCTCAAATATATGGAGAGAATTTATGTTTTTGTTAACTGTAGGTTTAAACTGCTTGAAAAATATCTACTTTGAACATAAATTGGCAAATTTTCTGTGTTGATGACATAGGTAGGGATGCCTGATTTGTTTTAGAACTCACTGCGACTTCCTGTATTTTTGTAATTTTCTTTTCATCTTTTTTCCACAAACTGGTACTTCAGTGATATAAAACTATGATAAATATTTACCATCAAACTAATTACTAATTATAAAAAACGTGCACTTTAATCTTGTTTTCTAATCTTGCCTTTTAGCATTTAGACTACATTTTAATTACACTAACAGCTCTGCAGCCATAGCTTTGCTTCTATTCCCATCTGCCTTCTCTCTCGTCTCTATCTGAGCACATTTAAAGGTCATCGGTCCAAACTCTGCATCGCTGTCTTTCGTCTATAATCCCACACTTCTCCCCACGAGACATCTCTTCAGCATTTTATAGTTCAAGCCTCTCTGGGTTAGCTCAAAACTACTGACTACTACTATATTTTACAAGATACAAGCCCTCACTCATCTTTGTATGGCCACTCTACAACTCTGCAGGCTGGAAGAAGATTGGACCTTGATGAATTCCGGGCATGGCGCTCTCACCTTTGTGTGATTCCCATGTGGCTGCCGTGTCATGTACCATTTACTTACACTGGTCCCATCAGGCCAATCTCCTGGCGTTTGATTGATGCTCTGTTAGGGAGACAGTTAGTGCGGTTCAGCGAAGGATCAGTGGCCTTGGTAAAAGACAATGTAGGACATGTACTTTTTTTCCTGACTGAACAATTTTACAAGAAAAAAAATCTATTTGTATGAACGGTCAGTTGAGGAAAATAAATAACGCAAAGAACAAGCAGGCATTAAACTGTCCTAAAGGTGCTGTAGCGAATTAAGCCATTTGCCGTAGTTAAGTTATTCCTCACTTACCTTATGCCTTCCGAGTATCCTAAGGTTTTTTTTGTTTTTCTAAGAGCTTTTCACAACTTTCAGAGACCAGAGTGCTTTGCCATCATGGTGAAACTGAAATAAAAACTAACATGCTAACTTCCTAATCTTCCTATCTTGCCAAAAAGTGCAATTTTGATCTCAAGAGCTGCTTATGCAATGTAGTTATACTGGACCAGCACTAATTTAGCATACCGTATTTTTTTCGGACTATAAATCGCTCCGGCACCGGCCAAAAAATGCATAATGAAGAAGAAAAAAACATATATAAGTCGCACCGGACTATAAGTCGCACATTTTGGAGAAAATTTATTTTATAAAATCAGAGACCAGGAACCGACATTTCATCTTGAAAGGCAAGTTATAGTACAGTACAGTACAGTAATGACAATAGAACAGAGAACAAGACTGTAAACGTCACATATGAACAGTTATTCAGATAACTCACTTACAGATAACCCTTGATCTCACTCCAAATCACTAAATCCACTGAATTCGTCGTCCTCTGTGTCACGGAGTGCTGCTTCCTGTCGTCAGACTCAGGATCAGTTCCAGTTAGAATTATTCCAGCCTTTCTGAATCCCGACAGGATGGTTTCGGTTGTCTTTATACTTGTTTAGATTTTATATTGTCAGTGATACAGAAGTAGTGGTGCGATTGTCTGTCAGTGTGAAAGTTTTAACATATAAGTCGCACCGGAGTATAAGTCGCAGGACCAGCCAAACCATGAAAAAAAGTGCGACTGAAAAATACAGTAAATACATGTGGGAAAAAATCAGGTACAGGCCCTTTAATGTGTCATGTCAGTTTAGTTCAGTTTAACTATAATGCCACCATCTTATGCATATTTAACATAATGATGTTTCTCCTTCTAAAAGAAAATTAAAACTAAAACTTTTTTGATTTAATAAACTTGATTGCAAAGGTAGCTCAACCATTATACTGTATAAATAATTCAACCTGTGTTAAGTGTATTGCCCAAGGACACAATAGCAGAAAGTATAACTGTTAGTGGGAACCAATTTGCCAAGTATTTTGTGTAATCGCTCTTCTGAAATATGAAAATTCTGATATATTTAATAAAGACATCCTTGATTAAATTTCTAGTGATAGAAATTAGTCTGGGGTTTTTGGAGACTTCTGACGGCAGGATCCAACCACTTTATACTGAAAACTCTTAATTATTTCATTGAAGGTCGGTCTAAGATATTTCTTGATTCAGATTAAAGTGAATATGACAGATTTTGATGTTTTTTCTAATCATTACTTGGTCGAGTGGGATAGTACCTGTGGTAAATATTTATCATAGTTTTACGTGGTGGTTTGTGGGGGGAAAAGTTGAGATGAAAAGTACAAAAATACAGGAAGTAGCACTGAGTTCTAAAACATTCTATTCAAAATGCAGGGATGATTTACAAACAGTGAAGGCATTTTTCTCACAAATAAATGTGTTGACATTTATTTTAGTCTAATCATAACTGTAGAGAAATTTAGACCAGTTTTGGATATCATTAACTTTATGGTTGCTAGGTGACAGTTATCAAATTATCCATGTTCAGCTAAGAAGTAAAGTAGAATCTTCACAGAAATAACATTTTTTTAAAAGGCAGGGGTTTTAGAAAATCTTTAATATAAATATGCTAAAGGTTAATTGTGTAAAGTACATCAATTTATTTACTCTGTCGAGATGCTATTGTTTTGTCTATGAAGTTTCACAGTGTGGCATTAAACCTTTCTATCGTCATGGAGATCAAACAAGACCAAGTTACAGGTCAGATCTGTGGTGAGGCGAACCCGCTCACAGCCAGAATGCCTGTTTTCTAGGTATTTTTGAGCTATTAAAGCAGCTGCAGTTGAATAAATGTAAGATAGAGCTGTTTAATGTCACACTGTGGAACATTTTAGGCAGAGCAATGACATACCCGGGTAACGGAGGGAAACAGGGGCAGATTTTTTACATTCAAATAGCTCTTATTCAGAAACTAGAGGGACTATTGAAATAAGTAAGGTATTAGAATGTAGAAAAGAGTTAACACTCCAACAGGGTAAAGTTAAACCTGTGATATTCTTTCAAGTTGTTGACAAAAAAATTTAAAACTCATGTCGGTAACGGAGGGAATGAAATATGCAGCACTTTTTGGGCAATAAATACAAACAGTGATAACTAGCGGTTCTCACTTACATATCCTTAACAAACTGGTTTGAATATTTGCTTAATAATATAGTTTTCTACCATATGGTACAAGATTAGGTTGAAAAACCTCTTACTTTTTGAGTCATGAGATTTTTTATTAAGAAAGGTCATGGTAACGGAGGGAAAAGTAACGGAGGGAAAATTGTGCAAGCAAGTAGAAGGTGCATGATTTTGCATAATTTGTCAGCTTTTTTCTTCCAAATACTTTAATATTACTTCAAAATGAAAGGAAACTATTTCTATAAAATATGTCAGTCCTTCCAAGCAAATTTTTATCATTTTAAATACATTTTTTTTGAAAAATTATGTACCTTCATCAACAGTTCAAAGATCGAATCACACAAGATATGATGAAATACATCAATTAATTTAATGATTTGCAGGTCTTTGAAATTTGGGAAATAATTTTTGTTCCATGTTACATACATGGTCTGTTTAAAACATATGTACCTTTAAAACCAAAAATGGTGCAGAAAAAAGGTCAACAGTTTCATAAACTAGAGTACATATGTATCTGTTGAATACATTTTTATATCAGATGCATTAACTTGAATTTTTAGCCTTGCTGTTTACTTCTGCTTGACCGAGCCCACCCATAAAATCAAGCAGGTGATGGATCCTCAACCAAAATGTTACACAGTGCACCTTTAACTATATTTAGTGTAATGAAGTGAAATTGCCATATGCGCTTTAAGCATCTAAATATATTTTTATCACATGCAATTCCAGTTCTACCCTTCAAAACCAAGATAAAAAGAATCGCATCTATCATAAGAAATCCCCTTTGCCTACAGTGAAAGCACACGGTGCTTTTGGGGAAGATAAAAACACTCTACAGTGAGGTCAGACCTTCAGAAGTCAGCTGTTACATTCGGGGAAAGCGCGAGCCGGCGGCCATCTTTAAGCAGCTAAGAAGTAGTTGTCCTCCATAAATCTCCCAAATGTCCTCTGTGCATTTTTCTTCGAGGGCCAAATGAGCAGTGTAAATTTGGGAAGAGAGAAAGGACTTTTTTGGAAGTCAGACACAGCTCATCACCCCAAGACATCAACACCTCTGATAAGACTGTACACGAGCATCGCCCACACCATTTAGTCGATGTTCAGAAGGTTTAAAGACTGTTCCCTTTGAGACGGAACCGAGGAGAATGCATAATGACTCCTCCAGAAAGCACCTGCAGCTCTTTAGCATTTTGTGTCGATTTGCTTTGTAATGTATATGTGCAGTGAATGTGTTCTTGTTTTGTAAAATATGGAAAGCTTTGAGAGATGTTTTGAATCAGGCTTAAGCCATTTGCCATTCGTGAGTCAGGCCTGCACAGATTATCGACCCACTGTCTGATGGTATCACCCCGTGGCTCCCTTTCACATCCCTGTGCTGAATTCACTCTCATTTATCCTCCGAGACTCTGGTATTGTGGACTTGTGAATCGTTGCTAAAACAGGTAAACATCAAAGATTGTATAATGCTATTTAAGCGATAAAAAAAAAAAAAAAAATCACAAACTTTGTTAAAGGTGACTATGGGAAAGTATGCTTATTCAGGTTTCAGTTTGACAGGTGGTAACAGGGCTTAGCAACACACAGAAAGAAGGTTCTGATCTCTGTGTGGAGTTCATCCTCTCTCCACATGTCTGAGGGTTTCATCTGGATACTCAGATTTTCTCCATCAAATGAAAAATCTTGTTTTATCCTCTGGCTAGGTAATCATAAGTCAGTCTCTAAACCTGTTTCACCCAGAGCTCCTGAGTCTGGCTGGTTGCAGGGTGCGCAAAAGATGATTTTAAAATCTTTTGAGACGTGACAAGTGCACAGACCACAGACATAAGGACATTGTGTAAGAGTGTAAGACCTGTTTGTTTGGCACTCGCTCAAAGGACAGTGACACTACACACTTGCCATTGTCAGGAAGGCTGTCTGATGTATCACTCTGTGGTTTCCTTTCACATGGCTCCCATTTATTCCAACAAGTGCTGTTTTTGCCGCCACACACTACAGGAGAATTTGGGCGATTTTGGCTGCTATTTGCTTCTGCCCGAGTTCAGGGAGGCGTTACCCAACTTTTTGTCTTCCTGTGTGATTTTGAAGCCGCTGCGCTCCTCATGTGTGTGGTGTCACCAAGCCCCGGGGGTCTCAAAATGGACGCCCATTCAGGTCAATAGGCCGAGCTCAATGGTGCATGACTCCAGATTAGTCTTTAACCCAGCTAGGTACTTCCGGTGGCTCTGGGCCGATTGAGCATGTGCAGTAGTGCTCTTTTCCGCTGCAGGCACACGCGAATGCATGCAGACGCACACATGGAGCTCGGGCTTGTGTATCATGTGATCGCTTTGACCAATCAGAGCAAGAGGAGCTAGAGCGGAGTCGGACCTAAAGATCATAAAGTGTTTTTTAAGACCACTGAAGTATTTTGAGCTGAGAAAAAGTTTATGATCTAATCAAAACTGTCAAAATTGTCACAAAATCCAACATTTTTGAAAGTTGTAGGTGCCCTGTCAGTGGAAGACGAGACGCTTGTGTTTACATTGCGCTCTATGAGAAACATACTTTCTCGTCCCAGCAGCTACAAGCTAGAAATATCCTATCCAGTTATTTTAATAGATCCATGGGTGTCACTGTCATATCGTAACCACCATCATCAGCAACGCTATGACAAGAGGCAATAAAATAGAGCACCAGGGGCAAATGGAGTGACGGACACAGAGGCCCAAGATACAAACTTGGGATATAGCGAAAAGTAATGAGAAGACTTTATTACTCACTTCATGTAAAGTTGTAAATTTAAAGTGCAGCATTTAAAGTGCAGTGCCCTCCGCAAATAATGACATCCAGTCCACAAAACCGCGCTATTAATCCAGTCTGAGGCATTTTTTGAGGCAAGACTGTTTCCTCACTTGTGTCTATTTACATCCACACAGCGCACGAATTGAGATGAAGCTGCAGATAAGCAATAGTGACTCTACCTCCTGTGTACTTTGTCGCCAATCTTTTAAACATCATGAATCATGAATCTGAAGTATTGCACAATATTTCACAAATAATAATACCACAGTTTTGACTTGTATCTAAACTACAAGTGCAGAGCTCTGATCTTTTGAACACTCAAGAGTCTCAAAGCGAGTGGTTTAAGTGTAGACAGGAAACAGCTGATGCGATCACGCTCACAACTTTATAGCCTGTGGTTCACAGACATATCCTGCTGCAGTCTTTCCGATCTGAGATTTTAAGTCTCATAAGATTCTCTTTGTGTGTGTGGTGTGCGCTTTTTGTCACACTTTTAAAAATCGTTTAAGACCAAAAAATCCTGTAGTGTGTGGCAACCTTAAAATAAGTTAACACCAAAGATTGTATAATGCTTTTTTAGCAAGATAAAATTAAGTTTGAAAAGTCACCAACATTACTAATGATGACTATGGGAAAGTAAGTTACTCTTGTTTCAACAGGGCTTAGCAACTCACACTAAGAAAGCCCCGAACTGTGCGTAGAGTTCATCCCTTCTCTCCATGTCTGGGTGGGTTCCCTCTGGATACTCAGATTTTCTCCATCAAATGAAAAAAACAAAACAAAAACAAAGACAGTATGCTAATCATAACCAAGATTCTAGCTCAATCTCAAAATCCCTGCTCGCCCACAGCTCCTGACTGGTTGCACACAGGTGGATGATAAAATGTTTTGTGATTTTAAAATGTGACAGACCACAGCCTTAAGGACATTTGGCAAGAATGATTTGTCTCGCACTCACTCAAAGGACATTGAAACCACACTTTTACCATTGTCAGGAAGGATTTGTTACAAGAGAAGGACTACGAAAGTATCATACAGGGTGTGTAATGAAAACAAATACACAAGAGACGAGTGGCACACAGCCTTTCCATGCTCTCTTATTTAAGGATGAAACGTGTTTGGATTAAATAGTGCTTGTTAAAGCCACAGGAGCAGTGCATTCACTCCACAGTGTCATCTGAAGGTAAGGTAAGCCTGTTATTGTCATGCTGCAAATGAATCAAAGACCTGTGCAAACTCTGTGTTGGCGTCCTCCACTAGTTTTACTGTTTAAGAGCTGTTACCAAGGAACACGGGGTCTGGCACTGTTGTAAGGTTGATCGTAAGCAACAGTCATAAATATCCAACGTACTGGAACCTTCAAATTTTACATTTTGGAGCTGTGACCTGACAAAAAGTCATAACAGAACTCCATAGACATGAGGAGTGCCACAACAAATAAAAACTGAGGAGAAGCACTACTTGGGCCATGCTTTTTCCAATTTGTGGAGAGGCAAATCAGGCTAAAACATTCAAAAAGCTTATCTTATAAAAAAGACTGAATAAGGTGTAAATGTATTCACATATTAGATTTAGAGAAATACAGAGGAGATTTTGCAAACTGTATTTTTCGGACTATAAGTTGCACTTTTTTTCATGGTTTGGGTGGTCCTGCGACTTATACTCCAGTGCGACTTATATATTAAAATTTTCACACTGACAGCCGTGAGAGGCTCGAGGCTTGTGTGTCAGTATCTGCTACTCCTATCACTCCTGTATCACTGTCACTTCGCTCTACTGTGCATGTCTCCTGCAGAAAAAGCCCCCATCCTGCTGCAAGTCGTGAAATATTCAGCCGAAAACGGTGATTGAGCAGCAGAAAGAAAGTTTGGAGTGAGCGAAAAACTTGTGAGGAACTGGCTGAAAGCGGAGCTGGAGAACACAGCTTCACGGCAATTGGGAAGGTGCACCATGTAACTTTCCTGGAAGTCACTGGATGAATCGACTGGATCTCATTGACAACCAAAACCATCCTGTCGGGATTCAGAAAGGCTGGAATAATTCTAACTGGAACTGATGCTGAGTCTGACGACAGCTACGCAGAAGAGGAAGCGGTGCTCTGTTTACTTCTAGAGGTCGCGGAGTTGCTCAGAAATGACACCAGGGACGAAGAATTCAATGGATTTAGTGATTTGGAGTGAGATCGTCGAGAGTTTGGTAAACTTATTATGTTCTAGTTATCTGAAGAACTGTTCATATTTTACATTAACATATTAACGTCTTTTCAGCCTGTTGTTCTCTGTTCTATTCTTATTACTATAACTTGCCTTCCAAGATGAAATGTCAGTTCCTGTTTTTTGATTTTATAAAATATATTTCCCCCAAAAAGTGGAACTTATAGTCCTGTGTGACTTATATATGTTTTTTTCTTCTTCATTACGCATTTTTTGGCTGGAGCAACTTATACTCCGGAGTGACTTATAGCCCGGAAAATACGGTACCTTTAAAAATTGCTGTTTTTTTTTTTTTTTTTGCTACTAATTTTGTAGAGTTAAAGCTTTGAATTAGATATCAATAAATCTTTCTGCTCAATCTAAAAAAATATTACTTAGAGGAAAATTGGAAAGTTTGTGTCAAAAAAGTCCAGCCATTGCTTGCAACTCTCTTTTGTTTGGGGGAAAGTGAGTTGATCATTCTAGGGAGGTCCATCTATTTTGGCTTCAATATCAAAAAAAAGTTCAATCCAAAACATTCAAAACAAGCTTATCTTCGAATATTTGTTTTCCAAAATCCTGACTCCAGATCTCAAACATAAGTTTCCCTGGGCGCTGCTCACAGTGAGTGGGTGGAAGAGGTCACTTGTATCCCAGAGTGTACCCCAATTAAGCTTTGAAGATGCTTCAACTCCCCAAATGCAAGATGCAGAAGATAAATGCATCCTCCCCATTCAAGTTTTGGTCAAAGGAAAGCCAAAACAAGTCAGCTTTACCAGTCTGCAGTGCGGAGTCAAAAAAATCCACAAAGAGCATATGATTTATTTATGAACCGTTACGGAATAGAAAAAAAGAAATAAAGAGACAAGAGTTCCCAGCACCCAAAACTGTCTCGTTGAACAAGGATGGCGTTTTTAGTGTTCAAAAGACGGCTGGCAGGGAAATACGGTATGAGCAAAAAAGCCAAAAGCATTACTACGTTCACTCTAGCTGTAACTCAGTGTGTTTATTCTCTCTGTGATGAGTCTATTAATGTTAATTTAAGACAGGACTCAAAAAAGGAAATGGAATATTTGAGAGGGCCCACAGCGAGGCACACTTATCCGAACTGTTCATATGAATTAATAATCAGGCCAAGGTTAGGTCGGGTTAATATTGAGCTACAGGGACATGCTCAACTCTGCTCTGATACTTCACAGCTGACAATCAAAGCTCATGATACTCTTAATTGCATATATCATTATAATTTATGCATTCATGTGGGAACTGCAAGTGAATTAAAAACAGCGTGATTCTGCACTGGAAAACAGGTTCAATATGGTATCATAGGTGAAAAGTATGACCTAAAGGTATATAATAAAGTGCATAATTTGTCATTTGAATCTGGCTTAGGGCCAAAACTTGACATGGCCAAAAGCTTGGTTTTATGAAGCCTGTTTGGGGCCAAAAGCCGACATGGCTGGAAATAAAATTTTTGGCTCTAATTTGTCAGAAATTTTGAAATCCTACAAACTGGCAGAAAAAGCCTCCAAACAGCCTCAAACCACCCAAGATATGAACACAACAGTCCATAACATGTCATTTAAAGCCTAAACCTGACACGGTCAAAAGTCACATTTTTTGCCAAGTTTGGACATGTTGTTTGCCTCAAATTTGACCACATTAAAAAAATCAAACAATGAATCAAATGCCTCCAAGCAACCTCAAAGCACCCCACATACACATGCCAGTGCATCATTTGTCTAAAAAGCCTGTTTGGGGCCAACATCTGACATGGCTGAAAATATGATTTTTTTTCACTAGGTTCAGACCTGTCATTTCACAAACACTTTCTAAAATTAAAAAAAATCCTAGCAGTCCCCAAATCACCCCTATTGTGCATATACGTGTGTATCATCTGTAACTGGAAACCTAACATGGCTGGAAATCTGATTATTTGAAAAACAGGTACAGCACCAATTAAAACTACAAGAAGCACAAAGGTCAAAAGGACAATATTTTTTTATATGACCCATTTAAAAACAGACAGCGCTGCTACAAGCACTTAACAATGAAACATAGATATATTATATGTGATACTGTGGAACATTCCAATTCTGCAAAACACCATGGTGACATGCAGGTACCACATACTGAACCATAATTAACCTATCTGAAACAGTGTGGTGACATTTGAAAAGCAAATAATAGTGAATTGTATTGAATTATGTGTGAATATACTGTATGTTGGCACAAGCTAATAGGACTGCTCTGTCCATAACACCAGACTATTAGCATTCATGCAACACATTTAATCCCAGTTTGTCTCTGCCACTGCGGTTTCAAATCATAAACCCAGCACTGGCAGGCATCTGCTGTGTGTGTGTGTGTGTGTGTGTGTGTGTGTGTGTGTGTGTGTGTGTGTGTGTGTGTGTGTGTGTGTGTGTGTGTGTGTGTGTGTGTGTGTGTGTGTGTGTGTGTAAACGCAGCCAGCCCTGTCCCCATCAGCGCTGTCTGTGGCTCACTCTGAACCCTTAACACCAGGTTAGTGTCAGAGAAATCCTCCATGTGCACAAGCGTGGAGACAGGACTTATGCTCCCAGTCTGTCACTCCTCTCAAGGAAGTGTTACCTCGGCAACCCACACATCCAGGTATTTAGCAGCAGATTTAGAGTGTAAGGGGAGAATGAGAGAAGACATGCTGTATATTTGGTTTATTTTGTAGCTGACATAAAGTTCTTTACATATTTAGCAAAAGTCAAATGGTCTACCTGCAATGTGCTCCATTTTGTCTTTTGCTTGTCTTGAGGTGTAAAACTTTTGTAGCCTTTACAAATATGAAAAAGTGAAAGCTTTAAGATGAAACAATACAGATGAATGGGAAAAACTAACTTTAATTCTTTGAAATAATTTTTGTAAAGTGTTTTTCATCATGTTCCTGATATTTGTGACATATCAGGAACCAGGGAAAAAATAGATTGAGACCGGTTTAAATGTCTTGCTTCATTTTGTTGACCAAAAATATTTTTAGTTGGCTTCAAAATTTTATTTTCAATCATTTTGTAGATTTTAAACTAACTAATAAATCATCAGACTGTATCATTTGTTGTTTCCATGTGAAATTGTATATTGACAAAGAAAACTGACCAAATACACACAAAAAATGAAAATTATAGCCTCCAGTTTTTTTTCTGTGCAAAAACTGTATATCATTTGTGTTTTTCATCATATTATAATAACTGGTGCAAGTCTGTTTTGTTTGGGGGAAAGTGAGTTGGCAGTTCGAGGGCAGTCCATCCTGCTGCTTTATCATCAAATCACTGCGCCTGAAAGGTTCCTGCATGTACCAAAGGGCTTCTTTCAGTTTGGTTTATTTAGGCAATTATGCATTATATAAACACACACAGAGCCCTAAAGGAGTAAGCTGTCTCCAGTGTAGTTTGTGAAAGACATCAACAGAATGAAGCTGCGTGTAACGACACTGTACATTTCACCATATGAAAATCAGGCACACCAGTTTTCAGTATTGTGTAACTGCTCAGTGAATCAGCACAGAAATGTAACCATAGACTGTAGTAATGCACTGCACTCTTAGTTTGGACTTAATGGAGTTTTGAGTGTCGTGGTTGTAAAAGCCAGCAGCTATCATTATCACACTGACTGTAGTGTGATTGCTGTATTATTAGTCTGTGGTAGTCTTTCAATTAGCCCTAATTAAATGATGATCATGAGGATAAAGCGGGTTAAAAGAGTACTCAGGATGTGACCATCCTCTAAGTACTTGTAATCAACTTCACTATGATAATTCTGTTTTTAAATGCAACAAAGTCACCTGTGTGTGTTTGTAGTGACAACATAGTAGAGTATATAATCAGGATGTACTGCGCTTTAATTCAAGAAGTTTCACATACACAAAGAATTCAAGGTGCTCTGAGCATGATTCAGAAATAAAGTGTAGAGAATATGTGCTGCTTCACTGGTACACACCCACTGCTTAGTTCATTCTCCAGTTGTATTTTCTTAAGTGGTAATGCAGGTAGTGTAGCGTAGTCATTTTGGTACAAATGAAAAAACAAAAATAAAAAAAATCAGCTCTCTATTTCAGATGACACTGGTATGACTGCACTACATCAATGCGGAAGTCAGGGCTTGTTTGTTTTATTAAGTCGTTTTAGATCAATATTGTGATTTAATATGTCCTCCAAATGATAACATAATGATCCATGGGTTTCATAGTTTATAATTATATAGCAGACACGAGCGTCATGTGTCTTCTTTAATACTTTATAACAGAAATTGAATTGCAAATTGATGTGTGAGCCTGCTCTGTTTAATCACTGTGGAGGTTACTACCAAACACACTGCACAGTTTATGGTAAAATATCACTCCTGTCTGCTCCTGTCTGCTCCTGTCCTGCTCCTGTCTGCTTTGGTCCTGCACCTGACAGCTCCGGCCCTGCACATGACTGCTCCTGTCTGCTCCTGACTGCTTCTTTTTGCTCCAGTCTGCACCTGTCTGCTCCTGTCCTGCCCCTGACTGTGTCTGTTTGCTGCTCCTGTCCTGCACCTGTCTGCTCCTGACCTGCACCTGACTGCTTCAGTCCTGCACCTGACTGCTCTGGCCCTGCACCTGTCTGATCCGGTCCTGCTCCTGTTTGCTCCTTTCTGCTTCTGTTTGCTCCAGCCCTGCACCTGTCTGCTCCAGCCCTGCACCTGTCTGCTCTGGCCCTGCACCTGTCTGCTCCTGTCCTGCACCTGACTGCTCTGGCCCTGCACCTGTCTGCCGTTTAGTCTTCTATCCTTTATGTTTCTATATGAAGTTATTGCTGTCTGTGTTCGTCCCTTTTGGAAATAAATAAGTAAATAAATAATCAAACATTCCTGAGCTCATTTGTTAAATCGGTCCATCTCAAATGGCTCTCACATCTCAGATGACACTTAGAAGCTATGAAGCCTTCACATTCTAAGTTATGCAGCTCTTGTCTTTGTATGTTATTAACCAATGTAAACACATCTTCTTTTATATTACTCTCTCTCATATTGAAATCAGTTAGAACGGCTTATATTCAAAGTTTCAAATCTGTCTTCTTTTGAAAAGGTTTAGGCACTCTTGAAGATCTTTGAGAAGTCATGAAATAAGACAGTTAGCCTATTTAATTCTGGAGTTTATTTTGTTTGACAGGCAGGGGGTAAAATAAGTATATTTGATTGTACTCTTTGTTATTCTGTCCACACTTTAAACACCATCTATTTACATAAGCGTGCGCAGTCATTCCACTTGAGCTCTCTTGTGGTTTGGGTTTAGTGCTTCATAAATTATGTTGCAGATTGGTTTGCACATGTACCAATAGTTACCCTCTTCTACAACCACTAACAGGATTTCAAAAATGTACAACTTATTTTTCTCCTCATTCTTCACTTGCTTGTCTTAAGGACACAGTGTGCTGAGTTTGAAAGAACAAAGCACTTCCATCATCACATCACTTCAGTGGTCATTTGTTTTGTGAAACTTTTTGGAAAGCTTTTTGAAATAGTCCAGTCCATTCCACTGACTCAAAAAGTATGAACATCCGGTCAGAACATTCTCAGACTGTATGCTCATATGAAAGATTTCTGGCACCTTTTGATAATGACGCATAAAAACAATATTAGTGCTTTTTGTGGTGCTCTAGTCCACACTGTACTAAGGTGGAAAAAACAAAATATGTGGTTTGGAGAACCTTTATAGAATATGATCAAGCTAGGCCAGAACAAGACACTGTACAAATTTGTTAATGAAAATATTCAGGATTGTTTCATGAATCTTGTACAGTTAGTCTGGCTGTCACAGAACACTGTTTGAAATTTCTCAGGATTGTTATGTCACAGGTAAAACTTTAAAATCCCTGTGCAGCTTTTAAGGTATGTTGAGACACGAATATATCCCTCTCTTTGTTTTCCAAAATAACATTGTGCACATAGCATCATTTTCAAAAAAAGTTTTTGTTTACATCAACCTGCATAAATACACCATCGAGCACATTATAACTAAGTCAAGCCTATGGGTGGCATCTGTATTAGATCCAAACCTGTAGCATTTATTTCATTACAGTTGTAAGTATTACTCAAAAATACCTTGAAAATCATGCATTACTGAGCAGGCTCGCCTCTTCACAAATATGTTAAAGAAGGGGCAAAATTGCTGACCTCCGAGCCCTCGTTCGTCTCTGGTCATCAATATGATACATCAGCTGTGTGTGCAAATGCAAACACATGAAAAGTGTTTGCACCATATAAATGTGACTGCTGCTCTGAATGCTTCATGATCATCATCAGAGCAAAGGGAAACTGCACCTTTTGGCGTGTCAGCTGCCTAAAACTCCATTTATCTCACTTTACAAGCAAATGCAAAACTGTAGTTTTCCAGAATCTCCACTGTAGCCGGAGTTTTTAGAAGGATTTGTTTTCAGTGGCAAATTTGCCATTTGCATGTAAAAGATGGGTACAAAAGAAGGGAAATGTCTCCATTTTTAAAAATACATGTGTACATGTAAATGAGCCTAAGTTTATAAATCATCGCCAGTCTTTCTGTTCCTTTACAAAGCCATTATTTCAAATTTTAAGACATGATATGCCAAAGCAGAGGTACTCAAGAATATCTTTAAAGGCCAATAACAATGTTCTGTAAGACAATATTTATTCTAAAGTGCAAATTTTAAATACATTTTATCCAGAAGCACCAAAATATGAACTACATGATTGCATGAATAACAGAGGCATGTGAAAAGATTTTGGTCCACACTAGTGTTCGCTGGGAATATTATGTAATTATGTAACATTTCTGATGGAGTTCCACTCCAGGCTTGTCAACTTGAGATGTTATTGCTTTGCTAGGAACAGTCCAGACTATCTTATTAAGTATATCAATCATGTATTGATGTTTTTGTTATTGTTGTTATTATTGCAAAGAAATATATGTCTTAGAATTGAACACTGAACACTGTGGAACAATATGGACAAGGCAATGGAGAAGAACAGGTAGTCGATCCTCCACTAGAAAATGTACGTAATGCACTTTTGTTATAATGTTGTTTCCTCATCAAAAACATCAAACTCTCTTAAGATGAAAACACTCTGTTCCACCTTGTGTCTTCAAGTGGTAATACAGGAAGTGTTCCACTGTGTTTTAAAATTCCATACAACTTCACCAGAGTGATTTGGATCATTTCAGCCCTGGAACTGCCCTCTGTACTGAACTGAACTGAAGGAAAAGGGCAGCTGTTAACTTGATAACTAATCACAAGGTGGAACAGGGCATTTTTAGCTTTGGAGATACAGGCAGACTATTAGTAAAGGGTTACTCAGACATGTGTGAATGAAACAAAACACAGCTCTGGGTATGTTTTTGATGAGGTTACAGCATTCTAACAAGACAAAAAGCCCACAAGAGTTAATTTAGTGTAATATAGAACCTTTAAATTAATCACTTATGTCAACAGCGTTTACTCTTCCAGCCATTACACTATACTGAATGACATTATTGCACCCACCTGGCAAGTGTTACCCACATGCTACTACTTTGCACTCATCACGACGTTACTCTTCACATCAGCTGGGGCTCTTGGAAGCTTTTGGCCGATGTCTCTCCTTTCTGTCATCAGCACAAGCCAAACTGCTGGAGGACAATCTGGAACCTTTTACCACAATATAACCAGACCACAAAGCTGTCATAGTCCAACATTTGGCATAGTGAAGGCCTCTAAGTAATGGGCGATGACACAAGTGGAGCTCTTATAAACATGCTCCACTGCAAGCTGTTTTCTCTCTTCTTATGGGCGTACTTTCATTTAATTTGGTTGGATATAAGCAGTAGTGGAAGAAGTACACAGTTTTGTTACTTTAGTTGAAGTACAGATACAGGAGCAAAACAATAGTCAAATAATCAAAATATACTTAAAGGTGTACTATGTAACTTTTTGAGTGGCGGTCCGTCACCTTCTTGGTTCTATGGAATGTCATTACTCAGCTTTGAATGTTCCACTGTATGACATTAAACAGATCTACTTTACATATATTCAGTTCCAGGTGGTTTTATAGCTCAAAAATGCCTAGAAAAATGGGCGAGCTGACTGAGTGGGGTTGCCTCTCCACAGATCTGACCTCTAACTTGGCCTGGTTTGGTCTCCATGAAGATAGAAAGGTTTAATGTCATACTATGAAACAGGGCAAAGCAATAACATCTCCACGGAGAAAAGCAGTTGAAGGTCCCTCCAACAGAAAAGTTATACAGTGCAGTGCTCCTTTAAGTAAAAGTACAAATACCGGAGCCAAAAAAAAGGAAAAGTATCAGATGAAAATATCTGCTTAAGTAAAAGTCAGTGGCGGACCGTGTATTGCACACCTAGGCCTTCAGTGGTAGCACGGAGAAGAAGTGAGAAGTGGGATGTACGTGGAGATTCCATGAGAAGATCATACTTTAGTGAGGATTCATGTCGTTCAGAGGGATGTAGTGATGAAGGTGGGGCCACTTGTTGTCAAAGCGGCTGCTTTAACTATAAAGTGCTGCGGGAAACACTGATATGTCCAGTACTGTCCTACAGTGACCTGCAACATGAGGGACCAGAAGTAAACCAGGACTGAATCAGGACTAAACCAGGACCAAAACAGGTCTAAAACAGGTCTAAGTTGAGATTTCACTTGAGATTTCAGTTTTTTTCTCAAACATGAATGTTCTTGAACATGTTTAAAATATGCACTGTGAACTGAACCTTGGTTTCAAAAATCACAAATACATTTGCAAAACTTGAAATAGATGATAAACCGTACACAAAGAAGTGTCTGTTTCACCATCACTTTCTTCATTAACACTTGTTACTTGAACATTATGAATGGCACAACATAGATAAAGTCATATACAGAATTCATAATACTGTCTACTGTACATGAAACAGCACTGGCAATAACCCTTCATGTACATAAGTATTAAAGTATCCATTTAAAAACGTACTTAAAGAGTAAAAGTCTTTTACTTATATTTTTAGATTTAATAAAGCTTCAAATGTAGTGATTTTGCTTTATATTTGTGCTGAATTTTATTCAACAGAAACAACTGCATCGATCTTTTTCATTGTGGTTGATTTTGTATATTTTCGCTTGTTAAAAAAAACAAAAAAAACATGAATTCTTTCTTTGAACCTCTCCACATATCTGACCTGTAACTTTGCTTGGTGTCTGTCTCCATAGAGATAGAGCCCTTTAATGCAAGCCTGTGGAACATTGTAGGTCAAGCAATAACATCTCCATGCATATAAGCAGGTAGTGGACCCCCCAAAAGAGCAATTACACAGTCCACCTTTAAATTTACCTGGCCAGTCAGAACCACATACTTTGACAAAACTTTACTTTAATGGATCTGGAGCTGTGTCCTGTCCCTGATTTCAGTGAGTGTGATTGGCAGGTGGATTAACCAATCAGAGAGACACGTGGTCCATTCGCATCAAAACAAACATGGCTGCTTACACATTAAACAGGAGAAAAATCTAGGCCACATAAAGAACATAGGGCGGATTTTTACACAATCAACAATCGACGCACTAAACTCTGACTTATTTTAGATCATAGTTTAAGTTACATGCTTTGTTCTGAATGTTGGAATTTTTAAGAGATGTCTTTTGTCGTTTGAGGGACATGTGCTGCAAATTAACGGCTGTGGTTTTCATGCTCTATGGCCCGGTCCCATTCGCTTCTGGATTTGAAGAGAAAGAAGGGACTGGCTTCTCAGGAAACAATTAAGTACAGTACTTTACTACTTTTTTGTCACAAAATGATGGCCCAGCTGCAAAAACTTCCCTTAAGTGTTTTTTTATTCACAGCCCAACAGTTCAAAGTGCAATATTTACAGCACAGGATGTGGTCCATAAAAAATACCCGCTTATTCTGTCCAAGGACAACCACCAGAATGAGCAGAGTTCCCCTTTAAATACCCCTTACCCCTCCCCCTGGGATAACCAATCAATAAAACATAGGGTTTTAAGGTGTAAGTTAGCAAAAACTGTACTCATAACCATAAAGCAAATTGTATATCAACATAATAGGCGAGTTTCATTGTTGACAAAAGCGAGCGTTGCATGCTGGGAATTATTTTGGTCGGAGGCAATAAACACTAATTCAACATGACGGACAGAGTGAGAAAGCACGTAAAGGGTATTGATCCCGGTTATTTATCCACTCTAACCGCAGAGGACCAAAGACGATTTGACCAGAAAATGGTCGTAAGTATCGATGGACGCCCCCTACAAAGCCTGGACCAAACCAAATTTCTGGTCTGAATCGCCAACTTGGCCAAATATTCACTTGGGCGATATCCACAATGACTTGGTGGAAACTCCTGGGCCATTCACAGCAGAAAAGATGAAAACCTCCAAGAGTCTCGATGCGTTGTTGAACTTGTTGGAGTCCACGGTTTTCTAGGATCTTCTACGTTTGCTCTGCGAAGGTTTGAAAGCCGTTTAATTCACCGTTAGTGGTTCTTTTCACTCAGAATACGAAAAAGACATTTTCCTTCTTCTGTGCTTCTATTTGTGCATCCGATAATGCGGTAGGAATTTACCATTATCGGGGATAAATACGCGAGGTTACGCACTGTGTTTGACCGCTATTGTGTTTCTTGCCTCCGACCAAAATATTTCCCAGCATGCAACGCGGGCTTTTAATAACAATGACGTCAGCTGAAACTCGCCTATACAAATGACTTAAATAATAATATGGTAATAACTTTATTAACTCATAAGCGCAAAGAAATAAATAAACACAAATGAAGTGCGCAGGTTTGACCCGTGTACCAGAGAGCGGCGTGGAGACGAACGCACTAGCAGGGTCCAGGAAGTGGGGAAAACAGTCTGTGAGAGTACAGGACCGCGGAACAAATGTGCGGGCCTGTGGGGAAACTGTCTACAGGAGCGGGGGAAAAAAATAAACAAGTGAGTGCTCCGCGCGCTCCACCGTCTAAAGGCGCACACTCGGGTCAGAGAAAGACACGTGCCGGTTGTGGGATGACCGGCAACTAAGCGCGCTCTGTCACACTTTTACGTCTTTACGTTCCATCACTGGTTATAAGCTATCAAAGGCCTGACCTGCTTACTTGTACACCCAAACACTGCTCCTCGCACAACGCTGGCTGTCTTACAATAAAGCTATCAAAAAGGGGGGCATTGTCAGATAAGCCACAAGCTGCAGGCTGGCAATTACGCACAATAACTAAATAGCTATTAACCCTGGTGTTTTATACGGCTACTTGCTAATATTAGAGGCTTTAACTGGACTCCTAAGGGTGTTTCCATGGCCTAATTCTGTCTGTGCCATGCAAAGAAACAGAGCGCTTTGGTGTAGCTAGACAAGATAATTTATAAGCACGCCTTTTAGGGAACAGCGTGTTAAATCTCAGACTAATTATGCCCTAAAATGAAAAACACAGAATAGGCGTTTTCTTTTAAAGGTTCTGTATTCTGCTTCATGTAAGTTTTTCACAATGTTTAAAGGTTTAGTATTTGAAATCGTATACAGTATATGGATGGAAAATACAGTTTCAAAGTGCCTATGGCAGGTGAGAATACACATTTTCCCAATCTGACCTTTTTTATTTTTTGTTTACAATTGTACTTCTCCTTGGAAATTGTGACATCACACTAGGGAATTCTGTAAATGTTACCTAATGTACACAGAAATGATTATCTGACAAATAAAAATATAGGAAGAAGTATAGGAAGAAAATAAAATAGATAATAAAAAAATTATTACATGTGTGAATGAAAACTCCAAGTATGTTTTTGAGGAGGTAACATTATAACAGTTTAACGCTCACAAGAGTCAGTTTTAAAATATAGATAGATATAAATAATATGGAACCTTTAATAATTTAGTTCATTTAGTTTTTTTTCTGTCCATCCAATAGTATTTTCAAACAATAAAGAATGCTTCACAGTCACGCTGAAGGCAGGGTGGCAGAGGTCCCACTCACTGCTAGCTGTTGTTCCCTATGAAGTCATTTTGGTTGAGGCAATTACATTAAAACCTCATTTGGCGACAGACAACCTCCCCCCTCCTACTGTAGAGGTGCACTCGCTCAGTATAGGCTGTTGGTCACTGTCCAGACACCACCTGGACCCGACCTGGACACACAGAAAGAGGCAGAGCTGCTAACCGCACCCAGGGGACTCCACATGTGGGAGCGCCGTAGGCAAGGCAAGGCAAGTTTATTTTTATAGCACATGGAAGACATTAAAATCACAATACAAACAAATAAAATGAAATAAAACATAAATAATTGCCATAAAATTAACATTAAAAGAGACGAGTTTAGAATGAAAACCTTTCAATCATAGATTTTCATTCTAAACAGAAGCATTTTGAGCCTGGATTTAAACATATCAGAGCAGAGGTCTGTCTCACATGTTCAGGAAAACTCTTCCAGGTTTTAGCTGCATAAAACTGAAACGCTGACTCCTGGTGTTTAGTCCTGACTCTGGGCACCAGCAGGAGGCCAGTAACTGAGGTCCTCAGAGTGTCAGATGGGGCACGCACTACCATGTCACAGATGTACTTTGGTGCTAGGCCAGAGCACAGTCCAGTGCAACAGTTTTGTTTGTTTCACCATTTGCATTTTATCACTAGTTAAAGGTAAAATCACACATCCACACTTTTTTATTAGTTGTGTGCAGTTTGAAGCCTAAATTGTGAGATCAAGTACTGCAATGTATTCCTTTTGATTTTAGAAAGTAACTATTCTGAATAGGGTTGGGCATTCGATCTTAATCGATCGTCGGAAGAATTAACGATCGTCGGAAGAATTAATGATCGATTATCGAATAATCATTAACATTTTTATATTAAAATGATCATCATTATTATTACTATCTGCACTACTAATCTGCATAAATAAATTCAACTTTACGACATATAAACCATAATGACTCTAGAGCAACATCAATCCGTTTGACATTATAATGTGTTTAATTCAGTTTTGCACAACTCTCAACGAAACGAAACTTAAAACAGCATTGCTAATTTGCATAAACTAAGCAAAGATAAAACTACAGCTCTTCTGCGCTGATGCGGTCAATTTCTGTTGGATTAAAAGACATGACTCAGTGGAATACGGGTTAGTGGGACCATATTTGTGTTTGTCAAAACCAGGACATCGTACGGGAGGTGTCGTCATCGACATTGCGCGACTCTCACCTGGCAAACTTTTCCCACTGGACACGAAACATATGTCCCTGCTTTGTACACTGTGCACATGGCCTCACACTTGTCCCGAACGCAACAGAAAGCGTGGAATTTCTTGTACAAGTCATCGTTAAATACGCATTTGTGCTTCGGCACGTTGCAGACTGACAGAATGTTTGTGTTTGCTCGCTCCTTCTGAGTGCAGAGAGACACATGTACGGACCCCTGTTTGGTCACGCTACGCACAGCAACCTACATTCGGATTGTTGATTAAAATTAAAGTAATCGATGAAATTCTTAATGATCAATTATCGATTAATCATGCCCATCGCTAATTCTGAATACAACCAAATGAAAAAGTAAATGTACCCGAGTATTGTTACTGAGAATTAGTATTCTGGCTACTTATTCTGAGTATGCATAGAAACCATCTAGAAGACATAAGTTTGTGCATCAAAGGTTGAATGACTGGGATAGTGGGTTTGTCTCGGCGCTGCATATTGGCTTGGTAGAATAAACACATTGCCATATTTTCTTTGGCGCTCATATGAGGCTTCATGCCAGCGACTTGCAATATGTGCACTTTCATTATTTTTTTTTTTCTGTAGATTGGAGCTACTTTATATTTATTTTACAAAATAAATGGATACTGAATGTCACATCATATAACTATAAAAGTACTTTGAAGTGCGCTCTATATAGGCCCACATTGCTACAGGCAAAATGCACCCAATTTCAGCACCTATAGCTTTGAAGATGCCAAAACATCTCATTGCTTGTTGAGAGTAAAGTAACCATTATAAGCACAGTGCCAGGTATCAAACACAATGCAAATGTACCTGGCTTATGTATACGTGTATTGGTGTGTTGTGTGTTAGATGAGACTCAGCGGGGCATCAAAAGCGCAGCAGTGTATAAGATGACAAAAACAAATGACAAAAGGGAGAGTGTGTGAGTGCAGATGAAAAAGGGACGCAGACTGGAGCAGGCCTATAGCTCGGTGATGGATGGTTTAACATAAGCATATTTGTTATCCGTTAGGGTTAAGGCTACTTTGAAGTGACACACAGAAAGCAGCTAAACCTCCCCGTGCAAGTTATAATTAATAAGAGTGACCTGAGAAAACGGATTATCCCAGGGGATTATGGACAAGTGAAAAATTACTGAAGAGTCAATGAATTTAAAGGTGCACCGTGCAATTTTCCTGGTGGTGGGTCTATCGTATGCTTTTCTTTCACAGTATGGTATTAAACCTTTCTATCTTCATGGAGACCAAACCAGACCAAGATACACGTCAGGTCTGTGGAGAGGCGACCCTGCTCATAGTCAGAGTGTATCTTTTTCTAGGAATTTTTGAGCTATAAAGCCACCTGTAATTGAATAAACTGTGGAACATTCCAGGCAGAGCAATGATATCTCCATAGAAACAAGCAGATGACCAACCCCCGACCAAAAAGTTACACAATGCACCTTTAACTAAGCAGCAAAGTTATAAATGTAGTGTATCCTGTATGCAGTAGAACAGGGTTATGTCACATGTGAATTGAGTTTGTAATGCAAGTCAACATGTATTTATTTTTAAAGGTCTTATATTATGACAGATTGACTCTTGAGTACATGGAGTTGTGTTTTGTTTCATTCACACATTTGAGTAATTTTTTATTATTAGTCTGTCGACATTTCCAAAGCTCAAAATGCTCTGATCCACCTTATGATATCATTAAGCAGTAGTTTTCAGTTAACAGCTACCTTTTACTTTTTGTCCAGTTAGTTATCCAAATGATTCAAGAGAAGCTGTATGGATTTTAAAAACACAGTGGAGCACTTCCTGTATTATTACATGACATCACAAGGTTGTTTTCTGTTTGAGGAACTTGGCCTGATATGGAGGGTTTGTGTGTTAAAAGTGTGAATGAAGCAAAACATAATTCCAGGTATGTTTTTGATGAGGAAACATAACAGATCAAAAAAATAGAGTAATATGGGCCCTTTAAGTATTTTGAAAGCTGACAATTAAAGTCCATATTCTCCATTCATAGTTTCTTATGCTATAAACCATTATTGACTTGTGGTAAAAGCTCTGTACCTGATTGAACCGTGAGTGATGATTCAGGGTGAAATGATCTCTCCACTTAGACCGTCTCTCATGATAATATTGCACAATTAGAGAAAGATCTGTCTGGAATCTTTCCAGACAGTTGCTTCCATATGGTGCTCATCCAACAATATGCATATGCGTGTTTCCATGGAGATGTTTTTGTTTTGCCTGGAATGTTCCACATTATGGTATTAAATCCACCATGTCTGTTTAAAAGCAACCCTGCTCACAGTAATAAAACATGTTTTTCTTTCTTTTTTTTTCTTGTACATAGTGATCAAAACATCTGTAATTGAAGAAATACTAGACAGATATGTTAAATCACATTCCATAGAACAGTGTTTCCCAAACTTTTTTCCTGGGGACCCATATTTTAAAAGTCACAAACCTTTGTGACCCAAGTCAATAGACATTATTCAGAAAATCACATAATAAAGGTGCATTTGACCATTTTTGAACATTAATGAGGATATTTTATTGTTGACTGAGTGATCGTGTCTCTCTGAACAATTAGTATTACTCAAGTTTTAAACAATGAAAAACAACAATTGAACCAGCAATAAAAGAATCCATAAGTTGTCTATTTTGACATTAAATGTAGCCAATTTCTTTTTCTTTTCAACATTCAGTTGAACCAGCAATACTGGAACAAAATAGTCCATAAAATAATTACAAAAAGATTCGAAATTATATAAAACATGTCTTAACATTTCAACCTACATGCAGATCATGACAAGGTGACCCAAAACAAATCTCCAGTGACCCACTTGAGGGTTGTGGCTCAGTCTTTGAGAAACAATGCTGTAGAACATTACACGAAAAGCAATAACATTTTCATACACACAAGAGGTGGGCAAACTTACCAGAAAAGTTACATAATATGCCTTCAAAAGCTTTTTATTGTCTTTAAACATGCTAAATAGAACTAGTTTATATTAAATACTTTGCAGTGGTCCAAAGTGAATTCCTCACTTACCTTATACAATCCAGGTTTAGCTTATTCTGGAGAGGATCTGCTGAGTTGTATATACACTTTAGTTTCTGTCCACGTCTCTGAGCTGCTTGTTTCTTCTCAGGATGCTGGCTTCCCATACAGTCTCAGCTCTTTTCTTTGTACGATGTTTATTCACATACACCTCAGATCCTTTTAACTTCTTCTCTTGCTGCAGAAGGTCCGTTTTGTATTTGCAGTTTACAAAATGCAAAATGATTGCCGGCTTTACCTTGTCCCTACTTGGAAGCGTGTGACATGCTGCAATATTACTTTCATCCAGATGTATGTCTTTTTCTGCTAAAAATCACAGCACTTGCCTCTTGAAAGTCTTAACATTTTTGCCATCTGCAACAGCTTTGGCATACAAGCGAGGTTTAACACAAAGACCAGTTATTATCACCTTATCATCTTCCCGTCACGTGTACTCCTCCAGATTGTCTATCCTCTTCTCCAGTTCACTGATGGTTTTGTATGTTTCCGTTATCATATCTGACAATTTCACAGTCAGCTGTTCAGTTACTTTTGACATCTCCCCCGTCAGCTCTTGGGTGACTTACAGATGTCCTCCATGTCTTCTTCCATCTGAGCACATTACTTGTTGCTTTCTTCTCAGACAGTCCCCACTTTTCTGCCACAGTTGTGTTAAAACCAAGAAAATTTGGTTTTATTGTTGCACTTTGTAACTTTTCTGGTGGAGGGTCCATCAATTACTTTTCTTTGTGGAGATGTTATTGCTTTCATAGTGTGGCATTAAACTTTTCTATCTTCAAGAGGACCAAACCAGACCAAGTTACAAGTCAGATCTGTGGAGAGGCGATCCCGCTCCCGGTCAGAAGGCCTGTTTTTCTAGGTATTTTTGACCAATAAAACCACCTGTAATTGAATAAATGTAAGATAGAGCTGTTTAATGTCACATACTGGAACATTCCAGGCAGAGCAGTGACATATCCATCGAAACAAGCAAATGACAGACTCCCTACAAAAAAGTTGCTTACTGCACCTTTAATATTAGCCAGGGTGGCGGCACCTACTGACTCCGCTCAATTTCATTTTTCTCCAGTGACTAGGTCAGGAATCGATTACACCAGACGGTTTGCAAATCCCCAGAAGTGCAAGTTCGGGCACCAACCAATCAGCGAAGAGCCATACATCATGTGTTGGCAACGATTCCCGAGATTGAGGATTTAAAGCCAGAACAAAGAGAATGTTTGGTGAATTTTATCAAGGGGAAAGACGTTATTGCCCTTCTTCCTACGGGATTTGGGAAAAGCTTAATATACCAGTTAGCCCTGTTAGCGGCGCATTACATACGTCATGACCAAATAGCAGTGATTGGTTAAATTTAAAAAAGTACAGCCTACCGTCGAGCGAACAAATCCTAATGCTGTGAGGTCAGATGGTTTCTACGAAGTGAAACCGGTTGATGAATCAGGCTACTTTAATATATAGCTGCTTTTGCAACACTACGTTAGGGCTGGGCATCATTAAGAAGATGTCGATACGATACATATGTTGATACATAGGCCAAGATACAGTACATTTTTCGATACATTGAGCTTTCGATTCAATATAATTTGATACGATATATTTCAAATTGATTCAATATGGTTTAGTGAAAAAGGCTAAATCATGGATGTGATACTAAAAGTCTGCTAAGTCTAATAAGTTTGGGCAAAATTAAGATGAAAAACACCAATATATTTCAATATTTTTGCAAACTCCTACATTACATGACGCAAATTTGAACAAGAATAAATAAAAACTTTGCTATTTTAGGTGGAATACTCAAGTCCAACTGCTCCTTCCCCTCTGTCGTGCTCACTAACCGGCCTGCCGTCACATTTCATTACTGCGATCTGACACTGCACTCCCACCACAAATGTAATCAGGCGTATAATCACACTATTGCTACTAACAACAACTGAAAATGCACTGTGCGATCAATATGCAAAACAATACAAGCACCTGGTACATTCGATTTATAACCAGAGACGGGTCAGACCGCACACTGCATGCTTTCAACTTATTAATATTGCTTTAGCGCTATAAGCCAACGGGATTAACTATGCATTTCTGTGTAGTGGAGCTATATGCAAAAATAAACTGCCATGCAAAACTAGGAAGCCAATAAATGAAATCATCTGGCAGTGAGTTATGTTTTAATATGCATGACCGATAGAGGCTGTTTAAATTACTTGAGTATAAAGTTGGACGTGAAATTGAGAATCCAGGGCCAGTACCAGTATACATATAAAATATCAGTTTCGGGGGAAAAACATGGTTGACATTTGACTTGGAAAACTTAGATTTTAATAGTTTAACACTTGTGCAACTTTACCCATATTTTGGCTTAGACATGTCATCTTAAGTTTGTCATGCTGCAGCTCAGATCAAATTTGTGTAAGCAAGTACAAATGTACAGTTAAAGGTGCATTGTGTAACTTTTCTGGAGGAGGGTCCATCACCTGCTTGATGTTGAGATGGTATGGTTTGCCTGGAATGTCATGCAGTGTGGCATTAAATATATCTAGCACAATGGAGACAGGTGATGCCACTAGGCCATGTTACAGGTCTCTGGAGAGGTATTTTTAACAATAAAAATCGTTATAAATAAAATGCACAATAAGTTTAAAGTCCAGGCACCCCTATTTTTTCTGTGTAGCTGAGCAAAATTTGTCTTACCTTAATACAGATATATTGTTAAATTGAAGCGCTCTCTGTACTGTCTGTATGCAATTATAAAGCATTTTATTGTCAGAAATCAGAATATCAGGAAGTGCACCGTAGCATGCAAATTTCTGTGTGCTTCCAAGAACTGCTAAATTTTTATCTGGTCTCTGAAAGTTGTGAAAAGCGCCTAGAACCTGACCCTGGTGAAAAATTAAGATGCTCTGAATACATAAGGCAAGTGAGGAATAACATTGGACTTCAGCACACATTTAAAATTGAGTTTTATTTTTTACATTTCTAAGATGGCATAATACATGTACTGCACCTTTAATGCCATAGTGTGGAACAGGTAAATGAAATAACATCTCCATGGAGACAAGCAGGTGTTGGAACCTGCCCTGCCCCCCCCAATCGTTCCCCCACCACCTTTAAACAAAAAAAATATATATTCTTAGTAATGCACGACTCCATTTCAAACAATTGTCACCTTTTCTTACCCCATTTCATTCAGAGATCACATTTTAGTGGCAAGTTAATTTCTTTCCCTTCACTTGAGAGTAATATTTAATTAACTATATAATGAACATGTTATCTCAGCAGGCAGCAGTGTCTCAGCTTTCCGACAGAATGGCTGATAAAAAGGCATTAGACATTGTTAGAGCGTCGTGGACATGGAGAGGGCCCTGTGCCTGTGGAGTCTCTATAGGAGGCCAGAGGAGACTGGATAATGCTGCACTGATGAACGGCGTTGCCAGTGCACCTGCGGACCCCGTCACGAAGAGCTGTTGAACTAAATCATGGAAGACTTACACCAACATGATGCACATTTTCTATCTGAGCGCTTAGTGAAGGCAGGCAGGAGCAGGTGGAGCCTGACCGCACCATGGTGACACTCACAAGATCAGCCAGAGACAAACAAAAACAGGAGGTGTGTGTGCGAGTGTATGTCCATGTGCGTGTGTGTGTGTGTGTGTGTGGAGTGCTTCTGTAGGGAAATGTTAGACAAGAGGATTCTGTCAGTCTACATGATGTCCTTGTTTGTTGGAGGTAAACGTGGTAGAAAATGTAGGCCTTTATGTTTATATTGAGAATAATGGGCCTTGTTTCCACTGGTTTGTTAGATGCAGATTGGTACAGTCTTAAAAGTGTTTGCACTGTTTTAAAGCAGAATTAAATAAATATTTTTTACTTTATTAAAAGTTCTTTTAATGAATAAAGGTTGGATTTTGTGGCATTTTTTGGCAATTTTCAGATCAGATTATTTTTTCTCATCTTAAAATCCTTGAGTTGTTTAAAAACAGTTTTTAAATAATTCACTTTATCATTCTGCTCCTGTCTGCTGTAGCTGCTCTGGCTCTGTTTGGGCAGAGCAGGCACGTGGTACTGCACATGGTTGGTGGGCAGGACCATGTTTAGCCCATGGGTCGTGACACCGGGTCGTTCTAGTGATTCACACACAAGTCACCAAAAACTGATCTGATCTTTAGATGAACTGTCAGACTTCAACTATATACTGTATGTTGAGCCGACATGCTTCGCTAAACAAAGCTAGCAAATGTTGTTACTGTTCCACATGTTTGCGTAGCAGCATAGTTTCCTCTTTCTTGACTTCCTGTCTAACTTGTAGCCTGTTATCACTGCAGCAGACACATTTAAATCCTCAAGGTTTGGCTATAAATTTTAAAATGGATTTTCAAATTTCAGTACATTTAAAGTGTGAACCGTGATGTAACTTAAACAACTTTAAAGCAACATCATGTAACTTTCTGAAGGTGGCACATCATCTGCATTCCATGGAAACAGAAAGTTAAGACTTAGACTTTGAAAAAAATATTTTATGCCATATTATGGAATATTATAGGACATGGTGTTCCTCCTCCAGCCAATTAGGGAGTTAGATGTACAGAGGAAATAATAGCTGCTATATTGAAAATAAAATAGGATGATTACAGTGGTGATCATGAAAGCAGCACTCATGTTTAACATATGAAGAGCACACAAAGAGCAGAGCAGCACTGAGGCTTTTAATGGGGCTGTGTGAAGTACCACTAAATAACCTTTTTCCATGGCTTCTGTAAATGCTTTGAAGGGTAGGTTTATTTTTGTACTTAGAGAAATCTGTGTACATATAGGCTACATGCGTTAATGGCAATGTTCTGTTTTAAATGTGCTGTACCCTTTATTTTATTTTTTTATTTTTTTAAAGATCTATAGTTAGTTGATAGTAGCCCAAATAAAGTCCCAACTGGTTCCAAATGATTTTACATAGAAGTCACCTCTGTATAACTGCTGCAGTGAGCCTTGTTATTTTGATCTTCAAATGTTCTTATTATCCCGCTCTACTTGATCCTTGTTTTTATTTCTATATCTATGTACCTAAACTGATGTTAGAAAATGCGTATAGGGCCTTTATTAGCCTTATTATTTTATGTGAACTGTTTCATTTTCTCACATTTGGGTACTGATTTTTGTGTCATATCTTTATTCTTTCTTTTTAGTTGGTGTGTCAGGATGTCCCGGAGCAGCACAGGAGACCACTGAACTACACCTTGTGTGAGTTGTAAAGTGCTGTTGCTTCAGATGTAACAAAACATGACTTGAAATACATATGAACAGAGTAAACCTATAAAAACTTTGAGTGTGAGAGAAGATAAGAATGTGTAGAATGTTACAGTTGCGTCACATGAAATAAATGCTCAGTGCTCACTTATTTCAAAATGTGAAAGTGTTGTGATTGTGATTAGATTAACAATTTATGTTATAATAGGATTATTTTCAGAGAGCATACTTAAACAGGGCCAGGAGAATTAACATTTGAAAGAAGACCGACATATGAACTGATAAACTAATAAAAAGAATCTCACACATTTTAAAACATGTTTGGAGAGGTCTAGTCTACAAAGACAGAACATTTTTGTATCACTTGAATATGCATGTAACTTTCCTGGTCCTCTTTGCTTGCTTTACACATATCTGTGTCTATTTAGACAAGCAGGTGATGCCACCTGGCCAACTGACAGGTCAGATCTGTGGAGGTTGAGTAAAAATACATGTTTTTCAGTGTGGTTTTGTGCAGTGAAAAACACCTTTGACCCAAAATCGATGCCATGGGTTATATTCCAGACAACATCTATGTGGAGCAAACAAGTACTAACCTCTCAAAAAAATAAAAAATTGTGAAGTACCCCCAAACCCTAACCCTTTAAGTAGTAACAGTTTATGCAATTTGATCATATGATTATGAATGTTTTATGCTCTCTGTGTAATATTTCATAACAAACATGAATCAATTTGTTCAAACAGGGAGCAGTGAAAAATAAACACATTAGTTGGTAAACTCCCCCCACAGTCCCCAGGAGACTAAGCATTCATTTCTACTACGAGCCACTAATCTATGAAACAGTTTGCATTACACAAAGCCAAATCTTGGATCTTATCTAATAAATCTTTTTTCCCAAGATTTCAAATCTCTTTTAAGCCCTTCCTGTGAGTGCACAGTTGGCAAGTGATTTAAAGTACAATTCTTTAAGCTAGTCATATTTAAAGCCCTTCCAGTTATGTTCATTTTGTATATTACTGTAAACTCTGTAGGTATCCTGCTTTCTTAAAATGTGCATTCATCACTAACTAACATACATTTAATTTCTGCGCATTATTTGCAGCAGTATTATTACCATTTGTTAGTTCTTACTGTATTCCAGGTATTCTTGAAGATCAGAGGTCACTAGTTTTAGAATTCAGTTAGATGTTTTGCCAGAGTTATTTCTCTCTGAAATACTAAGTCTTTTTAATGTTAAGATGTAGAACTTAGAACACAGAAATTCTACCTTCAAAAACAGCCGTGGAAGGCAGCATAATTTGGTAAAAACATTGGGACACATTTTTACAATGTGTTGTTGTAATGCATTATTGGAGGAAGAGTACCCTATTTTTTGGACTACAAGTTGCACTTTTTTCATGGTTTAGGTGGTTCTGCGAGTTACTCTCAGGTGCGACGTATATATATAAATATATAATTTCCTATGATCATTATCTTCATACTGACAACCGTGAGAGGGCGCTCTAGGCTTGTGTGCCAGTATCTGTTACTTCTATTGCCCCAGTATCCCTGTCACTTGGCGCTCTGCTGCGCATGTCGGCTGCAGAAAGAGTCACTGTTCTGTCTGGTATCATGCCAGTGTCTTGTAGGATTTCAGCAGATTTCAGACTCTCCCGGAGGCGAGGCTAGTTGTATTGATCTGGTATCAGTGGATGTCTGGCTACTGAAGTTTGAGATGTTTACGTACTCACCTGCATTTAACGCGTACTGAATTTTAACACTTATCCCATTCTCTAATGTTAAATTAGCATCATAACTTATTTTATCACTTGGTGATAAACTGTTAATCATATTCTGAAAACGTTCTTATAGCTGAAAACGGTAATTGAGCAGCAGAAAGAAAATTTGGAGTGAGTGAGAAACTTTTGAGGGACTGGCGAAAAGTGGAGGATACTCTAACAGCAATGAAGAAAACAAAAAAAAGCTAATCACAGGCTAAAAGCTAGATTTAGCTAGAGTTGCTCACTTATCATTTCAAATCAGAAACACTGATACTGACACTGAGGATTAAGAATTCAATGGATTCGTGATTCGGAGTGAGATGGAGAGTTTGTTGAATTTGTTATGTTCAGTTGTTTATCCTCTAGTTATCTGAATAACTGTTCATATGTTACGTTAACATACGTCTGGTATGTTCAACTTGTTGTTCTCTTTTCTATTATTACTATAACTTGCCTTTCAAGATGAAATTTGTGTTGTTGGTCTCCCGACTTTCCCCCCCAAAAATCTGATTATAATCCAGTGTGACTTACATATGTTTTTTTCTTCATTATGCATTTTTTGGCTGGTGCAACTTACAGTCTGGAAAATACAGTATTCTTATATTCTACAACTATCCAAAATGTGCTTGTCGTTGATTCTAACATAAAGACAAAGCAGAGTGGTAGACCATGTCAGGATTTCAGTGGCTCTTGGGGGGTTGCCATAACACTGACAGTTCTATAGTCTACTCATCACTTTTTTGTTTGTGTTTTTCTAATTGTAACTTAATACATTTGTAGTAATATTCTAAGTACTAAGAAACCCAAGTATAATCACCAAATGTTTCACAGTTGATAGTTTGCCATAGTTTGCCTAACACCCACGTTGGGGAGTAGGATTCATGTATGTCTATGGTGGAATGTTCATTTGTTACCATTGCACACAGCAGACACAGCAAAATACCTTTTTAAATTGTCTGAAAACTCAAGAAAAATTGCAAAATGGATACAATACATTACAATACAAACAGAAGCTTATGATCAATGAAGCATTCATGGTGCTGTTTTGATTTTCCACAAAAAACAGTTATACTAGCTAGCTTGTAACGGCAATGTTTTTTTAGAGGGACTTGTTAAATAGTACAAATCGACTCTCCTGTTGTACTTCCACCTAAATCGGTTCTTTACAGTCAGATTATGTTAAAACAAAGCAAGATTAAAGTCTAACATGAACACCAGCTGCAAAGTATCAATAATCCAGAATCAAAGCAACAAGCAAAAACCATCCATATTTAGTCACACATATTCATAGCCGTAGTTTTAACCGGACTTTTCAATTTGCAGCTCAAGCTCGCGACAGAAAGCCTCTCATCTATTACCAGGAGTGCTGCATCACATTGTTGGCTTGATGAATAGAAGGACCCTTATGCAAAGCTGACAGGGTGAATGCTAAATCCATAAGTTATGAATGAACACAAACAATTACTAAGAAGCAGAGACCTTGTAATCAAACAGCACCCTGCCAGGCAACAAGCATTCCCATCCATCCACTGTGAGCGATCGGCAGCCCAAGCAATTTACAATATGTACTCATCCACCGGCTCAAGTCTTGGCACGCGGAGCACGGATCACTCGGAGCAATACACTTCCACAAATATTAAAATTAAAAATTCATCCAAGCTCTCAGTCTTTAATGAGTTTTTCAATAATTACAAAGCCCCACCTGAAGTAGTGAGTTAAGCAGGCTCAAGGTGTACGTATAGATTTCAGAGCCACGGGGGAGGGAACAGTCTCACCTTGTGCTTTCATCAAAATGGCAGACGCAGTTCCCTTCGCCAGCAGAGAGTCTCCAAGACACACATGCTGCTGTTATTATGGCTGAGAGGAATGACTGGGAGTACAGAAGAAGAGATAGCCATAAGGTTTAAGTTGATTGAGTGAGGAATCCACAGCTGCCTCTGTCCTTCGGGGCCACGGAGACATTTGAGGTAAATATAAAAGTTGGAAATGTCTTTCAAAGGGCCCATTTTACACTCCTTTTTTGATCTATGTTGTAATGTTGTTTCCTCATCAAAAACATACCTGGGGTGATGTCATGTGGTAATAGACTCTACTGAACAACTGTAAAAGGTAGCTGAAAACTACCACTACATGACATCACAGGATGGAACAGAGCATTTTGAGCTTTGGATATATAGACAGACTAATAAAGAGTTACTCAAACGTGTGTGAATGAAACAAAGCACAACTCCAGGTATGTTTTTGATGAGGTAACATTATAACATGGCTCACATGGCTTACAAGAGGCAATTTTGTGTAGTAGAGGAGCTTTTAAATACTTTTCATTCATTCTGGAGCATCGTTTGTAACTATACCATTAGGATGTTTTGTTTCTGTGTGAGCTCCATTTTAGATAAAGAATGATTGATGATGAATTCTGAACACTGTTTTGGGCATATTATGTACTACGAGACTAATGTGTTATTGTCTCTTAGCAATTCATTTTTAAGAGAATAATTATCTAAGTTTAAGGTGGAGAGTCCTTGGAGATCAACTATTTCGGTGTCTTGTTCATGACGGAGCATGAGATTGATAGGTGGATCAGTGCAGTATCGGCAGTGATGCATCGCTGTGTTGGACCGTTGTGGTGAAGAAGAAGCTGAGTCAAAAGGCAGCACTCTTAATCTGCTTTCCTACCCTCGCCTATGGTTACGAGGTTTGGGTAGTGACCGAAAGAAAAGATTAGGCTGTGTGCTCCTTTAGAGATAGGATGAGGAGCACAGTCACACGGAAGGAGCTCGGAGAAGAGCCGCTGCTCCTCCATGTCGAGAGGAGCAGCTGAGGTGGCTTGAACATCTGTTCCAGATGCCTCCTGAATCAGGAATCAATCTCTAGTGAACTTTAGATAAAAAGTGTTAAGTTGAAAACTACAGCGACATCACAAGGTGGAACAGACCATTTTGAGCTTTGGCGATGTAGACAGACTAATAATTAAGTTACGCAAACATGTGTGGATGAAACAAAACTCATCTCCAGGTATGTTTTTAAAGCTAAAGAGTCATAGTGTTTAGGCAAGACTCTTCACCCACATTGCCTTGCAAGAAAGTAGAGTCTGTATGAGTTTAGGTGGTGGTCGGAGGGGCCCATGGCGGATTGGCAGCCTAACTTCCATCAGTTTACCCCAGGGCAATACATAAACACAATACTGGCTACAGGAGTGTGAAGGGAATGAATAATGTTCTGTAAAGTACAGTGGGTGTCTTCAAAGGCGCTATATAAATGAAAGAATAATTAATTCATTAATATGAAACCTTTAAAAAATAACACAATGTTGAATGTAAATCTACTCTCATGCTATGACAAAGGTATCTGCTTCAATACACCGGACTGGCTTAACGCTCCCTTGTTTTCACAGCCATTGTCTAAAATCCTTCAGCTAACACAGTGACGCTTATGACTCTGTTTAATATGTAAATGTCCTATCTGCCTGATCAATGTAATTTGAGTGTGTGGCCGATCATGCCTATGCTTTCATTAGGCCCTTCTGTTGGCTGCGTCAGACGCTGTGGTACCACCAAGGAGAGCGCTGACTCATTAGCAATAGTGCAACGAGGTTAAACACACTGTCAATCAAAGATGACAAAGAAAATGTCAGACGCCGATGTGTGTGTATGTGAGTGTGCCTGTGCGTGTGTGGTACTGAGTATGTACAAAGATTTTAGTTATGGTCACGTCTTTCACCTTGATGTAGCGGAGTTCGCTACAGCGTCCCTTGAAGTGCTTCCAATTGTTTTAAAGCTCGTCACTTTGATGTATTTTTCTGCAGTCCTGAGAGACAGCTGTGTGTTAGACAAGGGTCATGCGCAGGTCACGAGGATTAAAAGTGTCATTCTTAAAGGTGCATTATGTAATATTTCTGGTGGGGGTCTATCACCTGCTCGTCTCCATGGAAATGTCTTGATGTGCCTGACGTGTTCTACAGTATGGAGTTAAAAGTATCAATAGGCATGCATTCACTTATAGATGCTTTATTGCTTACAATAATTCAGTTGGGTCCACCTCTCCACAGATCTGAAGAGTAAGTTGGACTTGTCACCTTCAGTTCAAAGCCATACTGCTGTACATTCCAGACAAAGCAAAACAATTACTACGGAAACAAGAAAAGAAAGGCTACATGAAGTGGTGCACTTTTAAGAGTAATGGTAATTGTTTATACAGTTGAGAGCTGTATACTTTCCCCTTCATCCTAGGAATGAAATTTGGTTCTAAATATTAATACAGAAATAAAATTTAAAAAAATGCATCATTATGTATTACTTTGGCTTACTTTTTTTTTTTTTTTTTTTTTTTTTTTTTTTTTTTAACAATTATTGATTATTTATCCATCTATCTGAAGGCCTAAATATATAAATAAATAAATGTCTCTGAAAAAAAAAAAAAAAAAAAAAAAAAAAAAGAAAACTGAATTACGGGTAATGACTTAAGAGATTCTTTTGTACGTGTCTGAATCCCATAAAGCAGGCATGGCTGATTGTATGGGCCGTCACTTTGTTCATTATAAATGTGATACGACACATTTGCAGCGCAGTGCGTCACTCTGGGCGGTGGACACGGTTTAATTACCTGCTTTGGGAGATTACATAGCTGTGATGAATAATGATGAAAGGTCGATCACATTCAGTGGAAGCCTTCTGAAGACTACTGTAAATTCTACCACAGCGGTTGAGAGTCAATGCTACAGAAATCTGCAAACATGGCATAGGATATAACATAAACATAATTTCAAAATAAAAGAACCGAGCTTCAGCAGTAAATTACAGTGTTCATTAATTCAAAATTGTGGTTCAGATTTGGAGAAGAGTACTATTTCTGACAAGTTGCCCTACCATTGAAAGACTGGGTAAATTTCACTTTAGGGTAATGACATTATGAGACCACCTTAGCCATGTGCAGTTTTATAAAGGACACATTAGTTTACTTTCAAACAGTTTCTTTAATGACAGTGTTATTATAAATATAAAGAAAAAGTGTGAAAGAAGGTGACTGAAGACATGAGGATTTGCTGCATGATTGGAACGCAACACATTAAACTTATCACTGCAAAAGAAAAATAATAATAAAAAGTGGAACAAAACCCTACTTAAATCCACTGTGCTATAGACTAGTACTATGTATCTTGATTATAAGTTAAATTAGACCTGCTCATGACTAAAATTGGCCTAGAACTGTAATATCATTGCGTGATTTCTGACTAGTCTTCAAATTAGAATAGATTGACTAACTAAGCCTAATAATCTAATAACCAGGTATGTTATAAGTCTAAATCAAATGATAGGCTTAAGAATTGTAATTAGAAAAAAAAAAAAAAAAGTCAGTTGAAGTCTTCTGCAAACGTCATATTTTGTTTTGCTTCATATTTTATCAACCATGAATTTGATTTTGAAGCCCCGTTTTGATCCTTTTTCCAACATTGAGCTTTTATTTTGAAATCCACCCCCCGGATTCGTCTTTCCTCTTTCTGTGTAGCTTGATATTGGCTGTCGTTGCTGCTTTGGCGCCGCACGCTGCCTCTTCACTGGAGAAGCGGCTGCTGAGAGGAGCTTCTTCTCTGTGGATTTACCTGACAGGAACTTCTATCCACTTTTACGCGCCGCTGTGCCACTGCGCGACACTTCGAGACGCACTTTGTTCAAACTAACCCGCCGTCCCCGTCTGCGCTCTGCTTGTGTTCATGTGTTTTATGTGGCTGCGCTCCACAGTGAGGTAGACTTTTTCTTATTTATTTATTTTTATTTTTATTTTTTTTTTTACCCGGAGCGTGCGTTCAGATTTACCCCGTGGATGCTGCTGCTTTGGGGCTTGATTTGTGAGCCCTGCGGGACCAACCTGACATAAGGGCACCATGGTTTCGCTGTCTCTCCGCACTTGTTTGAGGAATATGCGCCCGGAGATGCTGCTCGTTTTGCCGGTGTTGTGGTTGCTTTTACCCCTGACCGGAGCGGCTCCCTCTCAGAGCTCGGAGCAGCTGGACACCGGGGTGGTAAGTGTCAAATCTTTACTTACTGAAAGGTTAAAGTTTTCCTGGTAACGCCATTTGTTTTAATTATGCACCTTTGGATCAGTTTGCGTGGGCTTCCTCTTTTGGCACCCGAAAGCAAGAGCTGTCTTCTCTTATACTTGCACTGAATTTTAACTCTGCTCTGCAGCCCGAGAGCTGTGGAAGCGCACGCTGTTAGTGCAAAAAATGCATGCACCACACAGGAGAAGCGGAATCTCCAATAGGAAGAAATAACGTAAAAAATCAATCCATGTGTTCCTCTGTCTGAAAGATAAATGTACGTAGAAGGATTTGCCTCGGCGTCATATCGACTCCTCTCTATGCTGTGCTCATCCAGCGTGGAGGAGACGGGGGAACTCTATATGGAAGGTGATTTTAATCCACATGGGATATTTGATGTTTTCTAGGAAGTGTTTGGATGCACTGAGATGAAAGAAGTTCAGGGAAGGCTACGGTTAACATTTATTATTGTTTTTAAGGGGGCAAGGAAGTCATTGTAGTTATCAGTAAAAGGTGCATTGTGTAATTTTTCTGGTGGAGGGTCCCGTCACCTTGTTTCTATGGATATGTCATTGTTCTGCCCAGAATGTTCCACAGAATGTCATGAAACAGCTCTACCTTACATGCATTCAATTACAGGTGGTTTTATAGCTCATCGAGAAAAAACAGACATTCTGACTGTGAGTGGGCTTGCCTCTCCACAGATCTGGTCTGTCTCCATGAAGATAGAAAGGTTTAATGCCACACTTTGAAACTATAATATCTGTATGGAGAAAAAAACATTTGACGGACCCTCCACCAGAAACGTTACACAGTGCACCTTTAAATGATGGCAAAATATAGTATAGTATAGTAGAAAAAAATAATATTTTTCAGCAGGAATCAGTCTTGGTAGTGCATACTGTTTTGGAGCTCTCAACAGAAAGCAGGTAATGGTAATTCGAGCAGAAATAGCAGCTTTCTTTAGCCTTATGGGTAGACAATTTTTCATAATGCATGCAGGATGCAGGGTAAGATGCAAGAAATAACCAAATTTCCGAGTACTTTGAGCTTTTTTTTTTTTTAACAAAGTCTTCTTGCCCTTTCTTTCCCAAAAAATCAGCAGATGAATAGTCCAAGTGGTACATTTTCCAATTAGCAAGTACTTTTTTGTCTGATCCATTTTTGTGATTGCTTCAAGTCTGCTCTGTGTGCTGTAGAAAGTTCCAAAGAAACAATGCTATAATTACAGTATTGCAACATGCTTTTTGCTTCATTGGTTTGTTTTTCATATACCCCATTAAGACTGGCACTGAGCCAACACGAGTGAAACTACTGAGTGGCCATTTACGTTACACCGTCTTATCCACTGACTGACCAAAGATGCCTTCTCTTGTCTCTAATAGAGCCCTCTCCTGCACACTGGACTTTTGCATGTCTGTATAGTGAATGAGTAACGTCCCCGCCTTTGTTTCCATGGATATGTCATTGTTCTGCTTGGAATGTTCCATAGCATGACATTAAACAGCTCGATCTTTCATATATTCAATTACAGATGGTTTTATGGCTCAAAAATACCTAGAAAAACAGGCATTCTGACTAGGGGTGTGCAAAAATATTGAAATATCGATATATCATATCGTTTAATGTGATGATACAGTATCGATATCGTGGGCTGCTGTATTGATATATCACCAAGAGTATTTTTTGATATATTTTACTAAAGTATTTTGTTACAGAACTACAGTTTTGTTGTTTGTTTAGAGGAAGGAAACTCGTTAATGTGACACACTTAACATTTTCACTGTTTTGATAATTAAAATGTTTGTGTTTCTTATTCTCTTTGCACAAGAAGTGGTTTATCAAAGACATTTATTATCACAGACATGATTTAAGCCTTTATTTTTTATTGAACCATATCAAATCGATTTGAAATATATTGAATTGAATCGAAAGTTCACTGTAACGTAATATGTACTGTATCGTGGCCTATGTATCGAGATATGTATCGTATCGGCAACTTCTGAATGATACCCAGCCCTAATTCTGACTGTGAGTGGGCTTTCCTTTAGGGATGTAGCGATATTAAAATTCCTCAACACAATATTTTCTCAGTGTGCATCTTACGCTTCGATATATATTGCAATATTTTGTGGAGGCAAATTGTGAATATGCTACTTTTTCCTTTTGAAAACCTGGGAAAAGCCTTGAAAACCTTTTGGTGCTGTTACAATAAGAAGATGTAAGATTTGAAAAAGTGCTTAATAACAGTTATGTCTTCATGTAGTCTGACAACACCAAAGGATCATGGTCTATGTAGTTCCCTCTTTTATTCCCTCTGCTATTGCGGCACCAAAGAAAGACAAGTTTCTTTGTATAGCACAGTTCATATACTAAGTAATTCAAAGTGCTTCACAGAATAAGAAGGGCATTAAAATCACTATAACTTTTAATTAAGCAAAGAGACTTGTAATTTGATATATTGTGATGACCTCTGATATTATTGTCAGACTATTGATGATACGATATCATGATATCTCAGTTATTATTACATCCATAGCCTGCCTCTCCACAGATCTTGGTCTGGTTTGGTTTCCCTGAAGATAGAAAGGTTTCATTAGCCTGATTAATCAGCTGGTTTCACTTCGTAGAAACCGTCTGACATTAGGAATTGTTCGCTTGACGGTAGGCAGGTATTTTTTATTATTTAACCAATCGCTGCTATTTGGTTGTGACATATGTAATGCGCCGCTAATGGGGCTGACTGGTATATTAAGCTTTTCCAAAATCACGTAGGGTGAAGGGCAATAACGTCTTTCCCCTTGATAAAATTCACCAAACATTCGTTTTGTTCTGGCTTTAAATCCTTGATCTCGGGAATCGTTGCCAACACTGAATGTATGGCTCTTCACTGATTGGCTGGTGCCCAAACTTCCACGGTTCCACTTCCACGGTTTTGGTGAACTGCCTAGTGTATTCTGATTCCTGACCTAGTCACTGGAGAGAAATGAAATTGAGCGGAGGCACTAGGTTAAGGCACTAAGGTTTAATACTATACTGTGAAACATTACAGGCAAAGCAATAATATCTCTATGTAGAAAAAACATTTGGGGGACCCTCCACCAGAAAAGTTACACAATGGACCTTTACATGATGGCACATCATTACAGATATATATATTTTTTTCTGCATGAATACGTCTCAATGTATGTTGCATAGTGCATATTTGTGGCCATCCTCATTACACTCTCTTATCCACTAATTGACCAAAGATGCCTTCTCTTGTTTCTAATAGAGTCCTCCCCTGCACATACTGGACTTTTGCATGCCTGTGTAGTGAATGAGTAATGCCCTAGCCTTTTGGAACAGCACACGGACCGTAAAGCTGCCAGTGGCCCCACATCGTGCATCATCATCATCTGCCCAGCTCTCTCTAAGTTTGATAAGTCTACCCTGAGAGAGGCGAGTTAGGGCTTCACACCTGCCAACCGCTTACAGACTCATCCAGGACCTCCAGCGCGTACACAGGAGATATAATTCAGGACTATATATCTCGGAAAGTTGTCATTTATTGATCATTGTCTCAAGTTTTGAAGGCATGTGTTAAAATAGCGCCCTACTGTTTTTACTCCCCGGGCACTGCCTTCTTCACTCACTACTCATCCAAACTTCTGTCTCATCTTCCTCGGGCGTCAAATTACTTCCCCCTGAAAAGTTAGATGCTTTGAAGTTGTGTTTGCTGCTTCCCTCGCTTGGTTTAAATCGATGAGTACACCGCAAGTTAACAGTAATGAACTTTAAGTGTTCTTACCTTAAAATTTGATTACTTAAGTGGTGTATTTTTGGCATTTGTACATAGTCCCGAGAATAACTGCTACTGTACTGGCACTACTTCTGCTTTGATTATTTGTGTACTGCTGTAGTCTGTAAGTACAGCCCCTGACAATGACTACAACTGTGTTGGTACTGCTACTTCTTTGACTGTGCCTACTGCTATAGTAAGTAGTAAGTACAGTCACTGCTCCCATATCTGGTTTCCACAAATCACATTCATGGCATAAACATGTGTAATGCCATACTGTGGGACATTCCAGGCAAAGGAATAACATTTTCATAGAGACAAGCAGTAGTGGAGCCCCTGCCAAAAAGTTACACTATAGTAAGTTACACACTGGTTATTTCATTTCTAACTGAGAGAGATTTTTAATTACAAGCTTTACTATGTAACTTTTCTGCTGGGGGACCTGCTTGTCTCCATGGTGATTTTATAGCCTTGTTTGAAATGATCTACAGCATGGCATTAAACTTTTATAACGCCATAGAGACACCTACAGGTATTGGACACTACCAGGCCAAGTTACAGGTCAGGTCTCTGGAGCTTGCTTACAGTAAGAATGTATGTTACATGTTATATAGTGCACCGAGGCTTGTCACGATAACACATTTTGGAGTAAAATATATTGCTGAACAACATGTAAACAATAAATATGATTATAGAAACTAAATCTTACGACTGACTAGGGACGTAACAATAACCGAATGTCGTATCGTCAAAGTTCTCACAGTTATATCATGGACCATCACAATATATCGAATTACAAGTCACTTTGCTTAAATTAAGAGTTATGATGCAGCAGTAGTTAAAAAAAGAGAGAGGGAACTACATAGACCATGATCCTTTGCTCCATTTCAGTGCAGACTACATGAAGAAATAACAGTTCTAAGCACTTTTAAGTCTTTGGATTAAGTCTTGTCAAGGCATTTTAAGAGAAAAAAGTAGTATATTAACAGTTTTAGCTGTTTAGCCTCCACAAAATATCGCAATAAACATCGTTCCATGACATGTATATCATGAAAATATTGTCCCAAGTGATTTGGACATTGTTACAGCCCAAATCGTGAGCCTCCCCACCATATCGTGAGGTTTCCCAAGATATTGCAATAAATATCGTACCGTGAGGTTTCATACCGTGACGATATCGTATCGTGAGACTTGGATATCGTTACACCCCTACCACTGACACAAAATCCCTACAGCTTAACTCTAATTGTAGTCCCCTTGATAAATACTGACCACCAAAAATGATTGTTCTATCAAACTTATACTGAATGATAACTCGATATAGTAATTATCCTGACAGGCATAAGAGCCCATTTGCTTATGGCGAGCGTATGACAGATTTTTATGATTCTCTAATTTTGACTTAATTTGATGAGATTATAGCTATTGTAGAAATATAAATGATAGTTTTACACCAGTCAAGAAGCAATTTGTGAAGTAAAGCTGAAAAATATGCTGAAAATTACAGGAAGTAGAGAGTTGATGACATGAATTCTATCCAAAGTTTAGCACATTTTACACTTAAGAAACATACTTTAAACATGACGTCAACAAACTAAAGGTGTTTTTTTTATATTTGTCAGATAATAATTTCTTTGCAGATTAGACTAGTTTTGCAAGGTAAATTGGGGAAACAAGTGTGAATGTTTTTGCAAAAATCTCAAGTATAATGATCTTAACTTTGTTTTAGTAATGAGTAATCCAACTTGACCTGTTGAGTGAGAAGCAATTAAAATGTAGTTGCTCTCCTCCTTTGAGTTGAAGCGCTTATTTTGGGTTGGTGACACATGACATACTGTGGTAGACATTTTTACTGCTTTTTAAAGGGCATTATTTTTAACTTGGCTAATGGTGGAGAGAGACAGCGTGTGAAGTGCTGCTGCGGATGACAGCTCCGGCGGCTCCACATAATCTCCAGCACCTGCATTTTTATAAGGTCAGTGTGGACATCAGACGGATCAGAGGAGCTCGCAGGCAGAGGCTTTTATGGACTGGGCTTTAGAGTGTAAACAATCGCTCAAGTTACTATTTTCATTGTGTGGGCAACTGGCTTTTGGCCTAATTTGTTTTGTTGGCACAGCAATGGATTTGACAAGGATATTATGTTTACTACGAGGAAACCCATGGCATGATCACTGAGGTTAAGTTACGTTTTAATGTACATATTAAAACTGTATCCACTGGAATGGTTCTGGTTGTCCAATTACTAATCCTAAAATCACAAATTGAGCAGGTATTGAAAACTGATAACATAAACGTTTTCAGAAGTAGCGTGACAACAAAATGAAAGAAACAATTCTATATTTAAAATTAAAATGTGTGTATTTTATTTTGTTATGTTCATAAACAGAAAAAACCCCAAAACAAAAACTAAAACTTGACAACAATTGAGAGCAAGTATAGTGTAATGCCTGGGTATTCTTGTCATCTTCAATTATGGTTCGCTCTGTACGGCTGATAGGAAAAACCTGGACATTACAAACAAAAACACCGTTATGTAGGTAAAGTTATCTAAAATCATTTATTATTAGAAGGATACGAATTCAAGGCCAAGTATACTAGTACATACAACATGAATGAGAAGGCATCAGTGGTGCAGTGTTAGATCAGGGTGTGCAAAAATATTGAAATATCGATATATCATATCATTTAATCTGATGATACAGTATCGATATCGAGGACTGCTGTATCAATATATCACCAAGAGTATTTTTTGGTATATTTTACAAAATTATTTTATTACAACTTTACAGTTTTGTTGCTTGTTTAGTGGAAGGAAACTCGTTTATGCGACACATTTGACATTTTCACTGTTTTGATGATTAAAATTTTGTGTTTCATATCACCTTTGCACAAGAAGTTGTTAGTATCACAGCCATAATTTAGCTATTATTTTTTATTGAACCGTATTGAAATGATTTGAAATATATCGGACTAAATCGTATCAAATTGTAAGATCACTGTATCGAGATATGTATCGTATCATGGCCTATACATCGAGGTTTGTATCATATTGGCAACTTCTGAATGATACACATTTCTAATCTACACTATCACTGAAAGAAATGAGCTGCAATTAATAAACAGCTGAATAAACAGCTGAATGAAGCAATAATAATTTTTATAGTCATATTACATTACTTTTTTAATCCTCTGCAGCTCAAATTGTTTTGTATTATGATAGAAATAACAAAATCTCCCCATTATTGCAAACAACTGTATATTGTATTGAACTGAAAGTGCACTGTATCGAGATATGTATCGTGTCGTGGCCTATGTATCGAGGTATATATCGTATCGGCAACTTGATGATACCCGGCCCAAGTGTTAGGTGCTGTTCATTCTGAAGTATAGATGGCTCTGACTGGCTTCAGTTTCTTTATTTGCATATTCTCAGATAAATTCAAAACATAGGCACAATTTGGCATTTTCTTGTACTGCAAAAACATGTTCCTGGGTGGATCCTTCAGTATTTCTTCTATTGCCAGTAATGTCTCAAATGCTGGAACAGATGAAGATATAAGTCCGCCTTTTACAATCGCTTTGAGCTGAGGAAACATTTTCACTGGGTAAATGTCAAACAGACATTTACTTGTGTGTCTTCTGGTTTCCTATGGACACCGCGCGTACAAATGTCAACTTATTTAAATGTCAGCTTATAAGATTTAAAAGTGCCACCAAGTGTACTTACAGGTTAGATCTGTGGAGGAGCTAGCCCACTCACAGTAAGATTTAAATGTAAGATTTTATGTTCATACTTTAATGCCGTACTGTGGAACATTTCTAGCAAAGCAATAACAACTTCAGGCAAACAGGTTGTAGACCCTCCACCAGAAAATTTACATAATGCACCTTTAAAGCAGACCTATTATGCAAAATGGACTTTTCAGAGCTTTTAACCATGTTATTGTTGTCTCCCTCTTGAAGTTGTTTTTAGCATGATTCATGCATGTTTGAGTAATCTTTATACTCCTATATTCAATGCCATTGCTCCGATTAACCCACATTTTCACCACCACCAGTATACACCCACTGCGCTGTACTTCCTTGTACTGTACTGTACTTCATTCTCCGATTTTATCAGCGATACAGGTCGGATTTGGCAGCGTTGCATAGTAATTTTGTTACAAGTGAGAAAAAAATTATAATAATCCGCTACTTGCTAGTGTGATCTGCTGCTATCCATAGGAGGTGCGGACAGCTTCATGGCCCTTTGTTATGATGACGTTTTATTAAGTCGTTTTAGATCAGATGCCCAAATTATAACATAATGATCCATGGGTGTTATAGATTACAACTATATAGGAGGAAAAAACACAATGCCTTCTTTAAAACTGTATATTTACTCTACCATGACACAGGTTGACTGATTTTGCATAAAACGAAAAAGAAAACCAAACAAACAAAAGATTTAACCATTTTATCGTAAAAAAAACCCCTCAAATCAAAGGTGGCCTGCAAACCTACTGACTCATATGTCTACTGTAAGGTTAAAATGCCACATACAGGAACAGTTTGTGACCACAGACCACAAAGACTTAAAAGCCCCTTTCATGTTGGGACTCTCGCTACAAGTTCACATCCCTGGAGTGGTCTCTGTGGAGCAGTGGAGGAGACGTGTTATATTTCGCTCATTTTATTTGGAAAAATCCTGGAAAGTTAATTCTCAACCTGACTTTAAAGAGTTACAAAAGGCAATAGAATCTTTTGACATTTGAAATCCAGATGTGGCTTCCCGTATCTGAGAAGCAGCAGTAGTTCAGTAGTTGGGCATGTGTTGGTGTTGTCACAATACTCAAATTTCAAACTGGATTTTGATACTAAGGAATAGACTTGATAGACTACTCAATATTGATTCCGATACCACAATGATAATAAAAAAACTCTTTATATAGACAATAGAATGTCCTTTTCAACATTAGATCACAGTACTTTCTTTTATATTACCACGTGATCTTATGTCTGTGTAATCTCTCAGTCATCCAGGCATAATAAGGATACAGCTCAAGATCATTCTAAAGCTCTTCAGGAAAGATTCATTTCTGTCGTATGAATGTGACTTTTGATATTGATACCTGCTCAAATGAGTATCTAGTTTCGATACTACTTTTAAGATAAGATAAGATAAGATAAGATAAGATAATCCTTTTATTGTCTCCCATGGGAGAAATTTGTCTTGGGACAGGGGGTAACATGCAGGACAACACAACACAAAGCAGCACATAAACAAACACCAGAGAACAAAGTAAATATGAGACCAAGTCTGACCATGAGTGATACGAGTGAGTTTTAGTGCTGATTAGTATCAGATTTTCCTAGAAACCTAATGTTTCTACCTGTGTGTGTAGTTTGTTATGACTTTTCCACTGTTAAAAAGGCACATGTGGTGGTATCTTAATTAGACCCAATCTCTCTAACTTACCTTAACCAATACATACTTGGACGATTTGTTTTCCATTTCATTTTGATTCTGTTGGTTTGCCTATTTATGTTTTATATTGTGTCTAGTTTCCAATGAGTTAAATGTCTAGCCAAATGCTAGAGTCGGGTTGTTCCTGCTCCTGGAAAGCAATGCCTTATTTTTCTGAGTTCAACTATAATCAGTTTTCTAAAAGAAGTGAATATACAAAACCACCCTGTCATTATTATATACCTTGTACCCCATGTGTCATAAGGGCTATTTATAAGTAAACTTTAGTTTACTTTGAAACAAAATAGTTTCAGAGTCCTATTAAAATGAGATGGCACAGTTAAAATCACAAGGAATGTGATAATATGTGCAGAGAACAAAATATTGTGTCTTTTTATAGAAAAATTGTGAAACTGCAGTTTACATTAGAGTTATGGTCGATCTTCTGAATAAAAATACTTACAAAGCTTTATATTAACACTTTAATACCAAACGATAGCTGCACAAAATGTGACTATACAGCTCCCTTATAGGTTTGTGGTAAAAAAAAATATATTATTATTCATTATTATTAATTTACAGCAACAACAACAAGGACAGTGCACAGAAAACATCAAACTCAGAGTGAAAAGATGCTCTGTGCTCTTTAGCTACAAGCTACTTTCCATCTGCATTCCTTGGGCAGGTACAAAATACATTAAGGAAACTATTTGCATTCTAGCAACAACATTTCATCATTAACAGTGTCTCCTTAAAATAACCACCATCCAATTCAACATCAAGCATTTAAAACAATCACAATTCATTCATTCTAATTTCCATAATTGCAAGATCTCAAATTCATCATTAGCTTCTAAAAATTTCATTACCCTCAATCATATAAAATGTACATTCACCAAATTACATAATATGGGGAAAATGATCAAAATCTGCCCAAAACAATCGGCATATATTAACAGCCATCGGTTGCTCTGGATTCTAAATAATCGGTACTGGCATTGGCCGTGAAAAAAACGCATATCAGTCAATCTCTAGTTTAGAGCTCTACAAACATGGGATTCTTGTAAGAGTTAATCAGTTCATATTTCAATCTTTTTCTCAAATGTTAATGCTCTTGGAATCATTTACACGGTGCACACTAAACTTGTCAACAAATCTCACAAATCCAAATCTCACAAATCCAATCACAATATTCTTCTCCCCTGCAACCTTCATTTTTTCCCCAATATTATGCAGCCCTAAATTTCTTTCACCTTTCCCTAGATCTGTCAGCATGTTTCATTCTTTCACGCCTAAAACGAGAATAGCCTCAAACACACTTTTATCAGCTCGGTACAATGGAGTGACATCAGACACCGTGGTAGTGAAGAAAGCGCCTGTCACAATGAAGACAATGTCTACAGTCTCCGCTGCTGTCTGTATCTGTCCTGAAAAATGTTCTCTTTTACAATCGCGTTCATCCGAGTTTGACAAAAATGACTAAAGACACAGCGGCCCGTGTGGGTAATGTGCCAGAATACGCCATTACGTCTTGATTGGGGCAAGGATCTAAACTAAAATGTCAAAGAGCGTTCAGAGAGGCTTGTAACATGAAGAGAAGCTCGGTGCGGCGATTTGATAATGAGAATAAAAGAAACGGTCTCATTTAGATCAAGCCATTTGCCAGACATGAAAATATTGTGTGATCTTGGATGGCGAAGACAATCCATTTAGACAACAGAAGTGGTTCTTGATGAAAGATAGTTAGTGTAGGCGAGTCCAGTAATGTTGGTTGGTTGGTGACTGATATCCTGTCACTAGTAAGAGTCAGGGGATGTGATTGCACTTCAGTAGAGAGCCATAAAGAAGATAAGGATAGATCGATGGTGACATATTTATCGTTTCTGACATGTTGGTACAATCTTTGGTGGTGTAAAGAGCACAGTAGAATGGCTTGGCTGGAACTGTATTGTGATTGCATCGATTTGTGTTGATGGGAAGGACATGGGAAGGATATGCAAGAACTGGTCAGGGTACGATGTCTTCAGAATTACAATATAGGACCTATGGCATGGGTGCTCTGTGATATCTGAGTAATTTATATGTTATAAAGTCACTGCCAGTAGGCCTGTCACGATAAATACAATATTTGAAAGATAACAATATATTCTGGGACTCAGTATTTATCGTGGGTACAGTTCCTTGCAATAATGGAGAGATTTTGTGTTATTTCTATCATAATACAAAACAATTTGAGCTGCAGAGGGTTGAAATTATTGCTTCATTCAGCTGTTTATTAATTGCAGCTCATTTCTTTCAGTGATAGTGTAGATTAGAGCTGGGTATCGTTCAGAAGTTGCAGATACGATACATACCTCAATACATAGGCCACGATATGATACACATCTCGATACAGTGATCTTACTGTTCAATACGATTCGATACGGTTCAATAAAAAACATAAAGGCTTTGATACCAACGGTCTTTGTTAAACCATTTCTTGTGCAACGTTTATATAAAACACACCCATTTTAGTCACCAAAACAGTGAAAATATCAAATGTGTCGCATAAACGAGTTTCCTTCATATGAACAAACAACAAAACTGTAGCGCTGAAACTAAATAATTTAGTAAAATGTAGCAAAAAATACTCTTGGCGATGTATCGATACAGCAGCTCACGATATCGATATTGTATCATCACATTAAATGATACGATATATCGATATTTCAATATTTTTGCACACCCATAGTGTAGATTTAAACATGTTTGCTGGGATTATCGTGCTTTAAAGTTATTATTACAGTTACACTGAGACATACAATTATTTCACTATTATTATTTATCACATTATATGTTTGTATCATTATATTATTCAAAATTTCTTATCGTGAAAGGCCCAGTTGCCTTGAGAGTCTTACTTCTTCCCACTCAGTTTTGAGCATCAGTCTTTCATTTGTATGTGAGTCAATCTTGAACTCAAACTGTACATATTGGATTCTCTACTGTATTCTCTGTAGCACCTTCTGTTTTTTCTGCTATTACATAGTTTGAAACAAAGATTAATATTCAGAGGGATGTCTGTTACTGCTGATCACCACTCCCTTGTTCAATTAGTTATTTATTTCAGTGATGCATGTGAAATTGTGAAAGGAGCTCATTGGTTGGCAAGTTGTGACTTGAGTCACTATTTTTAGGACTTGAGACTTGACTTGAGAAGACTTGAGAAGCACTTTTAAATCTGAATTATTTCTATTCTGACCATAATGATTCACTTTAAGATCTTGTCAAGATATTTTAAAAAAAGAAAAAAATTGCATTTCTACAACTTTTATATACTCTATAAATACTCATATATAAATATACTATGACCTTAGTACAAGTACAAGTACAATTTATCTTAAAAGTCATGTAAATTGCAAAAATCTAAGCTATATTTGGTACTTTGGTTTAAAGACTTGAAATGACTTGAAGCTCAAAGTAGACGACTTGGACTTGACTTGGACTTATGGGCCAGTGACTCGAGACTTGACTTGGACTTGCCTGTCTTTGATTTGGGACTTGACTCGGACTTGAGGTCAAAGACTTGAGACATACTTAAGACTTGCAAAACGACAACTTGGTCCCACCTCTGTTGATCGCCCTTAATTTTGAACAAAAGTTTAGTGCTTCACTCATTGATGTTGTTCAGTCCCTTGTGATATATTTTTTCCCCTCTCCTACGCAGCCATATTTGTTTTGATAAATAAACTGTATTATTAATATTAGATGGACCATGCTTGTCCCTGATTGGCTAACCCACTTGTCAATCACACCCACTGTAACTCTGAGACATTCAACAGTTTGTCAGTGATTAAATGTCCTGTCATGTTAGCGTGGCTGTCTCTATCTCCCTTTGCTTGTGTCACTGCATTTGATCATAACTGCTATTCTCCGAGGACTCGAGAAACAACAATCTCTCCAGAAAGCAATCCCTTGATCTGTATCCGCTGGTATTACAGCACGGCAGGCAGATCGCTCCATCACTTTAACCCATATTATGAACCTGATGTAACGTATGCTGTGTGCCTCTGTAACAGCCTCACGCCGAGCCTTTAAGTAAGTAAGGCGTACATCGCAGGTATTCATTTCACAGCCCCTCCGCTCTCACGGTTGATGTATTACTGCATAGTGGCCATTTGCGCTTTCAGCACTTGGGAGAACTGAGTCAAATAAAAGGTAATATCTGCGCTTATGTTTGTGCTCATCATGTTATGTCCCTCGTGAGGAGAATTTTCACACTGATTTAGAACTTCTATGTGTCCCTTAGGAGCCGTTCACCTGAATAGAGCATGCCGTTTGATGAGAGAGAGCGGATGGGCAAGCAGTTGAGGAACTGGATAAATTAATTTGTATTAATAGGGAGAGATAGTCAGTGTTTCCTTTAGGATTGTCATCATGCTAAAAACATATTATTAGGCATTCATAGTTTGCAAACAATATTTTTTCCACCACTCGTTTCATGATGCAGTGCATTTTGTGGACTCTAAATCTAATGGAAAACATTAAGCAAGCAAATTAGAATGAAGGAGGATTTTGTAGTATTCTGTGTGTCCAAAGTCGACAAGATGAGCTCAGGAGTTGTAGATTATATTAGAGTTGTCAAAAGTAAAAAGTATTAATATTAATGCAAAAACTACAAGACAGAAATAAACTTTTCATGAACAGCTTAACGATGATCTTGGGCTGTAGCAGAAAAAGTATTTGACCACGTAGGCTAATATACACTCACTAACTGTTATGGAACCTACAGACGACTGAGGGATTACACAAATATCATTGTAATTTAATATAATATAAATTACTATTATTGAACTGAAAATTATATTCTATTGTCTAAATAGAGACTGGTTTTATTGTCATCCTGGTATTGGAATTGGTACTGCGTATCGAGTATGTCCTGGTATTGATATTGAGTTTGAAATATTAGTATCATGACAATACTAGATTTCTGCATGATAATTGTTGTTAGTCAGTACAAAAATATGCATGAGAGTTGGAAAATTTTGAAGGATTTGGCGTCGTCAAATGCAAGTTGTTGCATTTTAAATCAAAATATTACATCTTTTAAATGAGGAAAGGTCCACACAAAATTATTTATCAGGAAGAAATCGTTCGCCTGTAACCCATGAATATTTTGTATTCTTGGCTTTTTCTTTCTAAGTCACTGAACCACACATTTCAAGATTGATGTTAGTTCTCTAAATTCAGCATTACAAGAAATTCTGTACCTTAGAGGCTGTCTGTTATATGCATTTTTCGATGATGTCTTGTCTTGTTAGTGTAAACGTTTCTCTCATTTTGTCATTTTGCAAATATTCTGCATGGATCTGTTCTTTTTGCACTCATAGTGGACAACACTACTAGCCGAAACACATTGACCTTTGGTGAGTAGGGAGAATACTTTGCCCAGATAGTTTAAAATGTTTCTAATGTCTGATGATTTGAGTGAGTTTCTAGGTACATAATTGTAATTCTTTGACAAGGTTACACCACTCCAGTCAAATCCTTGCTATTCACTCATCCACTTAAATTATTCACAGCGCTCATCTCCACTGCTGTGCAAAATGAGGCAGAAGCAGCCCCTCTGTTTGCAGCTCTTCAGGTGAACTGTTTGCCTTGTGTCCTAAAAGTGATTTTCTGTCACCAGTATTTTATCAAGTCACGATGGGATCATTCATCCTCAATACAAGTTCAGTATGCTTTTGATTCATGCAAATGCAACACAGAAATTCTGTTGTGATTTCTAAACAATACTGAATTTGTGTGTATTTGGTACTTTTCATTACCAGTTTGGCAAGTTTATACAGAGGGATATCAGTGTGGTCTCCCTTAGACACAGCAGTACATCAGGTTTGTTTATTTCAGTGATGCAAGTGAAACCAAGGAGCTCATGGTCACCCTTAGTTTTGAACAAAATAAACTTTGAACTTCTCTCACCTCAGAGTAACAGTCTTTGCTCATTGATTCTACAAAAATCTGTGTTTCGTTTCAATCCCTTGTGATACATTTTTCTTTCTTTTTTCCTTTGTAACCATATTTGTTTTCATATTGACATCCCACCTGTCAGTCACATCTGAACTCTGGGAGATTACAGTGACCAGACTTGCATCTTCAAAAGGTATTGCAGAAGTGTGTATTCTGGCAATGAATTTATGCTTTGATGCCCCCAACCACCAATCACTCAGCAAGACTCAGTGGATAAAGTGTCTTGCTGGAGGACACAACAGCTGCTGGCAATACTTTACAGAGAATCTAACTGCCAACTTTACCTACATGATCGACGACTACCTTGAAGAAATATCACAGCGCTCTGCCACCCAGTCAGCCTTCACTGCTTAATTCCAGCTTGTCCAGGTCAAACCACCAAAGTGGCTATTACATACTAAATCTTTAAGTCTTTATGGAAACCACGCCCGGCTAGTCTAGCTCTCATTGCTTTTTTTTTTTTTCTTCATGTGGACCATCTGGTATCAATTACCACAACCTACCTCCACTGCACTTCAAACTCACACACCTCATTCATACCTATTGTTTTCAGGAAAATGGTAACTAATTGCTTAGAAGAATTTAATATAGTATATTGCTAAAGGAACTGTATGTGAAATTTTGAATTTCATAAAGTAAGTTACCTGTGTCCCCAGATACGAGCTTTTACTGAATTATGCAGATTTATACTTAATTACAAAAACATTAGAGATTATGGCCAAGTTGTGCATGTTTTAATTTGGTGTTTTGGTTCTCAGTTTGATTAACCAGAGCAAAATGAGCCTCACTTGAGTCTCTCATTTGGGTTGACAGGTTCCATGCAGAAATCCAGTTGGTTTAAACCTCTCTCTCCCTCCTCCTCTCTCATTTAGTCAGTTCTGAAAGTTCTGATTTTTCACATGAAGCAAAGCCAGATCATATATCCAGAAAAAACATGTATGTGTTTTACCAACTCAGGTTCAGTTGTGATTGTAATACCTTTTTTTTTTAACACTAAGAGAATAGTCTGCATACAGTTCCATTAAGAATCTCTGGTAAAGTACATTGTTAATCATCATTGGCAACATTATTGCTGTAATTAGTTAAGCCTGTCCTTGCAATTATCTGGGTCAGTGGGTCAGATAATATAGATGTGTTGCTATTGTAACAGTATCAGTGGATAAGGAAGGGGAGGGAAATTAGAAGATGCAATCAAGACAATAGATAGAACTACTGGGTATTATAGCTATTAAAGTTTGTATAATTTTCAGACGAAAAGTAAAATAGCCTTTTACCCTAAATAAATGCCATTTTAATCTACACCACTGTTTCTAGCTTTGACTGTATTGTGCCCACTGCCCACACAAGCTGCCAGTCCATTGTTCTTGGCAATGTCATTTTCCGTGTAATTATCTGTCAAGATTTGGGATTGATTTTGCTTAAATACAATGAAGACATCAATAGGTGTTGACTTGCTGTCCTCTACGTTGAAGATTTGTGGACAGTGGATATTCATATTTCTGCCTAGGATTTTTTCTTACATTTTCAAATGTCTGTTGCTTTACAAAATGACATGTTTTAACAAGCTCATTTTTATTTGGAAAAAAGCTAAATAATAATAATAATGATTGTAATTATCAATTTTTGATTTTTAATAATAAATAATACTTTCAAGAAACAGAAAAATTGTTGCCTATAACATTTCTGTTATGCACAATGCACAATCACGTTTTCTTAAAGGTACACAGTTTAACTTTTCTGGTAGAGGGCCCGCTAGTTACTTGTCTCCATGGAGATGCTAATGCTTTACCTCCAATATTCCAAAGTATGGCATTAAACTTTTCAATCTCCATAGAAACAAGCAGGAGACGCCACCAGAGCAATTTGCAGGTGAGATCTGTGAAGAGGTGACCCCACTCACAGTAAGAATGGTTGTTTTAAATGTATTTTTGAAATAATAACACCCATACTTGAGTAAATGCATCTATTATAAGTTTAATGACATATTGTGGAACATTACAGGCAAAGAAATAACATCTCCAAAGGACCTCCAACCTTTTCCAACCAAGTTGCACAGTGCATTTATTGAATTTCACCAATACAATGCATTCAAGATAGCAACAGCAGTGCCTGTACTAAGATGGCAACACAACTGTCTCTGTTTGCCACTAATGTGAGGTGACATGTGGAGCACTTTTTTATGTGATCTGAGCTGCTGTAGAAACATCACATGTATTATTGTAACCGCTCATACTGACTTATTGATCTGCTGTCATTTTTTTTTTCTCTGAAGTCATCAGAAAAACGGATTTCCGGACTGGTCGGAACAAATTCTCTTCTCTGTTTTTGTCACTGTAAGCTATATTGTACAAAGATTCACGCCCACCGCTTTAGCCTTGCAATTTTAAAGACACTGTACATAAGCGCTTTTCACAACTCTCAAAGACCAGCACTGATAAAGATAGACTTAATATATCCCGGGCCGGTATTTGCAGATTTTAGTGTATCTGCTATCAGCCTTAAGTCTCCAACACAGGCCGATATTTTATTATGCCCGACCTGCTACCTAAAAAGTCCACAGGCTTTATTTTACCATTTTAGTGCTGTGGATGAGTTTGGAGTATATTTAAATGAATTTGGAGTAGATTTAAATAACAGAATTTGTTAATAATTCAAATCGGCCCTGAAAATTGACCATCGTTTTCTCTGGATTCTAAAATATCAGTATCAGTAAAACAAAAAAAAAACTATCAGTTGATATCTAATTGACGATAAAGACAACAACAACTATCACACAATAAAAATACTTCAGCTGCTTATACAATATATCTGTACTGCGCAAGACAAAGTGAGCTCAAATACATGGAGGAAAATTCGGGACAGGGCCTTGAATACATTTTACTTATATGCAGTTCTGCTACAGTGATTCCTCAAGACAGATACAGCTATCTTCAACACATGATATTTAACTAAAATTTCTATTGTTGATGCATTCCATTGTGGGATAATAAAAAGGCCCATTAACGTTGCTAAACAAACACGCTTTAATGAGCATTCAGTGCCATAATTAAGACAGGCTTTTAAAGGGACCCCTGCAGTTGGAGCTCATTTAGTCCAAGTGGTATAATTCCACCATTATTATACAACTGTGAATTATAAACACACTCATAACAGCAACAACATCATTTTGTCAAGGTTCACCATTTATTTTGTCATGTTAATCTGAACTATAGACTCACTCAGCCGCGGTGTTTACCTATATATTTTTGTACATTTATCAACATTTAGTCATGTGGAAAAGGATAAGGTGGAGAGGCTGTTAAGTGGCCAGTTAGAACATGCTTGGCAAAACTTAACAAAGACAATTGGGTCTAGAACCGTCTCCTTATTCCAAAAGAGGGTTAGGGTTACACATGGAGACACATGCTCAGTTCCAGCAAAAACAAACATTTTAGGAGTCAAAAGGAAGCATAAAATAACAACGGATTTAGAATTTCTGCAGAATCAACAATCAAAGCATCAAATAAAAAATTGAATTGAATAAATAATAATAATTACATATATATATTAATTCTGAATAATACGAGATTTTTGGAGAGGATGTCTTCTGTATTTGAGAACCGTGTGATTCAAATGAGCAGCTGTGGTGGATCATCCCACGTTTGAGAGGTTTTTTCATTATGGCCTGATTCCAGACCCTTCTGGTTTCAAACAGAATATAGAAGGGACTGGCTGGTCAGGCAAGAGAATGTGAGGTGGCTAATGGTCTGCTGCTGCAGTGTTAATAGGGCCATGGAGGATTCTGTTGCCTAAATGGCAAGATGGCAAAGACAGAGTAGTTTGAAAATTACTTGGTTGAGACGCAAATGTGTCTGAGTCTTTCTGGTTGAATTCATTTTACAATTCCTTGTAGGCTATTACTTTGGATAGAGCTCACCAATTTCAACACTAGAATGGTAATAAAAAGCAAAAGCTTTAGACAATACACTGTCATTTTCAACAAACCTATTAGCATCATGTGGTCTCGTACTGGTTCAAGCTCAAGCCAATTCTGAAACTGTTCAGGAAAGGAACCATTTTGTCATATTTATGTGATTTCTTTTTTTTTTTTTACAATTATGGATTCCTGCTCAAATGAGTGTCTAGTTTCAGTACCTGCTGTTTTTTTATACTTTTGTCTTCAGCTGTGATAGTTTATGTGCACTTTATGTGACTATTGTAGCCGCACCCGCAATACTATGATCTAAAACATATCAAAACACAGATTTTTTTCCTTTTGAATTTCTAATAGGTTAAATTTCTAATAGTTCTAAAAATTTTTGGCTTTTCCTCTATGTTACAAAAGCTCCTGTCATCAGTGAATTCTAGCACCAGTGCACACCACACAGACTTGCCCCATACTGTACCTTCCCGCAGAAATGAGGCTAAACTTGTGAAGAAAATCAGTCGCGCTCTGACAACCGCACGCGCCAACATCTGAGCGGAGAGTGTATCATTAGCACAGTTAGAGAATCCCACAGGTTCAAACACCAGCCAACATAGATGTTTCCTTTTTTAGATTTTACACAAGAAGGCTATTGACGAATGAGCCCAGTCTGGACCGTTGTGGGCATTTGTATGCATAGAGAGGATGTTCAAACCACATCACAAATCACTTAGCGTGCTCCCGTGTATGTGTACATCTGTTAGCACGCGCACGGCTCGACATCATTATAGGACACTTTTAGCACCGCTGTCCCATTTCCATCAAACGCTATGACCCCCTGTCTGTGCATTCGCATCCTGGGACTCATATTCAGGGCAAGACGATTATTTCAGGAACAATGTCAAAAGAAAAGTGGTTGTGAACTGTAGAGACGTCTATGTGAGGTAGATTGACAGTATGAGTGGATGATATGGCAAAAAATACAAAACAAAATGAATCACATTTTTCCTTTTGCTTTTGCATTTTTGATTCAAATATATTGTTATTTTAACGAAAACAGATATCTCCATCTTTTTTTTCTTATTACTATCTTCGAATGGTACTATTAACATTATGATGCAATAAAGTGCATTTGGCTTTTGTAAATATTGTCATGCCAAGCCTCAGCTGCAAAACCTACTTATTACTTTTTAAAATGGTACTTAGTACAGTTCATGAACAAGAACAAAGCAGACTTTTATTCGTGCTGTTTGACACAAAAAATAGTCAAATTTCTTCCTCCAAAGTCTGCCGTCTGCTCCAAACCACATCCTTTTAATGACAGAGGATTGGCTGTAGACCTACGACTGGACCTTAGATGCCCCTCCTGTGCCCCGATCCTGTTCTGTGGACCTGCACCCTCCCCTCGCTCGCTGGAAAGGCCCTAATACCTTACCCTGGATAAGCTCCCCTTTGTCCTTTAGTCTTGAGTGGCCTGCAACAGTTTGAACAAATGGATGCACGTCAGTCCTAGACACATCTGCAGCCTGCCCGCCCATGGGAGTGAATCTTGCTTTCACTGTGGTTCTCCTCAGTGTTTCTCTTTTCCCACTGTGTTTTTTTCTTGGAAAGGAAGGTCTAAGGAAAGGGGATGTTCTTGGACAGTTATCCATTTGCTTGTTTCCTGTGAACACTGGTTAATCTATTTATCTGATATTAACTAATGACTGTTTCACTGTTAGAATTTCTAACTTTAATGTTAAATTAATGACTTTGTTAAGCAGCTATTATTGAATTGAAAATCAAATTGAAACAGAATAAATGTCTTAATTAAAGACCCCTAACCATATCATTGCTGTTTAGACATGAGTGAATCTCAATCTTAATCTCAATTAAAATCTGATTAATTGCCCAGGCATAATTGACTGTGCAAATATGCTAAATACAATGTGTAGCTAGGGATACAATGACAAGACAGTAACAGAAACATCCTGATATCATATCGTCCAAGGTCACACACAATAATATCGTGGACCATCACAATATATCGAATTATAAGTCTGTTCACTTAAATGAATAGTTATGGTCCAGCAATAGACATAGACCATGATTCTTTGTTCTGTTTCAGTGCAGAAGAAATAAATGTTATAAGCATTTTTAAATCTTAGTTCTTTGGATTAAGTCTTGTCAAGGCATTTTAAGAGGAAAAAGCATGTTCACAGTTTTTTAGCCTCCACAAAATAAATATCATACCGTGTAATAGGGCCGGGTATCATTAAGAAGTTGCAGATACAATACATACCTTGATAAATAGGCCATGATACGATGCAGCTTTTGGTTCGAAACAATATATTTCAAATCAATTTGATACTGTTCAATAAAAAGTAATGGCTAAATCATGGCTGTAATGCTAAAAGTTTCTGTTAAACCTCTTCTAGTGCAAAGTGAATATGAAACACGCCCATTTTAATTATTAAAACAGTGAATATGTTAAATGTGCTGCATAAAATACTTCCCACTAAACAAGCAACAAAACTCTAGCACAGTAACAAAATAATTAATTAATTAATCACTGATTGATTGATTGCATTTATATAGCACCTTTCAAGATACCCAAAGCGCTTTACAGTTCATTATTCAGTCACTCAACACTCAGTAGTGGTAAGATACTATTGTAGCCACAGCTGCCCTGGGACAGACTGACGGAAGCAAGGCTGCCAATCTGCGCCATCGGCCCCTCCGACCACCACTATCACTCACGCACACACCACTTCCATACTAGGCAATGTGGGTGAAGTGTCTTGCCTAAGGACACAACAACAGTTTTTGTGAATGGCGCCCCACTGTGGCACCTGGAATTCCCAGTGGTCTCCCATCCAAGTACTACCCAGGCCCGGCCTGCTTAGCTTCTGAGATCTGACGGGATCAGGCTTTGACAAGCTTGTATGGCCACAAAACAAAAAATATAACAATATAACAAAAAATAGTCTTTGTGATGTATCGATACTGGAGTCTCTAATATTGATACTGTAACATTACATTAAATGATACGATATACCGATATGTTGATATTTTTGCACACCCCTACCATGTAAGGTATATTGTGAAAATATACCGAGAGATTTTTGATATCGTTACATCCCTATGTGTAGCTGCACTAAAAATGCCCCCAGAAAGCAGAGATCCTCCCCTGTCACCTCAGCCTTGTTAAGAGTAAAAGTTACGGACAGACTTGCAAGTTTTTCAGGGTGGTTGTCAGCTTGGCACCAGCATAGATCTTATTTATGATGTCCGTATACAGAGCTATTCAACAAGAGTCTCATGAGTTCTGACACCTCATTGGCCGACAGTGGAGCGAGAAGGTCGGGACAGGATGGGTATGTGGCAGCTGCAAGTTGTCTTCGGGTTATGGCTCAGTCGCTGACAACGCGCAGGCATCCAGACAAAGTTTGACAAGATTGAAAACCCATTGGAGATGGTTCATTCCTGTTCTGGATTAAGGAATCACAGGCCATGTGCTCTAACAGTGGACAATAGATGTGTACTGTGTGTTTGACAAAAGAAATGATATAGTCAAGATCGCCTGGAGTTTGTAAATGTAATTTTTGCCATGAAATTGTTTGCAGTAAGAGCTATATTTGAATTGAGTCTGTTTACCTCATCTTCAGGGACACAGATAGGAAATGTTTATGAAATTTCAAATCAAAATCTGCATACTTTCAGTGGTACTATACAAACCCTATTTTTGAGATTTCTACCATGTTGTGACGATCCTTCATCAAAAACATGCCGGAAGTTTCAGATGTCATCCATGCATGTTAACAATATCTCCCAGGACCTATTCGAACCCTCCTTGCGGTTAGCTGTAAGATTCTGCGCAATGCCAGCCCACAAGTCAACCATGCTCCCACACAGCATTTCTCCATAAATATACAAAAAAACAAAAAAAAACATGATAAAAACTGTTCACAACAACTTGACAAACCTGATATGACGTGCCGTAGTTTCATCAAGGAGAAAGACGCTTAATATATCAGTTAGCCCCGTTAGCGGTGCATTACATACATCACAAACAAGTAGCAGTGATTGGTTAAATAAAAAAGTACCCGCCTACCGTCGAGCGAACGAATTCTAACACTGCTGGGTCAAACAGTTTCTACGAAGTGAAACCAGCTGGTGAATCAGGCTGGTGGTCTACAGGGATGTGCAAAAATCTAAATATCATTATATCGTGTCGTTTAATGTGATGATACAATATCGATATTGGGAGGTGTATATCGCCAAGAGTATTTTTTGGTATATTTTACTACATTATTTTGTCACAGTGCTACAGTTTTGTTGTTTGTTTAGAGGAAACTCGTTTTTGTGACACACTTAACATTTTCACTGTTTTGACAGTTAAAATGTTTGTGTTTCATATTCTCTTCACACAAGAAGTGGTTTAACAAAGACTTTTAGTTTCACAGCCATGATTTAGCCTTAATTTTTTATTGAACCATATCGAATTGATTTGAAATATATCGTATAGAATTGAAGGTGCACTGTATCGAGGTATGTATCGTATCGTGGCCTATGTATCGAGATATATATTGTATCCGCAACTTCTTAATGATACCCAGCTCTAGTGGTCTACATTTGTAATGTGTTGGCAGTTAACACCCCAGAGAAGTACAATACCCCTCTTTAATGTGTAGCCCATTGCACATTATTCAAGTTTTTTGCTTAATTATTCATTCCAAAACCCCATGCTAGACCAAATCTTTTATGCAAAGTTAGTTCTGTGGGCTGTCATTTGAATGTCAAATCGCCTACACAATAACTCACACTTTAAATTCATGACCTTGTTCTCAGCTTAATGTGCCTTAAATGCCTTTGTAGATCACTTGAACAATGCAATATTGGGTCTAATGATGTATTCTTGGCAAACATAAAGTTAAGGAAATGCAATACATTTGGACTATATTTCTTGGTTTCTGTTTTATCAGCGGGCGATCTCTGATGTAAGACCCCTCCTGTGCACGTTTGGGTGTTAGTAAAAATACACAGTAGATTAATACTCCAGATCTCTCCTAAATGGCTGAAAAGTAGACTCTTGTGTTTTAAGCTTTTCCGGTTCTGGAATTTAACTCTGTAAAATAAAAAAGCACATCTGGCACTAAGATTTCTACCATAACCACATCCAGTATCGAAGTACTCGGAACAGTTTTTAGTAGGAAAAAGGACTTATTTCTCAATCAACTTCCAGTACAGACTTGTGGGTTTGAGTCCGGCTCCCCATGTTGAAAAACTTAAATCCTATCCATATGCTTATATTTAGAGTTGGGAATCCCTCCTCTTTTCAATCATAAACCAGATCAAGCACTCATCAGCTGCCAAGGCTAGACCAGTTCTTTACCATATCTTGTAATTATGGCGGCGCTGTTGCATGTTACTTTCAAAAAACTGAAAACCCCAAAAAGCAACAACAGAAAATTTCCCCTCTGAAGTTGGATTTTTAAAAAGAATCATAATGAGAGCAGCATGGATGCGGCTTTGTAAATATGCATGCAGGGGTTTTCGTATCGCGGGATTGGAAGGGAAGTGACGGACAGAGCAGAGAGTTTGGGATCATTTGAGCCAAAGATTGAAGGACGTTGGTGCAGAAGGGGTAATAAAAGGAATAGAGAAAGGCGTTTTTGAAGGACTGTTTGATGTGTGCTTTGGCATTAACTCGAGTGCGCTTTTAGAATGAGGGCACGGCGGGCTGCTGAGAAAGAGAGAGTCAAAACAGGCTAAAGTGGAGACTGTGGGAGTGTGGTTGGATCAAATGTTTATTAAAGCTTGGTTGGGCATATCATTATGAGGGGACTGCTTTGTATTTGTTCAGTCATATGAAAAGAAAATTTTAAGTTTCTAGTGGAAATTGTCACATAGTTACATCCTTTTGATTTTTAAGATGGCAACAAGCATCTAAATAATATTATGTAAGTGTTGTCTGCAATGTTTGACAAAAGGAAAATTTGTGCATAATAAGGGGTTTAAAGGAGCGCTATGCAACTGTTTTGGTAGATTGTGTGCCTGCTTAGGTCCATGGAGATGTTATTGCTTTGCCTTTATGTTCCACAAAATGTCATGTTACTTATCTACATTCAGACAAGCAGGTGATGCCACCAGGTCAAGTTACAGGTCATGACATATTATAGAACATTCCAGACAAGGACTGAATTATTTGGGGGGGAGAAAATATCTAATTAGGATTTTTCTGATGCATTGTAATTGTGATTTATGTTTTGATTCTGTTTTCTGTTCAAAATTTAAATGCATCCAGGAGAACTGACAAAAAGACTGAAATATTAACTGACAGACAAACTAATACAAGACTTACTTTCGTTTCAGAACATATTGAAATGTGCAGACCTTAAATCCAGAGGTTATGAAAATTACACCACATTTCGATATAACATCAGATTCCACTTAACTGTGGATCCCAGCTTCAGTTCTCTCAGAGCAACTCAAGACTTTGGGGAAACTCCCCTAACCATCGATCTACAGAAAGTGCTCCAGCCAAACTCATTTGGACTGGTTTAGCAAATAGTTATAACATTAATAGAACTCTTTGATGCATTCTTATGTGTATGGTGGCTAACATGACCTCTAATTTCAGTAGGACATAGCAAAGGGATGGGCATTCGATTAAATTTTCTTAATAGATTGTCAGGAGAATTAACGATCGGTTATTGATTAATCATTAATGTTTTTTATATTAAAATGTATCATCATTATTATTACTATCTGCACTACTAATCTGCATAAATAAATTCAAATTCACGACATATAAACCGTAACCACTCTAGAGCCACATCAGCCCATTTGAGATTATAATGTGTTTAATGCAGTTTTGCGCAACTCTCACAGAAACGAAACTTAAAACTGCATGGCTAATTTGCATAAATTAAGCGAAGAAAATAAACAGCTCTTGTGTGCTGATGCTTTTTCTCACTGGACACTGAAACATATGTGCTGCTTTGTACACTGTGCACATGGCCTCCCACTTGTCCTGACCGCAATGGAAAGTGTGGAATTTCTTGTACAAGTCATCGTTAAATACACATTTGTGCTTCGGCATGTTGCAGACTGACCGAATGTTTGTGTTTGCTCGCTCCTTCTGAGTGCAGAGAGACACATGTACGGACCCCTGTTTGGTCACGCTACGCACAGCAACCTACATTCGGTTTGTCGATTAAAATGAACATATTCGATAAAATTCTTAATGATCAATTATTGATTAATCAACTAATCATGCCCATCCCTAACATGGCATTCTGATATGACATGACAATGACATCAGAAAAGTTGTGTAGTGAAACTAGATAAAGACAGTGGACAACGGTGCAGAAGAAATAAATTCTTATCACTCCAACAGATGAAATTTCACTTAAGTTTCTCTTCTTTTCTTGCTATATTAATTCAGTAAGTAATTAACATGTCTGTCTCCATAAAGAATTTCATTTCCCCCATGGCTGCCACACACGAACTAGTCTTTTAAAAATCTGTGTTGCGTTTGAATTATTATGGGAATAAAAATAAGAGATCAATATTTAGTCTTGGGTTTACAGTGAAACATTTTCATGTGGTAAACTTTGACAATATAAAGTTGTAGGACGTGACCAGCAGCGGTAAACAAAGCCATATTAATCAGCAGTGCGACTGGTGCTGTAACAGTGGTATCTGGGGTCCTTATTAGCCCGGCATTTATTCAATGACTAATTAGGTATTTACCGCTTTCTCCAGTAGCCCTGCAGAGACAAACGGAAGGAGTTTTTTTTTTTTTTTTCACTGCGTAGCCCCGCTGAAGTGACAGTTCAACTAATTACTCATCTTATAGCACAAAACATAGACGCTAGTGTAAAACCTGCCTGAATGAACAATGAACACAATCAGAGGATGCGAGTAGCCTGGACATGTGTGTGTGGGAGGGAGGCAGTACAAGTGGAGGACATATCAGGTCATGTCCACGCTGTTATCCTTCTATCTCCATTTGCTTTTAGTCTTATCTTGAGTATAAGCCAAACATGTACCTTAGTGTTACATGGGCTAATTATTGTCGCGAAGGAATAAGGCCCTGAAAGGAAGAAAAAAAATGAAGAAAAACGTTTATTAGCAGATGCCCAAGTAACCTATAATTCACTAATCATGGTTTCAGGTAGCAAGTTAATGGAGAATAAATGATCAGCTATTGCGTTTTTAAAATCAGTTTTCATCACATTCCAAAAATATGTCACATTTTTAAATTGTTATTAAGTTGTCATACTCGTGGATTATTGAATCAGTTATTGTGACAGGCTTTGCTCTGATTAGTGCATACAGCTTATACAACGCTGTAGCTAATATATGGACAGATTCTTTGTTTGGCACATTGTCCATTCATATATATGGTCTATGGTTTGGAAACACAGCAGATGCATGCGCAGCCTGAGTGCAGAACGCCGCTGTCTGTGCGGTTCACACATAGAACATGGGTTAACATGAATGTGCAGCGTTTGCTAGTGATGTTATCGCCGTGTGATAAAATAAGTTATGATGCTAAATGAAGATTAGTGAGGGGGATACTTCTTACCTGTATGCGTTAAATGCAGGTGGGGGCGCAGAAGAAGAAACATCTCAAACTTCAGTAGCCGGACATCCTCTCATACCTGATCGACGCTACTAGCCTAGCCCTTGAGAGAGCCTGAAATCTGCGGAAATCCTCCAAGACACTGACATGATACAGTCAAAACAGAGGCTCTTTTTGCAGGAGTCATGCGTGGTAGACCACGGAAAGAGACGGAGGTGATGCGCCGAGGAAGATGCTTGTTTGATTGTGTTTTGAACAGTTATTTTGTGCTTCATGCACACACCCTCCTCATGGAAACACACGAAGAAATGCAGACAATGCAGCTTTTAAGATAAAGGCAATTGATGTGGCTGTCGAAGAAGGATATAGAGCTGCTGCACGTGAGCTCTGCATCAATGAGTCGATGGTGATACTTTGGCAACGGCAGTGTGACGAACTGACTCTGAATGCAAAAAGATGACAAAATCTTTCAGGGGCAATAAAAGCTGATGGCCTGACTTTATAACGTTCTCAAAGACGTGGACATTTACGGCTTATATTCAGGTGTGGCCTATATATGTACAATTTAAAAATGTAGTTAAAATTTAGTTGATGCAGCTTATATTCAGGTGTTCTCTATAGTCCGGAAATTATGGTAGTTCCCACCCCCTCACTTCCCCCCCCTTTAGTCTTACCCCTCCACACTCTCCTCTTTTGTCATACAGACCCTGCTCCTCCTCCCCCCTCACTTTCTCCTTTAGTCCTGCAGACCCCTGTCCCTGCTCCCACTTCACTCCCCTTTAGTCCACCAGGCCTCGTCCACCCTCACACTACAATTTAGTCCCCCAGACCCCCCCTTCTCTTTAGTTTTTTAGGCACTGCTCAGTTTAACATCTTATTTGTGGGTGTTTAGTCTCACATTATACATTATACACCGCTGATCTGTAGAAAATATAGCTGAGGAAATGATCAATAAAACCCTGATTAGAGATCGAACTGAATCCAAATCTGTATGTCCTCCTCGCGGCTTCTTAAGTAGTTACAACTCAGCACATTACACACTGAAATGCAACGAAATGTCCAACAAGGTTATATATTGACTGTGGTGAATGCAATATTAATCTGATGAGTGGGCTCCTTGATCTCGCTCGGTTTTGCACAATTTAATTAACAGATACAGATAGATATGCCTCATGCTCTTCAAATGACTATTATTCTTAGAGATAATTAAGAAGCCTGCATAATGATAACATGCTCTGATAAATTAACTCGATAAATGGAGGCACTGAACATTTTTGTGTCAATTAAAATGATTATGTCTTGCAATGGAACTAAAAAATACAGTATTACTAACCTTTTCACAAACTAATCAAAAACAGTCCATCCATTTTAATTTAATCATCCAAAAACAAAAAAAAATTATAAGATTTTTGAAATAATGTTTATTTGTAGTTGATAACATTGTTTGTAGAAAGAAATATTATTGTTTTTTGCCTGTAGTAGATTTTAGTGTTTTGTGTAATTCTAGCAAGGGACAAAAAACAAAACACAATTGTAAGATTGGGCCAATTGATTCTAGTGCAGTTTTTCCCCATTAACTTAGGAGACTATGGTGTTTCTGGGCAGGAGGAGGCTCCAGGGAAGACTCAGGACACGGTGGAGGGACTATGTCTCTCGGCTGGCTTGGTAACATCTTGGGGTCCCACCGGAGGAGCTGCAGGAAGTGTCTGGGGTGAGGGAAGTCTGGGAGTCCTTGCTTAGTCTTTTGAAACCACAACCACAGATAGGAGGAAGAAAATTAATTTATGGAAGGACTATGGTGGTCTAAAAACAACCTAGGTTATATTGGCATAGCAAAATTAGACTTTGTCGCTTATTATATTATCAGAAACTTATTAAAAAAAGACTTGCTTAAAGCTGAAATATAAGCAGTAAGTGACATTTATACTCCACAAATCAACTGAGATTAAATTATTCAAATTAAAATGATTTGTGCCTTCAGAATCTTAACCATATTTATGAGAAAGACTGTAATGCTTCTTATTCTTACATTGTCTTTTATCAGGCCGAACTGTCAAAAATATGGAGCTTGAATAAATCATGTTTGTTGGATGAAAGCCACACTGTGCACAAACTGGGTCACGGTGAGATCAAATATTTCTGCAGTACAACTAACAGGTGCATTAGCGATTTGAGGGTTTAGCCCGAGGAGTGTTGATGTCAGGCAGGAAAGCCGGGAGCAAGCGCCCAAAAAGCACACACTTTAGTCTTGTTGAATATTCAGATGGAGAAAATGCTGACTCATTACTATGCTAACCCCACTCCAGCCTGCAAAGTTATGACAAGAAAGTCTATTTGAACTCAAGATATTCTCCCATACAATGCTGTGGATGTTTTTACCAAATAAATTATTCTATTTTTGGGGTGTTGGAAAAAATGGCATTTGGCACGATCGGTTAAATTAAAGGAGCACTATGTAACTTTTTCTACATGCTTGCTTCCATGGAGATTCTTTGCATGCCATAGTACGACAGACATGATATGGAGACACACCCTTCACAAGAAAGGTTACTTAGTGAACCTTTAAAGGTGCAATATGTAACTTTTTTTGGTGGAGTCCGGCACCTGATTGTGTTCATGGAGATGTAATTGCTTCACTTTGTATGTTCCATACCAAACATACATCTTGCATTTATACATTACACATACATAGGAGTTTTATTGCTCAAAAATATCTCAAAAAACATCTTACAGTGAGCTGGCAGGCTTCTCCACAGATCTGACATGTAACTTGATACCTGACCTGGTGACATTACTTGCTTGTCTCCATGGAGATGGATAAGTTAAATGCCGTACTGTTTGACATTTTAGGCAGTGCAGTAACATCTCAATAGAGACAAACAGCTCTCTTTCTCTTTTACAGTGTGGCTTTAAACCTTTCTATCATCATGGAGCCCAAACCAGGCCAAGTTACTGGGTAGATCTGTGGAGAGGCAACCCCACTCACAGTCAGAATGCTTCTTTTTCTAGGAATTTTTGAGCAATAAAGCCACCTGTTATTAAATCAATTCAAGATAGATTGGTTTAATAAACATTCAAAGCAGAGCAATAACATATCCATAGAAACAAGAAGGTGACGAACCCCCAACCGAAAAGTTACACAGGACACTTATTAGTGAAGACTTGTGATCTGAGAGGTGCCTGTGTGAGTGGTGAGTGTTCAAATGTGTTGGTTTTGAAGTTACTTTTGGTTCATTCTCATTGGTTAGCAATTAGCTGCTGTAGCTGCTGCACATCAAGAGCCTGTTTTCTCCTCCATTGGCCTACTGTAAAGTGACTATACTGGCTATATACACGTTACTGGATATGCACTGATATGTAAATGAGCTGTGAATAGAGGTGTGAATGATCAGTATTTATGTATATAATTAATTACCATGGCGCACACACGTTTATGATAACCGCTAAAGGCTAATAGCGATACTTTACTTACTTTGTTTACTGGCTAGTCATGCAAAAATGCCATTAGGCCCACCTAAATATGGCCTTAAGGAGGCTATATAAAAATAAATGTAGCCTAAACAAACCCAACTTAAAATCTTATAGAGTCAAATTTTATAATCAGTTGAAGATTCACTGTAATTTTGACATCACTAAATATATCGGCTATTATATCGGCTATTGGCATCTCCGAAGCCTGTTATATCGGTATCGTATCGGATCCAAAAAAATCCATACGGGTCAGGCCCTATTTATAATCCCCCCAAAAATGTCTCAACTTCTGAAATTGCTGTGTTCCTTCTCCCTTCATATCTTTCCTTTCATCAGATGGTCCTCATGATACCAAACATATTCATTATTTTCCCAGACTGCAGGCCTTTCTCTGTTATCAAGCCTCTACCACACACACAAGTTCCATGTGAACTGGTTTCTTTTATATTGTCTGTGATGGTGCCAGATTAAGATAAAATAATTTAAATTGTTTTTGTGTGTGTAAGGTGCGCCATGTGATGTGCAGATTATATTCTCTCAGCCTGGCTTGACATCGAAACAATTTTGGAAATATAATGATATAATATATAATAAGATATAATGAAATGTATTATGACCTAAAATAAATATTAACTTATTAACATAAAATAACATATAGTGTAATCTCCAAAACAAAGGTATATAGTGTTCATTTGTGGTTAATTTCATGGTTCACATACATTTTGTGCGATACTTAAATCAAAAGCAGGACATTTCCATGCACATTCCATCTTAAAATAGTGTGACTGAGATAATGCAAAACAGTAATTTTTTGTCAATATCACCCACCCTTAAAAAGAAGGATGGTTAAAAATATCCAACCATCAGATTAAGGTCAATGCAGTCATTTGTAGAGATTTCCCATTTGAGATAGTTCGCAGGTAAGGCCAAGAGAAATTAGATCCACTTATCTTCTATAGGTGATTGGATTTGATTGAGTGGATGGAAGGCAGCTTTTAAAAATCTCCCGAAGAAAGTGAAAGGATGTGACAGAGTAGGTTAGATGAACTCTATGATTTAGTGCTTCTTGGTGGGAAGACTTAGCTAGGCCGGCGCCACCTAGTGCCTCCGCTCAGCTTTATTTTTCTCTACACTAGACAGTTTGCAAAAACACTGGAAGTGCGAATCTGTGCACCAGCCAATCAGCGAAGAGCCATACATTCTATGTTGGCAATGATTCTCGAGATCAAAGATTTAAAGCCGGAACAAAGAGAATGTTTGGTGAATTTTATCAAGAGGAAAGACGTTATTGCCCTTCTTCCTACGGGATTTGGGAAAAGCTTAATATACCAGTTAGCCCCGTTTGTGGTGCATTACATACAGTATGTCATGATCAAATAGCAGCGAAGAGTTAAATTAAAAAAAGTACCCGCCTACTGTTGAGCAAACGAATTCTAATGCTGCGAGGTCAGACAGTTTCTACGAAGTGAAACCAGGTGATGAATCAGGCTAGGGAAGACTTGCTTTTCGATATGACATCACATTCCTATGAGCTATAGGATTTAGTCCTTTGGATCAGAAGACAGGAATAACATCACATTCTGATATGACATCATCACTTTTTTTAAAATTTTTTATCCCTGGTGGTCTGACACAGTAGAAAATATGGATGCACATCAATATTGAAATTTTGATGGGTACAGTGACATACATTTTTGCTTCTAAAATTCTCTCAATTATCATTTTTACAGTTCTTATAATTTTTAGTAACCTGAATAATTAGGATTTTACAATTTTGACATCTCTCAAACTTTAAGAGGTACTCCATCTTGGAACAATATCATTTGAACTATAAAATAATACTATAAACCTGTATATTGCATAAATGGTAACGCTACAATGTATTTTTCAATATTGATTTATTTAAGATTTAATTGAATTTTCAGAAAAACATAGTGTGGTGTGACAATAACAACAGTTGTATTGATTCAGAAATGTCAGAACCATCCTATGTATTGTATTGTATTGTACGTCCTAGCAGTTACCTTTCCAATGTGTCCTTGTCTGATATTTTGCACTAGATATAATTCCATAGGAAAACATATATCTTTACCAATGATTAATTGAGCTTGTGTTTTGAATTCTTGTATTTCTCTTTGATAGCCATATACCAAGGCAACCAAACCAAGTCTTTCCATAGAGCAGCGTAAGGGGCCTGCCTCAGTAAGCCTCATGGTAAACCACTAATCAAAAGTCTGTATCTTATTATGATGAGTGTGGTCTTTCTGTCTCTCTTATCCCGACTGAAGGATTAGGAATTTCCTTCCAAAGTGATGATAAAGTTCCTTGGTGGAGGGCATAGCTTTATTTAAACAGAGTTCCAGTCAGGTCACATTACTGGTGGTCTGCCTCAACCTCAGTGCTTACTTTCTTTGACTCTGGCCGATGTTGTTTCAGCTGTGCCATTGTGCCTTCTTACTCTTCACGCACATTATAAAAGCCACAGTTATGCATATAGGTTACAACGCTTCGCTCTTACTCACATAGCTTTACTCTCTGTGAAACAGGAGCAGGATTTGGTTTGCAGTCATAACTGTGAGTGTCCTGCTGTGTGGTTTTACATGAAACTCTAATATATTGACTGTATGTGCTGTGGGCTAATGGAAACTAGTTGTTATTGAAGCATTAAAAGTATCATTTTCAATTTTGCTGCAATGTAAAAGGGCTGTGCTTGTTGACCAACAGTACAATTACGCTTAAAGCATCCTTAAAATAGGACACAGTTTTCAACAGTGCAGATAATTAAAAACTATGCAGATGGTTTTGAGTCAACTTTGTGTATGTCGCAAAGTGGCAGTGGCTTGTGGTCTAGTGTTTCTTCTACCAACATGAAGTTTGCCGGTTTAATCCCAGCTCAGGCCAAGTGCATTCTGTTATTGCGTCAAGAGGCGTCAACGTTAGGGTTATGTTAGATTCTGTCTGAGAGACTTTGTAGAGAGATTGTAAAGTGTGAAAAAATACCATGGTCATGACTAAGCTTAATAAGCAATTCCAACATAGTGTTCATACTGATCGCGTCGGATCTCAGAAGCTAAAAAACACTGGACCTGGCTAGTAGGGCTGGGTGTCATTAAGGAGTTGCCGATACGATACATACCTCGATACACAGGCCACGATACGACACATATCTCGATACAGTGCACTTTCGATTCGATATGATATATTTCAAATCGATTCAATACGGTTCAATAAAAAAATAAAGGCTAAATCGTGGCTGTGATACTAAAAGACTTTGTTAAACGACTTCTTGTGCGAAGTTCATATGAAACACAAACATTTAAATCCTCAAAACAGTAAAAATGTCAAATGTGTCGCATAAATGAGCTTCCTTTCACTGAACAAGCAACAAAAACTGTAGCACTGTAACAAAATAATTTAGTAAAACACACGTAAAAAATACTCTTGGTGAAAATATCGATACAGCAGCCCACGATATCAATACTGTATCATCACATTAAACGATATGATATATCGATATTCCAATATTTTTGCACACCCCTACTGGCTAGTACTCGGATGAGAGACCGCTGAGAATTCCAGGTGCCCCAGTGGAGCGCCAGTGGCAAAAGACGTCGCAAAGCACTTGATCCACATTGCCTGGTATGAAAGTGGTGTGTGCGTGAGTGATGGTGGTTGTCAGAGGGATCGATGCCACAGATTGGCAGTCTCACTTCTCTCAGTCTGCCCCAGGGCATTTGTGGCTGCCACAAGTAGGGATGGGCATTCGATGAAATTTTCTTAATCGATCGTCGGAAGAATTAACGATCGATTATCGATTAATCATTAACGTGTTTATATTAAAATGATCATCATTATTATTACTATCTGCACTATTAATCTGCATAAATAAATTCAACTTTACGACATATAAACCGTAACCACTCTAGAGCCACACATCAATCCGTTTGACATTATAATGTGTTTAATGCAGTTTTGCGCAACTCTCACAGAAACTAAACTTAAAACCGCATCGCTAATTTGCAGAAACTAAGCGAAGATAAAAACTACAGCTCTTGTGTCGCTGATGCGGTCAACTTCTGTTGGATTAAAAGACATGATTCAGTGGAATACAGGTTAGTGTGACCATATTTGCGTTTGTCAAAACCAGGACACCGTACGGGGGGAGGGAGGTTGGGGACTTGTCATCCACATTGCGCGACTCTCACCTGGTAAAGCTTTTTCCCACTGGACACTGAAACATATGTGCTGCTTTGTACACTGTGCACATGGACTCACACTTGTCCCGAACGCAACAGAAAGTGTGGAATTTCTTGTACAAATCATCGTTAAATACGCATTTGCGTTGCAGACTGACCGACTGTTTGTGTTTGCTCGCTCCTTCTGAGTGCAGAGAGCTACATGTACAGACCCCTGTTTGGTCACGCTACGCACAGCAACTTACATTCGGTTTGTCGATTAAAATGAACGTAATCGATGAAATTCTTAATGATCAATTATCGATTAATCGATTAATCATGCCCATCCCTAGCCACCAGTGAATGTGAGCTGAATGAATAATGTACTGTAAAGCACTTTGGGTTTCTTGAAAGGCGCTATATAAACCCAATGATTAATTTATAGTGTTACCTCTGACTATTAGAATTTATTCATTGAAAGTCTCTTGAGATGCAGCATCTCATTTTCAAGGGGGCAGTATAAAACAGTTATCAGTTATTAACAAAATATTTGGCTTTTCACAATCTACTGCTGAAACTGTTTGGGCAAGTTGTGCTAGACGGACTTTCCACATGCGTTAAGATTCATCCGCTGGAACTGAGAGGAGGACACAGGATCACCACTTTCTCAGGTCTGCCAGATAAATTGTCTCATCCTCCCACAGAAGCTCACTACGAGAGAAGAGTAGCACGCCTTTGCATTCCCCTGACCCGTGCTATCGCTACCCCTGACCTCTGACCCCATTTCCCAGACTGCAGCGTGTCAAATAGCAAAGTGAGCCAGCTCTTCCTGCTCCTCATTTGGTCCAATTTGAATCGTCATTCTTCAGCCTTGTAGTTTCTGGTGATAACGCAGGTTCCCGGGTCAGGGTGAAAAAGAGGGAGCTGATCTGCTCTGGGTCATTTCACCGCACTATGTTTTTATTATACGAGCCCACTACGACTCCTCACATCCTGGATTTAATAATACAGCAGCAGATCCTGGCAGCCTTTCCCCAAGAGCACACTTATAAGCCATCGCTTTTAAATGTATGTCAAATGTAGATCTTTTTTCTGCTTTCTGTACTGCAGCAGATCATTTGCACATAGTTTTGTATTGATTTAAATATCTTCACTTACTACCAGTTTTAACTCTGAAGTCTGATGGCATATTAATGATATAAAATGAGTTAAAGTGTTTATATTATGCAGTGTGTAAGCAATTCATGGATGGCAACAGAGGAGAAAGAAGAATTGGAAAATGCATAATGTTCTCAAATGCTGTTTTGGAGTAATACAGAAAATCAAGTAGGCTACATTGTCTACTCAAACCCATCTTAAAAACTGCTGCCAAAAACAGAACACAAACTTGCAGCGCACTCTTTCAAAGAAGTATATGAGGTGATATTTCTGCACCTTACCTCACAATGGTAGTAACTATCTGGAGGTAGGGCCTCACCGGCATGATGAATCCATGTATCATTCATTCATTCGTTTTTCAAAAGAAAACCAAAAATAAGAAAACGAAAAAACTATTTTCTTCGTTATATTGTCTCCAAAACCAAAATGAAAAAACAGATAATGATTTGTTTTTTCAGTTTTCGATTTTGTGTTTAAATGAAGAATGGAAAAAACGGATAATGGCCATTTCCTGTTTACATGACTTCCGTGACTGTGATGCCGGGCTGAACCAGGACTGCTCCAGGTCCGGGACCAGAGCAGGACCAGAGCTGACTCCGCACTTTTACTCCGAGCCTCCGCAGGGTCCCAGCCTTAGGCTACGTTCAGACTGCAGGGCTTAATGCTCAATTCCGATTTTTTTGTGAAATCCGATCTTTTTGCGAGGTCGTTCACATTTCCAATTAAATGCGACTTGTCTGTGACTCCAGTGTGAACGGTAAACGGCCCGAAAGTGTCCCGCATGCGCACTGGAGGACACGATGATGTCAACCCCATGCGTCAACCGCAGCGAGCGTGCTCTGTGTTTATGGAAGTTGTCCAAACATGGACGCAGCATTGAGCACCTGGCGATTTTACAGTTCCGGTTTCCGCCTGCTTCAGTGCAGAATAGTGACGTTTGTCACTTGTTGATGATGTGTAGGTTGGATGGATGTGCTTTGGCCATTCAGACTGAAGTCACATGTCAAAAGATCGGATATGTAACGGTTTCAGGACCACATATCCAAGTGGCCTGGGTCGCATTTGAAAAAATCTGATCTGTGCCGTTCAGACTGTCATTAAAAGATCGTATACAGGTCACATAGAAGCCAAAAAATCGGATTTGGGTCACTTCAGGCTGCAGTCTGAACGCAGCCTTAGTATCGAGCTCTGGCCCTGCCGTGGGTTCTGAGCCTCCGGTCTGGTCCCGGTCTGGTCTCGGTCTCAGTCCTGCTGTGGTCCCGGACCTGGATCAGTCCTGGTTCAGTCCAGCATCGCAGTCACGGAAGTCACGTAAACGAGAAGCGGTCGTTATCCATTTTTTCCATTTTTCATTTAAACAAAAAATCGAAAACTGAAAAAACAAACCGTTATCAGTTTTTTCATTTTGGTTTTGGAGACAAATAATGAAGAAAACTGTTGTTTTTT